>NC_140607.1:894926-1164926 GCF_057381915.1 Diplotaxodon limnothrissa | reverse complement strand
TCTATTACAGTTGTAAAAGAAACGGTCCAGGATCAGGTCACTCAGCTTAATCCTGTGTGAACAACTCTAAATATTGTTTTTTTATGTTTACACACTGTGTATTTGAAATATTCTTGTTTAATTGTTATTGTTATTTATTTATTGCTATCAAATAAATATCCATGTAATATTGTTCAAAGTTATGTTCATACATGTTAAATATGCCTGTAAATCAAATTGAGGTCAGTGACAATTACTGTTTGTTTGAATCAATTTATTAATAACATAAAACCTTTAAACTAATGCAACACATATAACAATGTAACAAATATATTCAAATAAATGCATTTCTCAGTACATAAGTAATTTGGGAACTGATCTTTCTAGAAGTGAAACAGTCGGTCCATCCTCCCCCTGCTCTCCTCTCCTCAGCCTCTCTTTGCTGCCTCATGTCCTCTCTGATGAGGTCCAGCAGCTCATCATCTCTTCTCCTCTTCCTTCCTGTCGTAGGTGGCTGAGCCGCTTCGTCATCGCTGTCGTTTTGGTCACACACTGCTGTGCTTGGCCCTGGAGTGTCCTCAGGGAGAGAGGACATTAGGACAGGAGGCTTAGTGGGTTTGCCCTCATTCATGACGGCAAACCAGGGCCAAGCACAGCAGTGGGCTTCCACTGACCCCCTCTCCTGAGCCTGGATACTTGCAATCCTAAAGGCAGAGGAAATCAAAGATGACAGCAGGCAAATAAAAACACCACAACAACTCTTAGTAGTTGCACATTTATTAACTTGTGTTCTTAAGAATCATCTTCTTGATAACACACAGACGTACTTTGTATTTTTTGAACTTATCTCATGTCTTCTGGCCTGCAAGCGGGTGACTTTCCCCTGCAGGCCCATCTTCTCCAGAATTGTCCTGATCACACACAACAAATAAGAGAAGAAAGGAAACCATGGCAACTATGTTAATCCCTAAACCCAAAAGTTTTCACAGCAGAGGAACGCCGTCTGGACATCACAGGTTCTGCACAGCAGCGGTCCGTGGGTCGTTTGGTACCGGGCCACGAGAGTCAAATTTATGGTTTTCAGGGTTATTATCGTTAACTCGGTTTCCCTGGGTCTTTCCCTTGTTGTAGTTGTGTGTCTTATTTTGAAAGAAATATTTACACGTTACCATAGCGACCAGAGAACATTAAGCGGCAGAGAGGAGGACGTTACTCTCAATGTTGGCGCATTTTCAGGAGGACGCTGCTAATAAAGTTACACAATTACTCAGTACATTCACGTTTATTAGTATATTTACAAAATACCACAGTTTTTGTCTTGGTCGGATCATTTTATGTGGTTGTATTTATCCGCGACACCTTAAAGGCTCCGTGTCTGACATAAACCGGCCTGTGGCGCAAAAAGGTTGGGGACCGCTGCTGTACAGCATGAGGGTTAATAGGACCGCACTCATGTGAATATGATGTGTACATTGATTTATTCTTGTACCTCCACGCCGTAGCGGCCCAATTCTTCACCCCAGTAAAGAGGTGATCGTTTTCTCCTCGTTTTAATAAATTAAGCCGTTTGGTCTTTGTTCCCCACAACATGTCACCAATTCAAAAAATCTAAATTAGCTGTATGTAAGCGGCATTACATGAAAAACCGCGGGACCCGCGATACAAGCTGGTTTACGGTTATTTTCAATAAAAGAAACATGTCTATGCAGATGCCCAAAGCTTAACAACACGACCGCTATAACAATTTTACTTTTGTACAACCAGATGTTCATATACTTACATTTGAAAGTGTTTTCCTCTCCTGCATCGTTATCAGAAACAAATCTCCTCTATGACCCGCAATGAATCCTGGGATATAGTAGGACACGAAGGATACATCGGACCCATCCTTAAAATTTGGGGAAAAGTAGGACGCATTTGTCTCCACATTTTGAGTGCTCTTCGAATTCGGACAGCCCTCGTCGCATCGCTGTGACGTCATTGCATCCAAATATGGCATTTTAAGCATCCTTCCCCTGAATTGGGACACGGCCAATGACTGTGTCCCAATTCAGAGACCGCACGCTTGGAGTACGCATTTTGAGACCTATTACGTCACCACGACGCGACGAAGTCTGTCCCAATTCGAAGTGTACTCCAAATGCGCGGTCGATTTCCCCAAATATCAAGCGTGGTCCAGTGCACACTTCGTGGTGGTGGGGGGGCACCAAGATGGCGGCTTGAACAGTTGTGTTTTTTCAGGAGCTCCGAAAGACCGCAAAATTTGCTAAGTAACTTTATTCTCCTTCCACTCGAATTATACCTATGGATGCCCAAAAGGTTATTAAGAATGCAAAGCTGCCATTTGTGCCGTCAAACCCCAATGTTAAGACGTCTTTGCATGCTAAAGTCAGTGACCATGGCTATGCTAGCACTGAAGCTGCTAACGTGGGCCTAAACAAGCGAGAACGGGGAGCAGACTTGGCGCCGCCAACTCCATCAAAACAACCGCCAGAGGAGAAGAGAACAAAATCTTCAGAGAAGGAAGATGATATCTCCAATAAAACTATTTTTGAAGCCATTCTGGGAAGAAGAAATTTGAAGTCCAACTGGAAGATATCAAGGAACAAAACAGACAAAGTGCAGCTATGGTTGCCAGCTTGATTAAGGCTGTAGAGTTTAATGCTGCAGAGATAGTCGATTGCAAACTGAAAGTTGTTAAACTGGTAAATGCGAATGAACAGCTGCTTAAAGAAAATGAAGACTTGAAAAGAAGAGTGAAAGAACAAGAGCGCTACCGAATGAGGTGGTGCTTAAAGCTGAAAGGGGTGAAGGAAGACAAAGACGAAAACATTAGAGTGAAGGTTTTGCAAACGCTCCAGAAGATTGCCCCTGACTCGAACTTAGAAGAGGCCGTTGATATTGTCCATCACTTAGGGAAACGAGTTGATGGCAGAAACAGAAACATCATTATTCTATTCACACAGAGGCGAATTAAAGAAGAATTGTGGAGGCGCACCAAAGATTCTTCAACCTGCAAGCAAGAAGGCATCAGCTTCGCAGAGATGTTGCCGCAGGAGGACATACAAGATCGACAGCGCCTATGGCCTCTGGTGGAGGAGGCAAGACGTGCGGGTAAACGAGCCTACTTTCGTGGTCCACATGCCTTCATTGATGGACGCAAAGTTGAGGAAAGACAGGAGAACTAAAAATGACAAAAACTGAAATAGTGGAAACTTGTTCGCGGTCTGAGGAGCTCAGCATTTAGTACTTTTTTCTTTTTCGTTCTTTTCTCACGTGGTGAGTGATATTCTGTCTATAGTTCATGTTGAATGTTAACATTTGTTTTGGTTCTTTAAATGTTAGGGGTTTAAGAGAATCTGTTAAAAGAAAAGCCTTATTTTTGTACTACAGAGGTAAAAAATCAAACTGTATTTTTCTACAAGAGACTCATTTATCTGATAGTGATGTATCTTTTTGGTCAAACCAATGGGGCAGCAAAATCCTGTTCAGCCATGGCTCAACGAGGTTGGGGGGTGTAGCGATTTTATTCAATAACTTTCCCGGGGATCTTGTAATACAACGGACTGACTTGAATGGTCATTGGTTGATTGCTGTAATGAGAGTTGAAAGTTTGTTTTTCATTTTAGTCAACATTTATGGATATAATAATGAAAGCCATAATAAAATTATGTTAGAAGATATAACTTTGAATATTTTTGAACTTAAAGGTCGATACCCTACGGCAGGGGTCGGCAACCTGCGGCTCCGGAGCCGCTCCTTAGACCTTTTAGTGCGGCTCCGCGTGGTTTGGGAAAATAAATTATTTTTTTAAGTAATTAGCTGAAGTGTATTTTATTTATGTTAGTTCTTTTTTAACTTGTAGTTCTAAATTGGAAGATTACTGTGATATTGAAATATAAATATAAAATTATATTCTATTAGTTTTTGATCGCTCAAAATAAGCATCACACTGGCAGAAGCCGGTGTACCCGCCAAAACGCCGTGCATTTATCGAGACTTTCAACCCCAGGTAGGTCAATTATGGATCTTCGGATCCACATTATGTCAGCAGCTGTTCTCCACCGTGAACTATGTTAAAAACAAACAGCGCTCACGCCTCACAGACGACAGCTTACAGTCCTGCGTAAAGATGAATGTGACTTCGTACAACTCCGATTTGCAGACGCTGTGCGCAGAGGTTCAGGAGCAGAAGTCCCGTTGTAAACATATCACAGCAGACCCGACGGTGTTTGCATGAACACGCTTTTCAGCATCTCTTTATTGACCACTTTTCACACACGGTTGCTGTAGGCATACAGACAGTGTTAAAGCTCACAGCCCAACACACACCAACACAACAGCATAGATGGCACAGACGTTAAGGCGGCGAGGCGTGATCGCGGGTGCCGCTCAGGTGCGTCTGCAGCGGCGCTGCAGACCATGCCCCGCCACACATATTAACCAGGTAAAATACATATTTAGGCAGAATTCTGCAAATATCTATTTTTCATTTTTTATAGTTTTTTTATATATATATCTTTTTTCCAATTATTTTTTAAAAGTCAGGTCAAGGCTCCAAAAGCCCAAAGGCGATAAAAGGGTGGCGGCTCACAACAGTTTTTGTTTGCTGGATCCTTTTAGTTCAGCTGCGTGTCTTTCCTTTTGTTATATTTCTTTAGGAGTTCAAAATGTGTTCATTACATAAATAAAATGCAATTTTCTCTGTAGCACTTCATGGATTTAAGCAACACACCTTAGTTGTTCACACAAAGCATAAAGGTAAAAAAAACAATATATACAGTGTTATCTTCATTTTAGATGTCAAAAAGTATTTGCGGCTCCCAGTGTTTTCTTTTGCGTGGAAATCGCATCCAAATGGCTCTTTGGGTGTTAAAGGTTGCTGACCCCTGCTCTACGGAATACATTTTAATGGGTGGTGATTGGAATACAACTCCTGATGAATGGACAGATAGATGGCCCTCAAGGACAGGTAGACCACAAAAAAATAACCTAATTATAGATTTTTTGATAAACAACAATTTGACAGATATTTGGAGAGTAAGAAATCCAGGATTTAAGAACTTTTCCTGGTTTAACCTCCTAGGACCTGTCGTCCACATATGTGGACATCATATTTTGGGTTATTTAGACCAAAATACTCAATTTTGCTCTACATGGGCCTGATATCCACTTACGAGTACATTATACTGCTACTGTTCTATCAAAATTTTAAATGAATATCCTCATATATGGCTCTTATTTTTCTTAAAAATAAAAATAAGGTTAAAAAAAAATCTGGTAATTCTTTGTTTTTTACATTCATCGGGCCCCAATGTGCCCAAATATCAAAGAGAAATTAAAAATGCTGCCGTGGAAGAGTTTGGGTCTTAGGAGGTTAAACCAAATGGAGCTTGTAAGTCTAGAATAGACTATTGGCTAGGAAGTGACAACATTCTTTTTTTTTTTTTTTTTTTTTGCCTGTCCCGTTTGGCTCTTTTGCATCAGAATTGTTGTCTAAAGGCAAAGAAAGATGCCCAACGGATTTACTTTACCAAACTGACCATCCCAGCCTTGCCGTAATGGTCCATTTGATTCACCTTTTATTGTTTATTTTATTTTCACTTACTGAATACGGGACAGACTTGACTGGGGGAAAGAAGGGGAGAAAGAAAGAGGGAAAGAGAAACAGCTGAGAAGAGGGACGGGGGAGAAGGGCAAAAGACAAAAACCAACAGAACGGGCAGAGAAAAAAAAATGCATCTATCAATCACCTGGATCACCTGCTGAGAAAGAAAAAAGAAAGCAAGCAGAAGAGAACAAGAGCAATAGAATAAACAGCATCACAATGATATATGGGAATATGACAATAAATACTAAATGTTAAACATTATTGTGCAGCACATAAGATCAACAGAACACAGTGTGCTTTGAGGTAGGAGCCAAAAAGGGTGTAGTTTGTGGGTGTGATCACCCGTGTGTACACCTGTGAGCATGGACGCGCTTGTTTTTTGTTTTTTTAAAAGGTTCCTTCATGTAATAATCTGCTAGAGGGTGTGGGGGGGCCACAGCCCCGTCCTCCAGGGCATGAAGCAGGTGTGGAGGAGATCAAAACTCCAGACATCCAGAGGCCCCCAGAACACAAGAGACCAAGGAAGACCAACAGAGGGGCAGCTGCACCACTGTCCCAGAAAGAGCTGAGGAGAGTCCCAGATGAGGGCTCACTCAGCAGCCGCGGAGCAGAAGCCAGGGGGGGTTGCAGTGACGCGCCCGTGAGCTCCGCCGGCAGCCAGCTGCGCCTGAGTGACCGAGCCCCAGGCCGAGAGGCCGGGGGCACCCCACCTCCGAAGTGGCCCGAGCGAGCCCCAGGCTCCAGGCCCCGATAAGCGGCCGCCAAGGAGTGAGCCGGTGTGTACCCGGACGCCCATCCCCGGACACAAAGAACCACCAACGCACCGATGTCTGAGGGGGTCTGCCACTGGCAGGGGAAGTGGTGGTGGGTGGAGATAGGCCTCCAAACCTTGGAGGGCCTGAGGTGTCCCCAGAGAGGTGGCGCCTGACACCCAACCTGACATATAGACACAGACATACAGGCACACACAGACACAAACATCCATTCCCACCCTCATGCTCTCATATGCACTTACTCCACACTCAACCAACGTGGAGACAGACATAAAGAGACGCTGTACACACGATCACACTCCCCAAGCGTACTCTACAAACCGGGTCTAGGTACCCTTGCCCCTGGAGGGGGGAACTGCACCCAGACCCAGGTGGTGTTTCCCTTTTCCCTGCGGTGGGGGGAGGCAGACCGCCCCGACTCCGCAGCAGTAGGAAGGCTCCACACTCCAGACCGCAGTCGGACGGCCAACTCCTCCTCCTAGCCCCCCTGCTCCAGCAGGTCGCAGAGAATGGGGGTGAGAGAAGACTCCAAACCTCCCTCCACCCGCTCATTGTAGTGTTGATGCATGTGTGTTCTAAGGTGCAATTAAAACCCAGGAGGGCTTGGAGCTACCTGCCAGAGAGCAGCAGGTAAGCGCATGGTCCCTCCTGCTAGCCCTCAATGTCTACGTGTATTTAAAATTGAGAGGTGGGCAACGATGCCAGGGGTGGGGTGTACACCCTGATGGTACTTTGGACTCCGTGTATCGTGCCCACCCCCAAGATCCTATATGTATGTGTAATGAGAGTGTGAGTAATGTGAATGTCTAAGTTGTGGGATAAAATTGAGGCAGAGGCAGCCAGAAGGGGACAGGGGGGGGGGGGGGGGGGGGGGGGGGGGTAGCCTCCTCTGCACCCTGGTGACATACCCCTACTCCAAGGCCCTGCATGTGTGGGTGGTTGTGGTGGAGCGGGAAGAGGGAGGCAGCTGGAGATGGGGAGGGAAGGAAGGGAGGGGCAAGTAACCCCTCCCTGGGGCCAGCTCCCCCGCTGACCCCAGTAGGCACGCCCATACTCCGCGACCCGCCAGGGAAAGGGGGCCCAGGCCCATCCAGACCGGGGCCCAGTGCAGCAGCGCCGCCCGGCCCCACAGAGCCCGGGACAGTCCACCCAACCCCACCACAGAGAAAACTGCACCCACCCCACCATCCACTCATCTTCCAGACTACATAAGACAATAAACACCCAGGCTGAGATCTTCCTCCACCTCTCCTGTATCTCCCCCTCCTGCAGAGGGAGCTCCTGAGGAGAGGACAACATTCTTAACCGCACTGTAAACGTTGTGATGTCAAATGCACCTCTTTCTGATCATTGCTTTATTGAACGATGCTTAGAATTGGAAATTAGACAATCAAATAAAAGAACTTATTGGAAGTTCAATGCCAAACTTTTACAAAATGAAGACTACTGCAACATAGTCAAAAAAATTATAAAAGATATTATGGCTGATCATCTAATTGTAGGATATATCAGTAAATGGGAATTCATTAAATTCAAAATTAGAGAATTTAGTATTCAGTTCAGTAAAAACATAAGTCAAAAGCAAAGAGAATATGAATGTAAATTATTCCAAGAAATTACTTATTGCTGTAGTAAAGATGATCTAAATATCCTTTTGTGCGTTCACAGGCCAAGTGGATTGAGGAGGGGGAAAGAAATTCTTCATATTTTTTTAATTTAGAAAAGAGCAGACAGAAAATAAATTTTATATCTTCCCTGTTAATTGATGGCATTGAATGTGACGACCCTAAAATTTTGGAGAATGAAATTTATACATTCTATTCCAATTTATACTCCTCACAGTTCTCCCGAGCAGATTGTGATGTCTTTTTTGATCAAATAGATAATCTGATCCCTAAAATTGATGAATCATTTAAGGAATTTTGTGAATCTGACTTTAGAATTGAAGAGTTAGATGCATCTGTTAAGAAAATGCGCTTAATAAATCCCCTGGTCCAGATGGGCTTACAGTTAATTTCTTCCAATTTTTTGGGGAAGACTCTTGATAGATTCAGAATAGAAACTGGTAATTGTGTATTTTGTGAAACAGAAGAGGATTTGAACCATCGATTCTTTTTGTGCAATTTTATACAAATATTCTGGTTGGATTTTCATACCTGGCTTTATTCCAGTGGGATTCAAATTACCCCATTTACCTTAAATATGATATTGTTTGGAGTGTTTTTGAAAGAAAAGAAAGCTAATTATGGTGTTAATGTGTTATTAATCTTGTGCAAGCAATTTATACATAAATGTGGGTTTTTTTAAGACCAAGCCAACACTAGCTTATTGGAGAAACCACCTAAACCTGTTGGTTAAATCTTTGACTTTAGTTAAAAAGAAAAAGGCTGCTTTTTTGTTTCCTTTTTGGAAGATTTTGATTTAGTGAGTTAATAATCTGTTAAATTATATGACCCCATCTTTATATCTTCTTTTTCCTAGGTATGAAAGTTGCTAATATGTAAGCAATGTCTATTCTCTGAATGTGTAATATATGGTGCATTTTGTTTGTATGTTGATTTTGCTAATAAAACAAAAAAAAAACAAAAAAAGCTTCGTGGTGGTCCCATATATCCCAGACTTCATAGCGCGGCGGTGGGTGTGGATAATTTTGCCGCAGACGGCAGAAGCGGAGCAGCCAAAGAGTGAACTTTTTAAAGTAAGTACTGAATATTATGTCACTTATTTATGTGCGAATGTTTAATAATGAAGAACATTAAAACATTAATGTTGGCCACATGTCGGCAAAGTTACAAACATTAGTGATGTTTGTACTTACTTGGTTTTAAAGCCTTTACTTTCAAATATACGCCATTCAATAGTCGACCTTAATCCTACAGAGAATGTGATGATTTTATGGATAATTAAAGTCAGTCATATATCCACAAACACAACAAGCTGAAAGTCAGTGATGCTGCTCGGTTTGCAGTCCTGAATATCACGGCACAAGCAGGATCCACTGCACTGTTAATGTTAGAATAGAATAGAATTCAACTTTATTGTCACTGCACATGTCACAGGTACAGGGCAACTGTTATGGCCCTGGCCATAATCTGTTTTGGTGACTGTTTCTTTGTCCATGTCTTTAAGTCTTTGCAGGTCCCTGAGTGGATGAGCTGACGGCTGCTGATTGGTCCCCTGGTCATGTGGTCTCTGTCACGGCGAGTGAGGAGAGCTGTGTGAAAATAATAAATGAGGATCCAATCGCAGGCAGTAGTGGAGAAGTGAAGGTGGTTTATTGAACACGAAATAAATATGGACAAACAGCAAATGGAGCACGAACTAAACTAGACTGGAAACAACTAAACTACAGAGCACAAACCTGGACAAGAATGAGAACGAGCAGAGGAGATGGACAGCAGGGAGAACACACGAGCGAGACACGGTGGTTACACAGACGGACCAGCAACTACAATGACGGAGGACACGACTTAAATACACACAGAGAAACACGGGAATTACACACAGGTGGTGGACACAGCTGGGAACAATCAATAAGACGAGACAGAGGTAAAACTGAACACACTCACATGAGACGCAGACCTTCACAATAAAACATCACACGCAGGCTCGACATCGAGAGACAGACAGGAAATGACATATGAAACTAAACCCGCATCTTAAACCCAGATAAACAGAAACATGGAACTCTAATAATAAACATCATAATCATCATCATAAACACAACAAGAGAACAAGAAAACAATCCCCGATGCAAACTAAAACCAAAACATAATAAAACTCAAAATACTGGGTCCAACGGACCCAGAACCGTGACAGTCTCATTCAAAATCCCTCACCAGCAGTTGTCCCGGGGCAGCCACTGACAGCAGCAGCAGACCTGACCCCGGCCTCCAAAACCTGTGACATTGGTGCCTGTGACTTTTGCGACTTTCTGAGTTCTGTATATAGTGTGTACATTAGTTTTCATTGTAAATAGCACTGGAACAGAAGGGGTGAGCTGCCTTATTGTTTTCCCTTGCACTGTTTTTCTCCTGTTTATCTCAGTAGGGAGTTAGGTGTAGCGCTTGTCTTTTGTTTGGTTTTTGATTTCACATAGGGTTTTAGATAGCACCTCCTCCTGACTTAGCTTGTTTTGTTTGTTATTTTGGCCTTTGTTCACCCCGGAGCTTCATTTTGCAGTGTAGAAAAATAAACCACCGTTCACTAAGAAATTGGTTTTCCCTCTGTGTATGGTTTTGGGGACCAGGGCGGGGCAATCTTTTCAAACTTATGTTGCGTTCCTGTACCCCTAGACTGGGGCGTAAAGTGGGGGCTCGTCCGCTCTTTTCTTTTTGGTCATTGTGTTTTTGGGTTGTCTGCAGTTTTTGGTTGGCAGTTTTCTTGTAGTGTTGGGGGTGATCTAGTCACAATGACTTTTGACGTGGATGATTTTGCACTGCAACCCACCATAGATAAGTTGGATCAATGCTCAAAGGCAGATTTGTTGTTGGTGGCAAAGTTGTTTAATGTTAGTGTGCCTTTACATGCTAAAAAGGCAGAAATTAAGCAGTGCCTAACAGCACAGCTGGTGGATAAGGGGGTATTTGCAAAGTCGAAACCTCGGCCGGTTGAGGCGACTGGAGGTTTGGTGGTGGATGCGGGGGCAGAAGCTGCTGCAACCATCCCACAAGCTGCCAGTGGACGGATGACGCCAGGGGCGGAGGCTCGTGCTGCCATTCAGATCCCAAACGTTAGCCCAGCCGGACAATTAACAGGATTGGTTAGTGAGGATCTTAGGCTCGCCCTTCGCCTGAAAGAGGTGGAGCTTGAGGCTAAAGCCAAAGAAGTTGAGCTTATGCATCTCCGCATAAGGGCTATGGAGCTGGATCCTTCCCGACAACGCAATGTTACCTCTACCCCGGTGAGTAAAATTGTGAGTAAACCTTCTGATTCATTCTCCTCTGACCAATTTGATGCAAGCAGGCAAATTGCTTTAGTGCCACCTTTCAGAGAAAGTGAGGTTGACTCTTACTTTAATGCCTTTGAACGCATCGCAACCACTTTGAAATGGCCCAAGGATGTGTGGAGTTTGTTGCTGCAGTGTAAATTGGTGGGGAAAGCACAGGAAGTGTGTGCAAGCTTATCCACTGATGACAGCCTGGATTATGAAATTGTGAAATCCACTATTTTAAGGGCTTATGAGCTAGTTCCGGAGGCCTATCGCCAGAAGTTTCGGTCGTGTGAAAAGTCTGACAACCAAACACATGTAGAGTTTGCCAGGGAGAAGACTCTTGTTTGATAAGTGGATAGTTGCAAGTAAAGTGAAGGACTTTGCTCAGCTGAGAGAATTGGTCCTACTGGAGGAATTCAAAACGTGTCTTCCAGAGAATGTTGTTGTATATCTCAATGAGCAAAAGGTGGATTCGTTGTCTAAAGCTGCTGTTCTCGCAGATGAGTTTGTGTTGACCCATCGCGTTACGTTTCCAGCTGTGTGCCGTGAATGTGCTCCATTGTCTAAACCTGCGAGGAGTTTGAGGGTTTCTCCTAAGCGTCAAACACGCCCTGATCAGGCTCCCATGACTGTCCGAGAATGCTTTTATTGCCATGATACTGGCCATCTCATTGCCAATTGTCCGTCGCTCCAGAGCAAACTCACACATGGAAAAAGCCAAAAAGCATTGGTTTTGTTCAGTCGGTTTCTACTCCTAATCCCGTCAGTGATGAACCAGGAAATGACAGTCTTGACAGCAGTTACCGACCTTTCATTTCACAAGGGTTCGCCTCACTGACTGGAATAGAGGAGGATTGCGTGCCGATTGTAATTTTGCGCAACACTGGGGCTGCCCAGTCTCTCATTTTGGAAAGTGCGTTGCCTTTTTCAAGTAACTCGTTTTGTGGTGCTGATGCTCTCGTGTGGAGAGTGAAAATGAGTGTGTTACGAGCTCCGCTGCACAGAGTTTTCCTACAGTCGCCTCTCGTTTCGGGCCCGGTAACAGTTGGGGTGCGCGCTCGCTTGCCCATGCAGGGGGTTACTATGATTCTGGGGAATGATCTAGCCAATGGAAAAGTTTTCCCAATCCTTGAAGTAATTGAAAACCCCATCGATGATTTTGTTTTTGTTTCTGAGCCTGCTGCTGACAGTCTGCCCTCTGTTTTTCCTGCCTGTGTTGTCACGTGCGCCCACAAGCGCAAATATGGTGATGTTGACTTGTCTGACTCTTTACTATGTTCTGAAGCTGTTCCTGAGAAAGCTGAACTGCCTGTGGAAAAAGCTGAAAAATGTGTGTCTGATAAAATGCTACCCGCTACACCTGACCTATCTTTTGAGGTAAACAAAACAGATTTTATTCATGCGCAACAGAATGACCCGACTTTGGCCAAATGTTTACTCGCCGCAAATTCCAGCAATCAGAATCCCCATGTCTACAGCATTGAAAATGATGTGTTAATGCGCAAATGGCATCCTCCCTCATCTAGTGATCTTGGCTGGAACGTATTTCAACAAGTGGTTGTACCGCAAAAATTCCGACCCCAAGTACTCAGCCTCGCACATGACAGTTTCTCTGGACATTTAGGAATTAGGAAAACTTACCATCGTATTCTGCGTCACTTTTTTTTGGCCAGGTTTGAAGTCTGATGTGACCAAGTACTGCTGTTCTTGCCACATTTGCCAGGTCAGTGGAAAACCCAACCAGGTTATTCCTCCCGCTCCATTGCATCCAATCCCGGCTTTAGGGGAACCATCTGAGCACATAATCATTGATTGTGTAGGTCCACTTCCAAAAACAAAGTCAGGACATCAGTACATCTTGACTTTGATGTGCGCCGCCACACGCTTCCCTGAGGCTATTCCGTTACGCACTATCAAAGTCAAATCCATCATCAGAGCATTAGTAAACTTTTTCTCCACTTTCGGTTTGCCTAAATCAGTTCAAACGGACCAAGGGTCTAACTTCATGTCCAAGATTTTCGCTCAGGTCTTAAAATCGCTGTACATCAAGCATCAAAAATCCAGTGCGTATCATCCCGAATCACAGGGTGCGCTTGAGCGTTTCCACCAAACTTTAAAAGCCATGCTATGAAGAAGCCATGAGGAAGTTCTGCCTCGAGTCAGGAAGAGAGTGGGACGAAGGTCCGCCACTTCTTCTAGCGGTGAGAGAGAGTGTGCAGGAGTCCACGGGTTTCAGTCCCGCAGAGCTGGTGTTTGGACACACAGTGCGTGGTCCCCTGCGGCTGCTTAAAGAGAAATATCTGTCCGACACAGCTACCCCCGAGCAGAACGTATTAGATTACGTAAGTTGATTTAGGGAGTGTCTGCATAAAGCATGCGAAATTGCACGCGAGGGTCTTTCCGCGTCTCAGGAAAAAATGAAAAGAAAATTTGATAAAAAGTCCGTGCAGAGAAAATTTGAAGTGGGTGACAAAGTGTTGACTCTCCTACCCGTTCCTGGATTCTCTCTCCAGGCAAAGTTCTGTGGGCCCTATGCTGTTCAAGAGAAACTGAGTGACACAGATTATGTTATAGGTACCCCAGACCGTAGGAGAAAGCGTCGTGTGTGTCATGTTAATCTGATGAAGCCTTATTTTGTTCGTGATGCAGGTGTAAACTCCTCCTCATCCCCCGCTGCGCTGTCTGCCGTGCCGGTAGTTGTGCCGGCATCCCCGTCTCAGTATAGCCCAGAAAGTGATGGCTTAGTTTTCATTTGTGCTGAGGGTTGCTCCCGACTCAGAAATGCAGTTTGCATCCATCCAGAAGTGCTTTAGCCACGATATAGATATATTACAATATATATTAGCAATAATATAAATATGTAAGTATATTACAGAAATGGGTCTATTACGGTATGTTATAATGTACACGGTATGAAGGTATGTTATGAATATGCTATAACTATAAGTATGTACAGGCTATGAACAGGATATAAACATGAAAACTATACAGAAATATGAAATATGCAAGTTGTAAACAGTTGTAGAATTAAAAATTATCGTATGATTATTTACACAGAACTATACAGTAGTGCAGTTAAGAGGCTATATAAAGTGCTAGTGGTTGTGAGTGGTGGTTCAGTCCATGTTATTATTGTGTGTTTGAGGGTACAGTTGTCCATTGTGTGTGTGTGTATGTCCAGTCCATGTGTTAACGTGGGTCAGATGTCAGGAGGCAGAGTTCAGGAGTCTGACAGCTGTGGGGAAGAAGCTGTTCCGGTACCTGGTGGTCTTAGTCCGGAGGCTCCTGTAGCGCCTCCCAGAGGGCAGGAGGGTGAAGAGTCCATGTGATGGGTGACTGGGGTCTTTGATGATTTTCCCAGCCCTTTTCAGACACCGCTTCCTGTAGATGTCCTTTATGGCAGGAAGTGGTGCTCCGGCGATGCGCTGGGCAGTTTTCACGACCCTCTGCAACGCCTTCCGGTCCGAGGCAGAGCAGTTCCCGTACCAGACTGTTATACAGTTGGTCAGGATGCTCTCGATGGTGCAACGATAGAAGTTCAACAGGATGTCTGAGGACAGGTGGTTCTTCCTCAGAGTCCTCAAGAAGAAGAGGCGCTGGTGAGCCTTCTTGACCAGCTTGGAGCAGTTGGTCGTCCAGGTGAGATCCTCGGAGATGTGGACTCCCAGGAACTTGAAGCTGCTCACATGCTCCACAGCCGTCCCCTTAATGTGGATGGGTGGATGTGGGTCAGCATTCCTCCTGTAGTCCACGATGAGCTCCTTGGTCTTCTCGGTGTTAAGCAGCAGGTTGTTTCTGTCCCACCACTCAGCCAGACGATCCACCTCCTCCCTGTAGGCGGCCTCATCGTTGTCACTGATGAGGCCAATCACCGTGGTGTCATCTGCAAACTTAATGATGGTGTTGGAACCATCAGCAGGTCTGCAGTCGTGGGTGAAGAGGGAGTAGAGGAAAGGGCTCATCACACAGCCTTGTGGTACACCGGTGTTCATCGTGATTGTAGATGAGCAGCGGTTATCCAGCCGGACATGTTGGGGGCGGTTGGTCAGGAAGTCCAGTAACCATTTGCAGATGTTGGAACTGATGCCCAGGCCTGTCAGTTTCCTGATGAGCTGTGAGGGGTGGATAGTATTGAACGCTGAACTGAAGTCTATAAACAGCATTCTGGCGTAGGTGTTGTTGTTGTCCAGGTGTGAGAGGACAGAGTGCAGTGCGATGGAGACTGCATCCTCTGTGCTCCTGTTCTGACGGTATGCGAATTGGTGGGGGTCCAGGGTGGGGGGGAGACAGGATTTGAAGTGTGCTAGGACCAGCTGCTCTAAGCACTTAGTGATGATGGGGGTGAGTGCTACTGGGCAGTAGTCATTGAGGCAAGATGGGTTGGAGTTTTTGGGTATCGGGACGATGGAGGTGGATTTGAAGCAGGCCGGTACCACAGCGTGGGCCAAGGACAGGTTGAATATGTCTGTGAGCACTCCTGCAAGCTCCCCAGAACACGCTCTGAGAACACGCCCGGGGATGCCATCAGGGCCTGCAGCCTTGTGGACATTGATCCTGCTCAGCACCGCTCCTACATTGGTGGGGGAGAGAGTCAGAGAGTTGGTGGTCTGGCGTCACGTCTGGCGTCATGTCTGCTTTGGTTGTGGTTGTGGGGTTCCCTCGCTCAAAACGAGCATAAAAGTTGTTGAGCTCGTTGAGGAAGGAGACATCAGAGGATGCGGGGGAGGGTTTGGTGGTCCTGTAGTCTGTAATGGTCTGGAGTCCTTGCCACATGCGTCGGGGGTTGGAGTTGGAGAAGTGTTCTTCTACCTTCTTTTTGTAATGGTGTTTGGCTTTTTTTTAGCTGTGTTATATTGCTGCCTCTGTTCGGTGGTGTCGAGCCAAACGGACTTTAACGTGTGTTTGAACGAGCTGACGGTTCACTCGTTAAGCTGAAAGAAAGATGCTTTAATCACAGCAGTCACACATGTGTCCACTGCACCATCTGGAACTCTTCTTGTTTACACTCGTAATAACACAAACACTAAATCCTGCTTCTCTGGTGCTGTTGTGTAGCAGTGTGTACACCTGAGACTGTCACCTGTCTGTCCTGCACTCTCTCTCTGTTTCTTTCTCTCTGATTGTGGAATAAAAGTATGAACATGTGTTTATAAGTTACACTTGTGTTTGAATCCTGCAGCTTATCACACATTTGATTTCCATGTGTGACGACTGCAAGTGTCCAGAGTGAGGACAGACTGAGGGACCCACTGCTGCACATCATCTGTGAGGCTTTGCACCCCTGATGATCCACCAGGACAAACTCAGCAGTGTGTGAGGAAGAGGAGGAGGAAGAGCCAGCAGCAGCTGACAGATGGAGAGAATAGACAGACTGTTCCCTGTTTGTGAAGGACTGCTAGGAAAGTTTAACATAACTGTCTGTGCTGAATCAGTCTTATTAGGTAATGTTCACATAATGTGATCATCCCAGTGTTTCCAGTGTGGGAGAAAGTACTCAGGGCCTTCAAGTTACACACTATGAAAGGCAGCAACAAGTTTAATGTTCAGAAACCTAAAGTCTGTATCAGCAGCAGAATGGAGCTAAAAATAAATGTTTGTTTCAGTTCTATGAAGCTTTGAGTATTTTGGATCAGTAGCTGCTGTGTTTGTTGCATCATATTGCTGTAACTGTTTATATGCTTTATATATTCTGAGCTAAGTTGATCTATAGTGTCACATCATATTCTATAAGGATGTTATGTGTTTGTGTACTTTCTGCCCAGTTTGACCCATTTAGCAGACGTCAGCCTGTTTAAGGCTCTGATATCTATTCTGTGTGACTTACAGCAGTTATGACATGGTCTGATTTTCTCACCCAATAAAGGAATATTTCATATATCAGTCTACTCTTCATTCTATCAGACACAGCTATCACAGCTCGTACATTTTCTTTTTACACATGTATGTAAGCATTGAGCCAAATTTAGTAATGACAACATGTTAAACGAACAATATTTGTCTCTTATGTATAATACATCTATATATGCACTGTCAAAGATACTTGTCTTTGAGTGAAGATTTAAAGTGATAGGAAATATAAATAAATGCAACTTGAATCTTTGACACAGAGTTCAAGCTCACTGCTGCAATATATCCTGTAATACAGTGGTCCCCAACCCCCGGGCCTCGGACCGGTACCGGTCCGTGAGTTGTTTGGTACCGGGCCGCGAGAGTTGAGGCTCATGTGTGAAATGTATAGTTTTCAGGGTTTTTATCGGTTTTCAGCGTTATTTTGTTATCGTTTTTATCGTTTACCGGGTTTTTCTGGGTCTTTTCACGTGTGTTATGAAGGGTTAGGGTTAGGGTTAGAGTAACGGAATACATGTGCCGCCGTTACGTATTTAAAATACAAAATATGAGTAACTGTATTCCGTTACAGTTACCGTTCAAAAAGGTGGTATTTAGAATACAGTTACTTTGTTGAAATAAATGGATTACACTGCGGTACTTTCCTGTTTCATATTGTCGCGGGTCAGGACTGTTTGGGTTTTGTTTGACAGCTATGTGCTGCTGTTCCAGGCGGCAGCGTTACGGTTGCCATGGTTACAGGGCGACGCCCTCTCTCTCTCTCTGCAACTGTGTGTTTCCTGGGTGAGAGAGGCCTTTTCGTTGTTGTTGTTGTTGTGCTAAGCTAACAGGCAGAATGCTACAGGCATGGCCCTAAAGAATGTAGCATCATGGGCAGTGTAGTCCGTGCTGCAGGGAGAATGGACTGCCATACACGTTATGGGTCTGTGAGCGCGAGGAGGGAGAAAAAGGGGAGTGGAAAAGTATGAGTTGTGATCGAACTGGAAGCATGTAAATATAATAATAACCACTGCAGCCAAGAAGAGTGCCTGACGAGCCCAGTTGTAAGTAAGCTGTTAAGACTCGACTGTACACCGTGTTCGTGTTTTCCTCCGAAAACAATAAGTTCCATTGGAGCAGCCTTTCAACGCCTCTCTCTGTCTCTCGCAAGAAAAGTTGACCCACACAACAAAGTAAAGCTATTTTTCGGCTACGAGCCAACAGGGACCCCGCCGTATTAGTCAGAGGTCCCTTTACTACAGTTCGGAGTCGCGGACCTTCAGTAATAGTAATAAATCACAGCAATAGTACATTCACGTTGTTGTAAAAAGCATGATAACATATTAAGTAATCCAAAGTATTCCGTTACGTTACTCTCATCGAGTAACGTAACGGAATACGTTACAGAATACATATTGGGGCATGTATTCTGTAATCTGTAATGGAATACATTTTAAAAGTAACCTTCCCAACACTGGTTATGAATAAATCTTCTTTTTTTCGGTACCAGTACTAGTTTTATTTTGTTGTATTTATCCGCGACACCTTAAAGGCCGGTCCGTGAAAATATTGTTGGGCATAAACCGGTCCGTGGTGCAAAAAGGTTGGAGACCGCTGCTGTAATATATCCTGTAATATATATATATATCATTATAATCTGACAACACATATAATATTGGCCATATTATATTTACATTACCACAGAGAGATGATTTTAGTCTCATGAACAACATTAACTAATTGTTATTTACGAATGTGGCAGGATGAATGTTATCCTTCGGTCCAACCCACTTTCAGCCTGGCCCATTAGGGGGCGCTGGTATAAATAGTGGCCATTTGAGTGTCTCTGCGTCGCTTGCCTGTGATCTCCTTTTTGGTCACCTGACTTCCCCTCGGTGTGGTGGAGATCATTTGCGGGTTATTCTTCTGAAGCCTCCATCGCGGCTGGTCGTAGCTATAGAAGCCTCCTCTGAGCTATTCTGCTTACGTTCTGTGACCCGGCTTACTTGGTACGTAATCAACTTTTGTTACGCTCTCTGCCTTCTATTGTTCTTTTATAGTAATTATTTATTATGTTTCGCAGGAAGTGTGGGCCTTAGTTTTGCGCCAAGCTACGCGAACTGAAGTGCTGCTGTTTTGCCTTGCTGTGCTTTTACCGTCTGTTCCCGTTGTGAGAATTCTTTCCCTGCTGCTGTCAGCTTTTACAGTGGACGTCGGCGTGGACAACGGCCATATGCATGCCGGTTATCGGAGTCAGCTGGCGTGCATATTGATTGACTGTTAACTTATCGTCGTGTGGACGGCAAGTTGGAGCAGTACGGCGATTCCGTTTGCTCCAGATTTTAGAGTTTTATTCAGATTGTATGTTGTTTTATTGCTTTTTGATTTGTAGTTTGGATTTTCTGTTACACCACTGGTGGGAGGCCCTTTTTCTAGCTGTAGATCACCAGTGTGGTCCTGCAGTTGGGTTATCCCCCGGTGCTACACATTAGTTTGTTGTAATATATTAACATTTTCTTTGTTTCTTTTATTCAGATGCGGAGTGCCGACGTGGAGGAGACTAGGGTGCCTTGGTGGTGGGGTCCCTTGAGTGTACACACCTGCCTTGTCTAGTTTATTAGTGTGAGTGTGTGATAGTGTGTTGCACTTGTGTTTTGGTGTGTTTTCTTTCTTTAGTTGTGTGTGGCATCCCTGCCCCTCCACTGGTAAGCCTCAGCTCTGAATACCTTTTTAAGCATATTTGTATTTGAATATTTATGATTATGTTTTTATTCGGTGTTTTAAATAATTACCAATAAATTGTCAATTTGTTTATTATTGAACCTCGTCTCTGGATTGAGTATAGCGAACCTAAGTGCCTTTTTGGTGATTTAGTGTCATTTCCAGTATTCTCTGGGTGAAATTCCCAGGGTGGCGTTGTCGTTCTTTAAAACTGAAGAGTATTTACTTTATATCCCAACCTCGTCTCGCCACAAACTTGGCGTTGTTGTCGACAGGATATACTCTTTAAAACAGAGACGTGTGTTCTTCTTTTTTTGTTTGGTGTAACGTAAATTGTTTTTTTATATTATTTTGTACAGAATAAAGGCAAAGCAGCAGCTACTTTGGTGTGGGATTTCACAGCTGTGTTACAGAGATGGAGGAAGAGTTACAGGAACTCAGGGACTTGATCGCGCAGCTGAAAGCAGACAACGAGAGGCTGCGTCAGGAGAGGGCTGTTGGGTCAGGTACTAGTGCTACACCTTCTACTTCAACTGCATCATCTGTGAACCCCCCAACGGCTGGTGTCTCTGTAGCAGAGAGACTAGTTTTTGTGCCCCGTGACAGAAAATGCCCTATGTTTAGAGGAAAATCAGGTATAGGGTTGAATGAATGGTTGGAGGAATTAGAAGGTTGTGCTAGAGCACGTCATTTGTCTTTGGCTGATAAAGCATTTTTCCTGTTTGACCACCTAGAAGGAGAAGCACGTGAGGAGATTAAATATCGCTCTAGTGCAGAGAGGACTGATCCTGCTAAGATAATTACTATATTGCAAGAACTTTATGGCTGTTCAGACTCCTATGTAGCATTGCAGGAAGCTTTCTTCTCCAGAAAACAGCAGGAAAGTGAGACACTGCAAGAGTTTTCCCTCGCTCTCTTGGGTCTTATGGAAAAAGTTAAATCGAGTGCCCCCAATGGCATGCCCAATGCTGACGTTTTATTAAGAGATCAATTTGTTGAACAGGTCTTAGATAGTACCTTGCGGCGGGAGTTAAAGCAGTTAGTAAGGAGGCAGCCAACACTGACATTGCTGGAGATTAGAGGGGAAGCTATTGGGTGGGAACGTGAAGGGTTGCCTAGTGGCGTTAGGCATAGAAGCAGTTCTGTCCCTTCTGTTTATGGCATTCAGTATGGGGTCCATAGCGGTCCCTCAGGAATAGCTCAGTCTACCCATTTGTCTGAGATGAGCGAGATGAAGGAATTGTTAAAGCGCCAGCAGGAGCAACTTAATCAGCTCACTCAGAGCATTGCTCGATTGCAGGGCCCCCATCGAATGCCTCGCTCAGGACGGGGCGACTCCATTATATGCCGTCGTTGTCAGCAACCTGGACATTTTGCTCGGGAGTGTGATGGGGAACGCGTTCCTCGTTCCCGGCCTCCTTCGCAGGCCCCTCTGCATAATCACAGGCACTCTCCTTTAAATACGGCTTCGGAAAACTAGCACCCTCCGTATTGCCGAGCCACAGTTCGGGTGGGGTGTCTATTGGCTCAAGGGTTGTTTCTAATGGTCCAGAGGCAGTCTCGAAATTAATTTCATCCTGTCCTCATATAGATGTGGACATGGGCGGTATAAAAGTACCTTGTTTGGTTGATACGGGGTCCATGGTCTCTACCATTACTGAAAGTTTTTTCCGCCAGCATTTTGAGTCCTGGGGTCAAGAGCGTCTCCAAGCTTGTCATTGGTTGCAGCTTAAAGCGGCTAATGGGTTGTCCATTCCTTACCTTGGCTATATCGAGCTAAGTGTAGAGCTCTGTGACAAGTTTCTTCCACAGTGTGGCGTGTTGGTCGTTAAAGATCCTCCAGGTGCAGGACCTTCCACGGTTCCGGGTGTATTGGGGATGAATGTCATTCGGAAGTGTTACCACGAGCTTTTTGGGCAACACGGTGAAGCATTGTTTAGTTTGGGCTTTGTCACAGAGGCCCCTAAACCCCTTGTGCAGGCGCTGCAAAAGTGCCATGACGTTAGTATAAGAGCCCCACTGGATTTGTCTGGCCATGTGAGAGTGAGGGGTAAGCGAGCATGTTGCATTCCGGGTGGTGTAATGAAAGTAGTGGCCGCCACCTGTTCTGAGCAATATTCAGGTACCACTGTGTTATTTGAACCTACTGATGTTAACTTGCCTGCTGGACTTTTAGCGTCCCCTGCATTGGTTCGAGTGGTTAGAGGTACTGCATACATACCAGTTGTTAATGTAGGGACTACGGCGGTCTTGCTTTACCCTAGGACCGTTATAGGGACCCTGGAAGATGTTCATGTGGTCAGTTTGCCCGCTGGTGTGACAGAAGTACTCCCTAACGTAGCCACAATGGCATCTCACACCGCCACTCCTACTGTGCAGGATCAGATGGAAGGGATTGATTTGTCTAAACTGTCAGCAGAGGAACAGGGACAGGTGAGGTCTCTCCTTAAGAAATACAGCTCGGTCTTTTCTGCTCATGACACTGATTTGGGTTGCACTAACTTGATCTCCCATGACATTCCAGTCTTAGACGATATCCCCGTGCGGCAGCGTTATAGGCGCATCCCCCCTTCAGAGTACGAGGTTGTGAAAGAGCATATTAACCAGTTGTTAGGGGCCGAGGTGATTAGAGAGAGTAGCAGCCCCTATGCTTCTCCCATTGTGCTCGTTAAGAAGAAGGATGGCAGCCCGCGCATGTGTGTTGATTATTGGCAACTGAACAACAAGACAAGGAAAGATGCATTCCCCCTGCCGCGCATTGAAGAATCCTTAGATGCGCTGACTGGTGCCCGTTGGTTTTCCACCATGGATTTAGCAAGTGGCTATAATCAGGTCCCAGTTACGGAAGAGGATAGGCCCAAGACTGCCTTCTGTACTCCTTTTGGCCTATTTGAATGGAACCGAATGCCATTTGGGCTCTGTAATGCCCCTAGCACCTTCCAGAGACTAATGCAACGCCTTTTCGGTGATCAACAGTGCCAGTCTCTGCTTCTCTATCTTGATGACATTGTAATCTTTTCATCAACAGTATCGCAACATCTTGAGCGGCTGGATGTGGTGCTAGGTCGGCTTCAGCAGGAAGGTTTAAAAGCCAAGCTTGCCAAATGTGCCTTTTTCCAGCGGGAGGTTCGCTACCTAGGCCATGTCATCTCCGATCAAGGTGTCTCTACGGACCCTAGCAAGGTGGAAGTGGTGGCTAACTGGCAGCCTCCTAAGACTGTTTCGGAACTACGCTCCTTCCTTGGGTTTGCCAGCTATTATCGCCGTTTTGTAGAGGGTTTTGCCAAGTTGGCGGCACCTCTGCATAGACTGGTGGCAGAGTGGGGAGGCAGAAAATCAAAGAAGAGGTCAGAGCATGGTGTCGTGGAGAACTGGACTGCAGAGTGTGCTCAAAGTTTTGAGGCATTAAAGACTAAACTGACAACAGCACCAGTGCTCGCTTATGCAGATTTCTCTTTGCCTTTTATTTTAGAAGTGGATGCCAGCCATGCCGGCCTAGGGGCAGTGCTTTCCCAGGAGCAGGGAGGTAAGGTGAGGCCAATAGCCTATGCCAGTCGGGGTTTGAGGCCCACTGAGCGCAATATGCTAAATTATAGCTCAATGAAGCTGGAGTTTTTGGCACTTAAGTGGGCCATGACTGAGAAATTTAGAGAGTACTTGTTGGGCCATAAGTGTATTGTTTACACCGACAACAATCCTCTTAGTCACTTGTCTTCTGCTAAACTTGGGGCTACTGAACAGCGCTGGGCAGCTCAGCTCGCTTCGTTCGACTTCGACTTAAAGTACAGGTCAGGAAGGAGTAATAAGAACGCAGACGCTTTATCTCGCCAGCATCCACCTGATCCTCAGGAGATTAAAGCCATGGTTCCTGGTACAGCCTTGCCTGGACCTCTTCAACAAGCCTTGCGGCTGGGACCAGCTGAGGTATCACAAGCTGCCATTACGGTTTTGCCCCATCTCACTACTCCTGATCTTCATGCCCTCCAACAGGTCGACCCAGTGATAAAGGAGATCTTGGTGTTCTGGAGACGGAAGCAGCGACCCAGCTTTGAGGAGCGGCAGCAGCTTGCTCCACTTGCTCTGGTGCTGCTACGACAATGGGATCGTCTGATTGAAAGGGAAGGAGTTCTGTATCGTCAGGTTCATCTCCCTGACGGTGCCGAGGTGGTACTTCAGCTTTTGCTGCCTAGTGCACTAATTGAGCAGGTGTTGACTCATGTTCATCAGGAGCACGGCCATCAAGGTGTGGAAAGGACCCTAGCGCTTCTCCGCTCACGGTGCTACTGGCCAGGTATGTCTGCTGAGGTAGCTCGTTGGTGTCAGAGATGCGAACGTTGCCAAGTTGCAAAAGACACCCAACCAGCAGCTCAAAGTTTCATGGGACATTTGTTGGCTTCTCGACCAAATGAAATCTTGGCCATTGATTACACCTTGCTCGAACCTTCCCGGAATGGGCTGGAGAACGTTTTGGTGATGACTGATGTTTTCAGCAAGTATACATTGGCTGTCCCCACTCGTGACCAATGTGCTGCTACAGTGGCCCAGGTTCTCGTGACTGAGTGGTTTTCGAAGTTTGGTGTACCAGCGCGTATCCATTCCGATCAGGGTCGTAACTTTGAAAGCTCCCTGATCCAGCAGCTCTGCAGGTTTTATGGTATCGAGAAGTCCCACACTACTCCTTATCATCCGGCTGGAAATGGTCAGTGTGAACGTTTTAATAGGACTTTGCACAATTTGTTGCGGACCCTGCCAGTGTCCAGAAAAAGAGACTGGAATGTATGTTTGCCCCAGTTACTCTACTGTTATAATACCACTCCCCATCAGGCTACTGGGGAAACTCCATTTTTATTGATGTTTGGGCAAGAACCCAGGTTGCCAGTGGACTTTCTGTTGGGCAGAGTACCGGACCCCATCAGTGGAGATGTGCACGAGTGGATTCAGGAGCATCAAGCCCGGCTACAGGTTGTACATGAAGGAGCCAAGGAACGATTGCAATTGGCTGCCGACCGCAGAAAGAGGCACCATGACAAAAAGGTGAAAGAGGCACCATTGAACGACGGCCAGTTGGTGTTCCTGCGCGATTTGAGTGGAAGAGGGAGATGTAAAATCCAAGATCGATGGAAACCAGCGGTATATAGAATCCTGAAGGCACCTAAAGGAGGTGGGGTAGTTTAAACCATCGCACCTGCAGATGATCCCAGCAGCGTGAAGCATGTTCATCGTACCTTGTTGAAGGCTGTGATAACGGCAGCCATACCATCAGAAGGGCCTGCTCCAAGCAGTAGCCCACGTGGCCCAGAAATATCCTCCCCAGAACCAGGACATGACTCATCAAGTGACAGTGACCTGTTATTCCTGAGCGTAGGAGCTCCTCAAGTAAATGTTTCACCATCTTACAGCCCAGTGGCAGTGATTCCAAGTAGCCCTGAGTTGTTGCTCCGGCCAGAAGACCGAACTTCCGATGTCCCAGCCACTTGTACAGTTACTCCGAGTGTAGCACCAGTTCCATCTAGCTCTCTTCCTGCTCCCTCTACGAGTTCTGATACAAGAAATGTGGTGGTGCGAAAAACAACCCGGTCCACAGCTGGCCAGCATTCAAACATCCATCATCTCCCAAGACCAACAGGGGAGGTGGCACAAGGGGCTGCTGATTCTATTTCTGAGCTTAGGGTACATGCTGTCTCTGCATTTTTTAGGCCTTGGGACTAATCTGGGTGTCTTTTCATCGTCGGGGCGACGATGCAAGAAGGAGGGGTAGAATGTGGCAGGATGAATGTTATCCTTCGGTCCAACCCACTTTCAGCCTGGCCCATTAGGGGGCGCTGGTATAAATAGTGGCCATTTGAGTGTCTCTGCGTCGCTTGCCTGTGATCTCCTTTTTGGTCACCTGACTTCCCCTCGGTGTGGTGGAGATCATTTGCGGGTTATTCTTCTGAAGCCTCCATCGCGGCTGGTCGTAGCTATAGAAGCCTCCTCTGAGCTATTCTGCTTACGTTCTGTGACCCGGCTTACTTGGTACGTAATCAACTTTTGTTACGCTCTCTGCCTTCTATTGTTCTTTTATAGTAATTATTTATTATGTTTCGCAGGAAGTGTGGGCCTTAGTTTTGCGCCAAGCTACGCGAACTGAAGTGCTGCTGTTTTGCCTTGCTGTGCTTTTACCGTCTGTTCCCGTTGTGAGAATTCTTTCCCTGCTGCTGTCAGCTTTTACAGTGGACGTCGGCGTGGACAACGGCCATATGCATGCCGGTTATCGGAGTCAGCTGGCGTGCATATTGATTGACTGTTAACTTATCGTCGTGTGGACGGCAAGTTGGAGCAGTACGGCGATTCCGTTTGCTCCAGATTTTAGAGTTTTATTCAGATTGTATGTTGTTTTATTGCTTTTTGATTTGTAGTTTGGATTTTCTGTTACACCACTGGTGGGAGGCCCTTTTTCTAGCTGTAGATCACCAGTGTGGTCCTGCAGTTGGGTTATCCCCCGGTGCTACACATTAGTTTGTTGTAATATATTAACATTTTCTTTGTTTCTTTTATTCAGATGCGGAGTGCCGACGTGGAGGAGACTAGGGTGCCTTGGTGGTGGGGTCCCTTGAGTGTACACACCTGCCTTGTCTAGTTTATTAGTGTGAGTGTGTGATAGTGTGTTGCACTTGTGTTTTGGTGTGTTTTCTTTCTTTAGTTGTGTGTGGCATCCCTGCCCCTCCACTGGTAAGCCTCAGCTCTGAATACCTTTTTAAGCATATTTGTATTTGAATATTTATGATTATGTTTTTATTCGGTGTTTTAAATAATTACCAATAAATTGTCAATTTGTTTATTATTGAACCTCGTCTCTGGATTGAGTATAGCGAACCTAAGTGCCTTTTTGGTGATTTAGTGTCATTTCCAGTATTCTCTGGGTGAAATTCCCAGGGTGGCGTTGTCGTTCTTTAAAACTGAAGAGTATTTACTTTATATCCCAACCTCGTCTCGCCACACTAGCTAATGTTGAAATGACTGTTCAGTGCAGAAATGAAGCCCAACAGTCATGTTTTACAGTCCCGTGGTCTCAGCCTCAGATACTCAACTAATCAAAGCGATGTCATGAAAAAAATGAATGACCAAAAAAACATTTTTCTCCTTCATTTCTGTCACACAAAGCCGTATGAAACGTTTCTCGCGGTTAGTGTCATGGTTGCTAGGCAACCTGAACAGCGCAACGACGGGTAGACCATCCCATTTCACAGGCCTCGCACTTCCGCACTTCCCGCACTTATAGTACGCACCATCCGTAATACGCGTACTGCACGTACTCCAAGCGTGCGGTCTCTTAATTGGGACACAGCCATTGGTTCGTACAGTGCTCTTAGAAAGCCTCACCTTTACACACCTGTAGTTATTGTGGTCAAACAGCCTTTGTCTCACCTGGCCATAAAACTTCTCCAGAAAGTGTTTGGCAGGACATTTCAGCCAAGCTTGAAGGAAAACAAAGACTGACTGTGTGCATATATGAGGCATCTCAGGAGCCTGATGTGTTTGTGGGCGTTGGCGTTTCCTCCTGGACTGTGGCTCTGACACTCATCTTCTGTCTAATCTTATGGACATATTTGTTTTGAGCTTGTTTTGTCTGCACTGGCCTGCATATTGTTAAATGTTGGTTTCCTTTTTTCAGATCTTTCTACACTGTATATATTATTCTGCTGCGTGCACTCTTGTATGCCTCTGCTTCTGATATCCACGGTTCACTTGTGTCATACAACACAACAGAATGTCCTCCTGTTGCATGATGTAACCCACATAAAAACAAAAAGAACTGCATCTATAACTAAATCGGAATCTTAAATTCCAACCGGAGCGTGTCCGTGAAGGCATCATGACGCGTCATGACGCACGCCACGCCGCGAGGCTGCACGTGCCTGTTGTGACCAATCCTATTCGCGAGGCACTATTATATGCCTTCCGGGTTGTCGCCTCGAAACGACGCGGGGAAGAGGCGTTAGCGGATGGAAGCAACAGTATTTTGATACCGCCGCGGGTAGATGCGTGGGGTTCGTATGTGACATCGCACGTAGTGAATGTGCAGGCTAGTGGTGCCCTGGAGAGACCACAGCGACACCACTACTTTGGATGGCGAGCTAGGCCCAACGAGCCAGAACCCCAGCTACAACTTCCTGCGGTCTGGTAGGAGGCTGCTGCGGCCTACACTCTCCCCTCTTGGTTTTCAGTCCCCTAAATCTCACTTCCAAGATTTCAGTCTTGGAATCTTAGTGCTGATCATCATACTTCCAATTTCAACCTGTCTAGACTGTCATACGCGTTGGACTTATATCAATCATGAAATAAACTTTATGGACATTGTTTGCCAGAGGTTGGACGAGGTTGCTGCACCGCTGTGCAGCGGATATTTTACAAGCTTGAATTATGTTTTATCTTTTCCTGTCTGCAGAATTTGTAAATATTGGTATTTGGTAATTGCACTTTATTTTCACTATAAATAATAACTGTAATCCCAATATCTGTGGTTGTATGTTTATTGTACTTCACTCACCTCCTAGAGCCGAATCTGATATCTTCTGAATTAGCCCAACTACTCATAACCAACTTAAATTATTTTAGCTTATGTACTTGCTACATAAGACAAATTAGTGGCGAACCAGCCAGGAGATGGCGGAGATACAAAAGCAACTTGCCGCCTTAACTGCCTCCCAGTCTCACCAGTCCTGTACTCCTGTTCCAAAGCAGCACCCGAAGCAAAGAACGGATACACAGGGGAATGTATCACCTAACCCCAAGCCTGGTTTCTGTTTCAGGTGTGGGGAAGATGGACACATTAGACCACAGTGTGAGAACAGACCCAATCCCGCATTGGTCAATGCAAAACGCAAACAGTTCAGTGAAAGGAAACCAAAATGGCAGAAGCGGAATTCATCAACTGGACATTTAAACTAGATACAGTTTCTGTAATGGGACGTACAGGAACTGTGCAGGACCCACATTGTCTCGCAAAGAAGGAAAGGAACAAGGAGGAAATTGTTCACTGTGTAGACCTACACACTCGTCCGAAGGCAACCACAATGTTACCTCATGGGTTGGTTGGGTCAAGGTGCACAACAGAGGTGAACCTAGCAGGCCATCCACAGCAATGCCTGCTTGATACAGGATCACAGGTAACCACAATACCTGTATCCTTTTACAACAATCATCTTCATGAACAACAAATTCAACCACTCCATGATCTTCTCCAAGTGGAAGGTGCTGCGGGTCAAACCATTCCATATCTTGGATACATTGAGATTTCCGTCAAGTTCCCCAGAGATTTTGTTGGTAAAGAATATGAAGTAACAACATTGGCTCTAGTTGTTCCAGACGCACACCCTGACGTCCCCGCTATTGTGCTAATTGGGATGAATACCCTGGAACCACTGTATGAACAGTATCTTAACCAGCATCCAAGCTATCAGCCTAGCACTCACGGGTACAGAGCGGTGTTGAAAACACTACAGCTGTCACACAAGCAGAAGGAGAATGGCAACATTGGAATTGTGAGGCTACTAAGCAAAGCTCCAGTGTGTGTTCCGGCCGGCCGTACTATTGTCATCCAGGGCTCTGCCAAAGTTTCCACCCCATTGTTTAGCCAGAGTGTTCTCCTACAGCATCCTGCTTCCACCTTACCTGGTGGTTTGTGTGTCAGCAGTTGTCTCATCAACTTCCCAGCTCTTTCTCCATACAAGGTTCCCGTGGTTATTACAAATGAGTCGGAGCAAGATACCTTCATTCCACCTCACAGTGTCATTGCGGATTTGGAAACCTACCACTGCATCTTGTCTGAACATCGCGTGACCCATCTTCCAGTCAGGAACACTATCACCAGCCTGAATTTTGATTTTGGTGATTCCCCACTGTCACCTGAATGGAGGACGCGAGTCATAGGCAAGCTGAATGACATCTCAGAGGTCTTTTCGCATCATGACTTGGATTTTGGATGTACATCAGCTGTCAAACATCATATTCCACTCCATGACAATACACCATTCAAGCAACGTGCCCGGCCAATCCATCCACAAGATTTCGAAGCTGTCCGCCGTCACCTGCATGAGCTTCTGGAAGCCGGCATTATAAGGGAATCATCGTCTCCTTTTGCTTCGCCTATCGTGGTGGTCAGGAAGAAGAACGGTGAGGTCCGGCTGTGCATAGACTACCGGAAACTAAACCTTCAAACCATCAAGGATGCATACCCCTTACCTAATTTGGAGGAATCCTTTTCAGTACTCACTGGTTCTAAGTGGTTTTCAGTACTCGACCTGAAGTCCGGTTACTACCAGATCCAGATGGAGGAGGAAGACAAGGCAAAGACTGCTTTTGTGACTCCTCTTGGGTTCTGGGAGTTTAACCAAATGCCTCAAGGTGTTACCAACGCCCCAAGCACCTTTCAGCGCTTGATGGAGCGATGCATGGGGGACCTTCACCTAAAGGAAGTGCTCGTTTTCCTGGATGACTTAATCATCTATTCGGACACTCTTGAGGAACACAAACGAAGGCTGCTGAGAGTCCTGAACCGGTTGAAGGAATATGGGCTGAAACTGGCACCGGAGAAATGTCAATTCTTCCAAAAATCTGTTAAATACTTGGGTCATATTGTCTCTGAGGAAGGAGTTCAAACAGATCCAGAGAAGATAGAGACCATCAAGACATGGCCGGTTCCACAAACTCTGAAACAATTGAGATCTTTTCTGGGCTTCGCTGGCTATTACCGCCGGTTTATAAAAGACTATTCCTTCATTGCCAAACCACTCAATGACCTGACTCGTGGATATCCTCCGGTTCAAAGATCAAAGACCCTGAAAGCTCGCAAGACATCCACCTACGGGCCAAATCAACCCTTTGGTGAGAGGTGGAATACCAACTGTCAAGTTGCATTTGAGACCCTGATTGAGAATCTTACAACTGCCCCGGTCCTTGGGTTTGCAGACCCGTCTCGCCCATACATTCTGCACATCGATGCGAGTGTGACCGGACTTGGAGCTGTGTTGTATCAGGAGCAAGAGGAGAAACTCCGGGTCATAGCCTATGCTAGTCGCGGATTGTCGCAGAGTGAGAGCCGTTATCCAGCCCATAAGTTGGAATTCCTCGCCCTTAAATGGAGTGTGACCGAGAAATTCCAAGATTACCTGTACGGAGCAGATTTTACAGTGGTTACGGACAGTAATCCACTGACCTACGTTTTGACAACAGCTAAACTGGACGCTACTGGACACCGTTGGTTGGCTGCATTGTCAACATACTCCTTTAAACTCCTGTACAGAGCTGGCAAACAAAATTGCGACGCTGATGCGCTTTCGCGGCGACCTTACCCCTGCTCCAATGATGAAGTTTCTAATGACCATGAACTCATCCGTCAGTTCATTTCTCAACACACAGCTGAGTCTGATGTCCTCCCAGAAGAGATTGTGAAGGCAATCTGCCAAAGTCATCTGGTCAGAGCCACACGGCCGGGTGACTGCAGTGAGGTTGGCCTCACACTTGTCGAGTCTTTGTCAGTTCAAGTGGATACCATCTCTGACAGTTACTGTTCCGAGGACCTTCACCAGCTGCCTGTCGTTTCTACTCTTAACATCAAAGAGAAACAACACTCAGATCCCTGTATTCGAGAGCTTATTCACCAGCTTGAGACGGGAGAGAGGATTCCACCAACAGCCAGAGCTGAGCTCCCTGAACTTCCGTTCCTGCTCAGAGAGTGGTCCAGGTTGGAGCTGGTAGATGGAGTTCTGTACAGGAGGAGACAGGACAATGAAGACCTTTTATACCAGCTTGTCCTTCCAGAGGAGCTGCGCCCATCAGTCCTGAAAAGTCTCCATGAGGACATGGGCCATATGGGGATTGAACGTACACTCGACCTTGTCCGTACGAGATTCTACTGGCCCAAAATGGCAAAGGATGTTGAGCAGAAGATCAAGACTTGTGGCCGCTGTGTGCGCCGAAAAGCCTTGCCAGAAAAAGCTGCTCCACTTGTCAGCATAAAAACATCGCGACCACTTGAGCTCTTGTGTATGGATTTCCTTGCTCTTGAACCTGACACTAGTGGCACTCGTGATATCTTAGTCCTGACTGACCATTTCACTAAATTCGCTGTTGCCATCCCAACACCCAATCAAAAGGCAAGAACTGTGGCGAAGTGTCTATGGGAGAATTATATCACTTACTATGGCATTCCTGAGCGAATTCATACCGACCAAGGGCAAGATTTTGAGTCGAGACTAATAAAAGAATTGTGTGAGTTTGCAGGCATTCGGAAGAGCCGTAAAACCCCTTACCATCCAAGGGGAAATCCAGTGGAGCGATTTAATAGGACGTTGCTGGCAATGTTGGGGACTTTGGAAACAAAACAAAAAACAAGGTGGAAAGAGCATGTGAAACCGCTGGTTCACGCCTATAATTGCACCAGGAACGAGGTTACAGGATTTACTCCTTACGAACTCATGTTCGGTAGAACACCTCGTTTACCTGTGGACCTGGTGTTCAATCTGCCACTGCGGGAATCTAAGCAAAAGAGTCACTCACAGTACATTAAATCACTCAAATCAAGATTGGAGGAAAGTTTCAGCATTGCCTCCAGTAACGCTACAAAGGCTGCCGACCGAAATAAAGCACGCTTTGACAACCGTGTGATACCATCCGCACTGGAACCAGGTGATCGTGTGCTTGTGAGGAACATCCGCCTTCGAGGGAAGCATAAACTTTCAGATAAATGGGAGGAAGAAGTTTATGTGGTTGTCCATCGGGCTGGGGACCTCCCGGTCTATAAGGTAAAACCTGAGAACAGCGATGGACCTATGCGGACCCTTCACCGCGACCTCCTCCTTCCATGCGGCTTCCTCACGGACAGTGAGGTTAACTTGGAATCACCAGAGCAATCACTTCCTCACAGACCAAGAACTCGGCAGCAGAACCCGGATTTAAATTCCTTCACAGAACCTCTGGTTGAGGATGAGGACACAGGAAGCTTGGTTTCATTGTATGTTAATCCTCCAACGTTGCACTTCACTGTGGAAAAACAGAATCATTTTCCAGATTCATCTGACGGTGGGAGCCTAGGACCATTGATTTTGGATCCTTCAGTTGAAGTGGAAGTGCAAGGAGAACCAGCCTCTGTGTCCAGTGTTCTTCCTCCAGCAGTGGAGTCTGGTGGTGAGCAATCTGACTCTGATGTGGAAGACATCCTACTTGAACTTGTTGAAAGTCACCCTGAAAACAGAAATAGCTTACCTGAAAACTTACCTGGAAATGGAGACATACTTGTCGACATTCCTGTCGTTGCTGTTGAAGATTCTCCTGAAGAGTCTAGTGTTATTGAGCAAGACACTGACATAGGTGACGGGCTAAGACGTTCACAACGACAAAGAGCACCACCTGACCGACTTCACTATTTCACTCGTGGCAATCCTCTGATTTCCGTTGTCCAAACGATGTTGCATAGTCTTTCCAATGCATTGGGCCATGATGCTAGCCGTCCTTCGTCTGTTCACGTTGTCTAGCGTTTAACATGCGACGGGACGTGCATGGTTAAGGCGGGGAGGATGTAACCCACATAAAAATAAAAAGAACTGCATGTATAACTAAATCGGAATCTTAAATTCCAACCGGAGCGTGTCCGTGAAGGCATCGTGACGCGTCATGATGCACGCCACGCCGCGAGGCTGCACGTGCCTGTTGTGACCAATCCTATTCGCGAGGCACTATTATATGCCTTCCGGGTTGTCGCCTCGAAACGACGCGGGGGAGAGGCGTTAGCGGATGGAAGGGGCGATATGGGGCGATCATGGCTCAAGAGTTGGGAGTTCGCCTTGTAATCGGAAGGTTGCCGGTTCGAGCCCCGGCTCGGACAGTCTCGGTCGTGTGTCCTTGGGCAAGACACTTCACCCGTTGCCTACTGGTGGTGGTCAGAGGGCCCGGTGGCGCCAGTGTCCGGCAGCCTCGCCTCTGTCAGTGCGCCCCAGGGTGGCTGTGGCTACAATGTAGCTGCCATCACCAGTGTGTGAATGTGTGTGTGAATGGGTGGATGACTGGATATGTAAAGCACTTTGGGGTCCTTAGGGACTAGAAAAGCGCTATATAAATACAGGCCATTTACCAATACAGGCCATGGAAGCAACAATATTTTGATACCGCCGCGGGTAGATGCGTGGGGTTCGTATGTGACATCGCACGTAGTGAATGTGCAGGCTAGTGGTGCCCTGGAGAGACCACAGCGACACCACTACTTTGGATGGCGAGCTAGGCCCAACGAGCCAGAACCCCAGCTACAACTTCCTGCGGTCTGGTAGGAGGCTGCTGCGGCCTACACTCTCCCCTCTTGGTTTTCAGTCCCCTAAATCTCACTTCCAAGATTTCAGTCTTGGAATCTTAGTGCTGATCATCATACTTCCAATTTCAACCTGTCTAGACTGTCATACGCGTTGGACTTATATCAATCATGAAATAAACTTTATGGACATTGTTTGCCAGAGGTTGGACGAGGTTGCTGCACCGCTGTGCAGCGGATATTTTACAAGCTTGAATTATGTTTTATCTTTTCCTGTCTGCAGAATTTGTAAATATTGGTATTTGGTAATTGCACTTTATTTTCACTATAAATAATAACTGTAATCCCAATATCTGTGGTTGTATGTTTATTGTACTTCACTCACCTCCTAGAGCCGAATCTGATATCTTCTGAATTAGCCCAACTACTCATAACCAACTTAAATTATTTTAGCTTATGTACTTGCTACAATGATATGCACTTATCCATGTGTTTTACTTAATAATATTCTCTTTATTATATTTATGTGAACTCAATCGAAATTTTATTAAAACCCTTTGAAGTTATAAAGAGAGCAGCTTATAGAAGAAAGAAACCCACAGCCCTGGAGAACACTGAGGCTGCTTAGCTAATGCATAGCAATCAATAACACTGCACAATGTTTAAGCTCACTATGATAATGCATGTAAGTCAATATGATTGTTTGAGAGAAACTGCACCTCAGAGAGCAGCAGTAGGGGGCCATCAACAAAAAGCTCGAGTCCAGAGAGTTTCCATTAAAACAAAAGAAAAGAGCAGGATTTTAATTCCCCCCAGAATTCTTCAAACCTCATGAATAAAGATGTGAAGAAGAAAAATGTTCACTGAGGAAATTCTGCCTTCTGTTTGAGATCATCAGTTGATCTGTTCTAAGGTAATTAAGTGAAGATTAAATCCTCAAGAATCTATGTTTTACTTAAAAAATATATTTCACTATGTTATGTACTCCAAGTATTAAGAGGAAATCTAGAACCGGAGCAGTTTGCAGCCAAGTGTGAAGCAGCAGAAATGAGAATCAGCACCTCCAAATCTGACACTATGGTCCTCAGCCGGAAAAGGGTGGAGTGCCCACTCTGGGTCAGGGACGAGTTCCTGACTATACGCATAGATATAGTCAGCTGTGGAACCTGTGTTTGCTGAATCTCCCACAGCATAGTAACGAGGATGTAAGAAAAGAGGTGATGGATATAATCGCCCTGATCATCCCAGAGGAAAAAAACAAATTCGAGTCCATGATAGAGACTGTTCACAAAGTTGGTCGAACAACAGATGAAAACAGCTCACGCCCCATCATCATACAGTGCACCATGCGCACCTTCCCACACAAAGTGTGGAATGGCCATCATTGATGGTGTAAGACACACGGCATAAAGAAGAGATTACTACAAGAATCGCAAGATGTACCTTAAGTTCCCTTTGTAAGTTCCCTAACATTAACAGGTATTTCAACTACCTCAGGCTCACAATGTTACTGTTCAGTGTTTAATAATTTTGTGACACATGTACATTATGATTCTTTTTTTATTTGAAATACCTCAGGTTCATTCGGTAATATGTTTACAACCAACAATAACCTCTTTATATTTTCTATAAAACTTTTCATACCTCCAAGTTAGTCGTACGAATATTTGACAAACATTATTATGGTAATGTTTGGACTTGTTTGCGTTTTACGTTGTGAGTAGTTAAACACAAACTTTTATAGGAGTATAAATGTTAATTTGCTTCAGCGTTTGGGTCACTTCATTGGAAAAAAAACAAAGAAAAAAAGTCTGAAGAATTTTACGTAGGTACTCAAAACTTAGTGTTCCCTTTTGAGAGTATCTTCTTTAGGTGTTTATACCTTAGCACCTTATAAGTTTCTAGTTAATTTAATAGACATCCAGTTCACTTTATTCGTTCCCTTCTTCCCTTATGGCAGGCTTAAAAATGCTATCCCTTAAAGCTCAAGGTATTCATGACAGTACCAAAAGAAAGTCCATTTTCATTTTCTGTAGACAGAAAAATTCTGATTTGATTTTCTACAAGAAACTCATTCGTGTGATAATGATGTAAAATTTTGGAAAGCAGGGTGGGGTGATCACTGTTATTTGTGCTATGCCTCTCAACATTCGGCAGGCGTAGCTGTTAGGTTTAAATTGTTAAATGTTATCATTGTGTTACTTAAATTTTTAAGTCTTAGTTCAAACTGTATGATCAAAGACATTCCTTTGTTTCTATTGCCCTCCCCAGCCTGTTGGTGGGGGAGGCTGTAGTGTTTATTATAGGCACATCCTATGTGAGGGTTCTGTTTTCTTGCTTAGTAAGTTTCCTGCTTTTATGATCCTTTTGGTGAGCAGGAGGTCACACAAACACACACGTGCACACACATACACACGGTACCTTATCTTTTATAACCATAGGGGGGTTTACAATGGGTGGTGCTTGTGTGTACTCTAACTGTTTTCAATAAAAGGCGGCAAGCGGAGGCCAGTTCTTCGAAGTGGTCTAAGACGGAGGGCAGAAGGGCTGCTCTGAGATCCTCCCTTGCGCAAGTAAAATCGCTGTTCGTCTTGCTTCCTTGTCATTAAGGGGAATAAGTGTCTAAACCAGCGGGGCCTGTGGAAGCACAGACCCAACAGTAGCCATTCTGCTTAACAACTTTAAAGGTAACATTATTGAGTCATTGTCTTCAGATGAATGCAGATGCATTATTCTGGTTTTCAAATTGGACAACACCTTCTTTATAATCTGTAATTTATACAGTCATAAAAACACAAATCAGGCCAAATCTATGTGCATACAATTATCTGAGAAACTTGATTCTTAAAATCAAAATACAAGGGAGCCCACATGATTCTTAGAGGAGATTATAATGATGCTCCAGACGATCTTATAGATAGAGTACCAATAAGAACATCTCAACACTCACAATTTAAAAGCACTGCGTTTTTCTGTGAACAACTTGCAGATATAGACGTATGGAGATTCTCTGATACAGAAGATTTTACCTGGAGCAATGCAAATAGATCTCTACAATCCAGAACTGACTTGTGGTTAATATCTTCTTCATGTTTGCATTCTGTTTCAGAATCTTCTCATGATTTTGCTCCATAAACTGATCACAATTCACGTAGTTGGCAATAAACAAAGTCAAAGTAATCTACGTGGTTTTTGGAAGCTAAATAATTATTTATTGAGTGATGATACATTTTGTAATATAGTGGAAAAAACTGCAGAATATTTGGGGATACCAATATGAATCACACACTAAAATGGGTATTTTTCAAATCAAGGTAAGAGAAGCAGCAGTAAGGCGCAGCAAAGAAATAAAACAAACAAACAAATGACTCTAAAGAAATCAGTATTATGAATGAATTAAACATATTCATGAAGAAAGATGCTCTTTCAGATTATTAAGAAATTAAATTGAAAAGACTAAAGGAAGAAATAGATAATGCATATATTAACATGCACATGAACTCTCACCCCCGTTCTCTGCGACCTGCTGGAGCGGGGGGGGGGGCTAGGAGGAGGAGTAGGCCGTCCGACTGCGGTCTGGAGGGTGGGGCCTCCCTGCTGCTGCGGAGTCGGGGCGGTCTGCCTCCCCCCACTGCAGGGAAAAGGGTAACACCACCTGGGTCTGGGTGCAGTTTCCCCCTCCAGGGGCAAGGGTACCTAGACCCGGTTTGTAGAGTACGCTTGGGGAGTGTGATCGTGTGTACAGCGTCTCTTTATGTCTGTCTCCACGTTGGTTGAGTGTGGAGTAAGTGCATATGAGAGCATGAGGGTGGGAATGGATGTTTGTATCTGTGTGTGCCTGTATGTCTGTGTCTATATTAGAGATGGACCGATCCGATATTACGTATCGGTATCGGTCTGATACTGACCTAAATTACTGGATCGGATATCGGAGAAAAATAAAAAATGTAATCCGATCCATTAAATATCACGAAAGCACCTCACAAAACTTGCAACACGCCGTAACTCACCTCAGAACGTTAGCACGTCGGAGCAGTATGCATCACGTGATAGAGCGGCTGTGGCATGCGGGACCTGTCGGTGGTCTGGATAGCATGTGGAGCTTCGCTAGCAACCCGGCATTTCATCTCCGACAAAGTTATCCCCGAGAGAAGTAAAGCAAGTGTGTAAGTCCATCTCTGAATGTTTGTAAAGCATTCCTGCGTTAAGCTTAACGAGCGACTGCCTCTTCTTGCTGCTACTTCAATCATGAAACTGCTTAATGATCAGCTGATCGTCTCTTGTTTGTTTTTGGTCCACTTTGCACCAGAAAGAGGAAACCAGCGGCTGAACAACAGCAGCACGTTTAACCTTGATCAGCTGTTGTTAGAATTTATTTATTATTACTTTCTACTCGAGGATCTTTTTCTACGTAGCTGACGCTGGTAACTGTGCAGGGGCGGATCTAGCAAAGTTTAGCCAGGGGGGCCGATAGGGCATTAACAGGGAAAAGGGGGCACAAAGACATACTTTTCTTTCTTATTTTCATTTAAAATGTCGAGCTTTTAATAAATAATTATCTGACACCCAAAGTTTTAATTTGATGTAAAATGAATAGAAGTCAATTACTGTATATAGTGACTATTAAGTCTAATATATATCCTAGTAAGCTATAGTACTTTTTCCTTTGGGAAGGTACCATCTGTGCAGTCTGCAATTTTGTTGAAGAAAGATGTTGAATCTATTTAATATTTCTTGAAAAATAATTGATTTCTGTGCATTTTTTTTCACACTGCATCAAATTAAGGTTGATTACGTCGATTAAGCATCATGAGGTGGAGCGTGAGGGGTGGTTCCCTATTTTTTATTTATTTATTTTTGTTGTTGCTAGGAGTTGGAACCCTATTAGTTAGGTTGCTTAATATTTACGCTAAGTACTCTTTAAAATACCAGACTAGGGAGGATGGTGTAGGTTTAAGTTTATTAGATTGATCAGTATTGCTGAACTATGAAAATTTTTTTTGCATACAGGTATAACAGAATAGCTTTAGTGTAGTTGTTGTTTTAAACTTGAGTATGAACTTATACAAAATGCAGCAAGATATTTAAAAAACTGTTTTGTTGATTAAAAAACACTATATCGGATTCATATCGGTATCGGCAGATATCCAAATTTATGGTATCGGTATCGGACATAAAAAAGTGGTATTGTGCCATCTCTAGTCTATATGTCAGGTTGGGTATCAGACGCCACCTCTCTGGGGACATCTCAGGCCCTCCAAGGTTTGGAGGCCTATCTCCCCCCACCACCACTTCCCCTGCCAGTGGCAGACCCCCTCAGACATCGGTGCGTTGGTGGTTCTTTGTGTCTGGGGATGGCGTCCAGGTACACACCGGCTCACTCCTTGGCGGCCGCTTATCGGGGCCTGGAGCCTGGGGCTCGCTCGGGCCACTTCGGAGGTGGGGTGCCCCCGGCCTCTCTGCCTGGGGCTCGGTCACTCAGGCACGGCTGGCTGCCGGTGGAGCTCACGGGCGCGTCACTGCAACCCCCCCCCCCTGGCTTCTGCTCCGCGGCTGCTGAGTGAGCCCTCATCTGGGACTCTCCTCAGCTCTTTCTGGGACAGTGGCGCGGCTGCCCCTCTGTTGGTCTTCCTTGGTCTCTTGTGTTCTGGGGGCCTCTGGATGTCTGGAGTTTTGATCTCCTCCATACCTGCTTCATGCCCTGGAGGACGGGGCTGTGGCCCCCCCACACCCTCTAGCAGATCATTACATGAAGGAACCTTTTAAAAACAAGCGCGTCCATGCTCACAGGTGTACACACGGGTGATCACACCCACAAACTACACCCTTTTTGGCTCCTACCTCAAAGCACACTGTGTTCTGTTGATCTTATGTGCTGCACAATAATGTTTAATATTTAGTATTTACTGTTATATTCACATATATCATTGTGATGTTGTTTATTCTATTACTCTTGTTCTCTTCTGCTTGCTTTCTTTTTTCTTTCTCAGCAGGTGATCCAGGTGATTGATAGATGCATTTTTTTTTTCTGCTCATTCTGTTGGTTTTTGTCTTTTGCCCTTCTCCCCCGTCCCTCTTCTCAGCTGTTTCTCTTTCCCTCTTTCTTTCTCCCCTTCTTTCCTCCAGTCAAGTCTGTCCCGTATTCAACAAGTGAAAATAAAATAAACAATAAAAGGTGAATCAAATGGACCATTACGGCAAGGCTGGGATGGTCAATTTGGTAAAGTAAATCCGTTGGGCATCTTTCTTTGCCTTTAGACAACAATTCTGATGGCAAAAGAGCCAAACGGGACAGGCAAAAAAAAAAAAAAAAAGGAAATGTGAAGCTCACACTGGAGGTAATGGTGCTGACCTAATTGCGTGAGGTACGAGTTTAGATTACGTCCAGTGATTAGAAATATGAGCTGTGTGTTTGTGGGTCCATTTGTGAGCATGAAAGAAAATGGCTACAGCTATACCCTGCAGACAGTAGCATAGCAGTATGGAAGAGTTTAAATTAATAACTTTAATAAATGATGTCATTCTAATATTTATCATTTCATTTCAAACTGTGCAAAAAATATGATCTCATTATTTTAAAAAAAAAAGAAAGAAAGGAAAAACAAAGTTCTGTAGCAAGGCCAGTTTTGCTTAGTATGGTTGGCATTGTTTTACTGAAAAGATCAGAGTTCCATGAAAACGTTGTCAGAATGGAAGCAGATGTTGCTCTAAAACCTGAATTATGCGGTATTAGCAGCGCTGATGCCAAGTAACAGTCTGTTTACGACTTATATTTACTGGGACATCTTATTTAGCAATAGCTAAACAGTTAGCCAAACAGTTAGCTATAAGTTAGCTAGAGGTTCAATGTTTGAAGCTAGTTAAACTAATAGTCTAAAAAATTACTTTTTCTTCTTAAGAAAAAAAAAGAAAAGAAAAGAAAAACATGCACTGTTCCAAAAAATAGTAATGTCAAAGTATCTTACTGTATATTTTACAGTTTTGTACTGTCTTTCTAGAATATCATTAAATTTACATAAGTAGAATGTGATTTTACATGTCAAAGGTAAAATAACAAAACATCACTGTAAATATAGTAAAACACAATTTACTTGTTTTTTAAATATATTGTTTTGTACATGTGCATATTTAGATTGTAAAAATACATTCAGAAATGTATCATAATTTCACAAATATTTGTCTGTTATGTGAGAGAATGATCTGTTAAATTCAAATGTAATACTATGGAAAAATATATAAAATGATCAAAAATTAATGAGAATAATCAATAATTAAAGGAGTATTTGAATTATAATTTTGCTGAAAATTTCATGTCATCCAGGTCTGATTCAATAATTCAGAGGTAACAAGTGAAAATATAATTAATAGGAATAAAAACATAAAAAACATATAAAACATTGCACGGCCACGCTGTGCTAATTATATATTTTAAAAAATAAATGTAGAGGTAGGAATTGCAATTAATATAAATCTCAAAGTATTCACAACATTCCTGAAAAGAAATAGGCCTCTGCACCTGGGGTGAGGGTGTGGCCATGAAAACAATGTGACATGCCATTGGATGTTGGGACACATAATAACATGACGCTAAGCATCGGCCAATGAATGTGAACTAACAACCACAAGGTCGCGGGTATGGCAGCACTGTAGGAAAACATCCTAATATAAAAGTATTGTACTGTGCATTTTACAGTTTTGTTCTGTTCTTCTAGAATATCATTAAAGTTACGTAAATAGACTGATTTCACATTTCAAATGTAAATTAACGTTAAATCACTGTAATGCAATAAAACATAATTTTCATGATTATTAAATGTATCTGTCTGTACATATGCATATTTAGATTGTGTGAGATTATAATATTATTTTATGCCACGTTAGACCCCTAATTAAAGATTGTGAATTATTATGTAGTTTTAGTTTGCATTATTCTCCTGAATTAGAAGAAGGTGATAACTATTACATTTGTTAAACTGATTTGCATTATATTAGACTGCTGATTTATTGTGAATGAATGATATTGTTTTATGATGCATTATACTGCTGAGTTATAAGAAATACTGTTCGCAGAAAGTCATCGACTTATTTGTCTGATTAGAAGAGAACAGAACATGCTGGAGTTTTCTGCCCCATCTCAGCAGGAGCAGATAAACAGGGAGCCAAGGTCGTAGCTTAGGCGCCGTGTGAGAGAAAGCATGTGAATGTTTAGGCTTTTATGATTAGGTGGGGGCCACTAGAGGCTATAAGAGTTTGATCAATGCTCCACCAATGCTCCACCATTTTGAGATCTGAGGCTGTCTGCGTACGGTGTCCATCTCCCACGCGTGTGATCATTAAAATCATCGTTTGACTCAACCCGGCCGGACCAGTGTTGTTATTGTGGTTTTTCCTCTTGTGTCCATCCCCAATATTTGAATCCGTAACAGTTGTTAAAATACATTCACAAATGTATCATGATTTCACAAATATCTGTCCGTTATTTGAAAGATTGAACTGTTGAATTCAAATGTAATGCTATGGAAAAGTATATAACATGATTCCTATAAGCGTGTGTTACATCACATAAGTATTATTATCGTTGCTATTTAGGGCGATCGTGGCTCAAGAGTTGGTAGTTTGCCTTGTGATTAGAAGGTTGCCGGTTCGAGCCCCGGCTCGGGCACTCTTGGTATTGTGTCCGTGGTCAACACTCTTCACCACCTACTGGTGATGGCCAGAGGGGCCAATGGTGCCATATGGCAGCCTCGCCTCTGTCAGTCTGTCCCAGGGCATGCAATCCATTATCATTTAAACCAACTGTATATTTCTGTACATTTACATATTATGATTCATATTGCCACATTCATTGACCTTGTTTATAGGTAATTTCATTGTTTGATCACGTTAAAATGTTTCCGAATTTGATGTCTAAACGCACTTTGAAAAGGTCTAATCCCATGTAAAATTAGCGCAACAAACTCTATTTTCATTACTGAAACTAACTGTATTTTCATGAGAAAGTTATTTTCTGTTATTTTACGGTAGTATTTTGGCGCCTCAGCTGCTGGAATATTACTGTTTTTTTAGGATTTGTTTTTTTTCCTATTTATAGATAATTTCATTGTCTAATCACATTAACATGTTCCTAATTTAATGTTTAAGATTACTTGAAAAGGCAAGATCCCATGTAAAATTAGCGCAACAAACTGTATTGTCATTACTGGAAATAACCGTATTTTTATGAGGAAGTTATTTTCTGTTATTTTACGGTAGTAAAATAGCTGCCGGAATATTACCGTTTTTTTAAGATGTTTTTTGTAACAGTGTGGCTACAGGGGCTTTTATAAAGTCCAAAGCAAAATGGCTAGAACAAGGTGAAAGAAATTCTTGTTACTTTTGTGCTCTTGAGAAACGAAACCAAAGAAGAAACAATATATCTGCCCTTAAGATTGATAATAACATAACCACTAATCATTTAGATATCTCAAAACATGTTGGTTCATTCTACAATGATATATACAAATCAAATTGTAATATCAATGATTGCGATAGATTTATCGAGTCAGTTAAAAATTTTGCACCAACAATCTCAGAAAACTTTAAAACTAATTGTGAACGTCCCATAACAAAATCAGAAATTTCAGAGGCACTTCGATCAATGAAAAAGGGCAAATCTCCAGGCAAAGATGGTTTATCAGTGGAATTTTATTTACATTTCTCGGATATCATTGTTGATCCTTTATTAGAATTATTTAAGGAATGCCGTGATAGAAAAGAAATGTCCACAAGCATGAAACAGGGTATTATAACTTTAATTCCTAAACCTGATAAAGATCTTCTATAGAAAATTGGAGGCGTATCACACTTTTGAACATAGATTTTAAGATCATCTCATTGGTCTATGCCAAAAGATTAAAAAAAAAAATCTTGATGAGATCATAGCTGAAACGCAAACCGGATTTATGACCAACCGCCATATCAGTTCAAACATAAGGCTTATTTTTGACCTATTACACTACCCTGACAATATAAATAATGGTTCCCTTATTGTGTTTCTTGATTTTTATAAAGCTTTCGATACGGTAGAACATTATTTCTTATTTAAAGCACTGAAAACTTTTGGTTTTGGTCCACACTTTGTGTCAACTATCAAAATGTTTTATACAAATATTGACAGTTGTGTTATACTATATCCAAATACTACTAAGATTTCCAGTCATGAGATCTGTTCGCCAGGGTTGCCCAATTTCACCCTTTTTATTTTTGATTGTGGCTGAACTACTTTCATTACACATTTTGAATAGCCCAGTAATTAGGTTTATCTGTTATGGGTAAAGAAATCAGACTGACTCAACTAGCAGATGACACTGTTTTATTCTTAAAAAACAAAGATCAGATTGAAAAGGCTATTTCATTAATAGACAAATTCTCAACTGCCTCTGGATTAAAAATAAGTCTAAATGTGAAATTTTATTTTTGTACCAATCAAATGTCAAATCTTTATACGATATTCCTGTCAAAAACTGTGTTAGATACCTTGGTATTCATGTCTGTAAGAATGACACGGAGCGTCAACAACTCAATTTCTCTCCCAGGATGGAAAAAACTAAAACTATGTTGAACTTATGGCTCCAAAGAGACCTATCAATTTTTGGTAGAATCCTTTTGACTGGAGGTGTTTCCAGATTTGTGTATCCAGCCCTTTCCGTTAATGTGTATGATTCCATGTGTAAAAATATTTTGTTAACTTTGTATGGAAGAATAAGCACCATCATCTGAAAAATCATTGCTTTGTGGAACTAAAAATAAAGGTGGTTTTGGCCTTCTGGACTTCATGGACCTGAACTATACATTTAAGGTGAAATGGCTAAAAGAATGCTTAAAATCTCCTGGATCATTATGGCATTTCATGCCACATAACATTTTTAGGAATGTTGGAGGTCTACAGTTCTTATTGTCTTGTAATTACAGTATATCAAAGTTACCAGTTAAAAACAGCTTGGAAACGATGTTGTTCACATAACTTTTCTCCACATAGATCTATTATCTGGAATAATGAATGTATCACTAAAAGGAACAAATCACTTTATTTGCAGAATTGGATTGATAAAAAGATAATCTATTTAAAAGACTTATTTGACGTTGAAGGCCAACTACTTAGTTATAATGACTTTATTACTGAAAAAAACATTCCCTATCAAATTTAAAGATTTTAGTTCAGTAATAAAGTCCGTTCCTAGTGGACTGATTGATTTAATGAAAGGCTACAAAAAACAGAACACACCACATGCATCCGTTAACACTCTTTATATAAATGGTATTGATCTCTTAAGCAAGAAATGCACCAATAAACATATTAGAGAATGTTTGTATAATGCGAAGAAAATAACTCCAAGAAGGAAGTTTTTTTGGAATGCTATTTTTGAAAATATCAACTGGGATAAGGCAAGGCTTATTCCTTTTAGATTTTGTATCACAAACAAAATAAGAGAATTACATTTACAACAGGAAAATACTACATAACATTTTAAAACATAACATATACACAACATTTTTTTTGTGCTCAGTTGCAGTATCCAGATGAAATTCATAATCATGCCACACGATTCTCAACCAACCACAATTTAGTAATTCCTCGTGTTAAAAGTAACTTTTTGAAAAACTCTGTTATATTCAGAGCATCGTTTCAGTGGAATAAGTTGCCTGAGGCAATAAGAGAATTGGCTTCAATTCATAATTTTAAAAATCACCTAAAAGCCTATTTAGGCAGTTTTTAATGTATTTGTAAAAATTGTAGAGGGTAATATCACTTGTAATGGAAATTGTGTATTTTGTTTGAGTGTTTTGTTTTGGTTTTCTGCTTTTATATAATTTTTAATATTCACATGTTTACATTTCAGTATTGTAAAACTTTACTGTAGATCTAATTGTTGTAACATTTTATTTGGAGATATTTGATGGCTTGGGCCCCAGGAAGACTAGCAACCACTGTTGTGGAAGCTAATGGGGTTCCTTATAAATAAACAAATAAACAAACAACATTTCAAGATTCTGTGACACTGATAGAAAATTTACCTTTTGTAAAACTAAACCTGAAAGTGTAACTCATTTGTTTAATTTCAAAACTCAACCCATTTGTTTTTGATTGAAATGGAATATTACTTAAACTCTCTTAAATCAACTTCAAATAAATTGATTGAAATTCATTCCGAAATTTTCAACAAATGAGCTGTCACAGATACAATTTTCAAGTACAAAGCTATTATGAAGTCTGTCACGTCCCTCTTTTTTCCCTGTATTTATTTATTTACCCTTCTTATTTTCAGTGTACTGCTTATTGTTGCGCTGATTTGTCCTGTATCTCGACTGTACAAACTGAACTGGAATGACTGACTGTTCACGTTACAGTTTCAAATAAAGTTTTGAAAAAAAAATTCAAGGTTAAAAAAAGTTGTTTCCAGTTTGATCACGTGATGAACAAAGGCTGAAAGTGAAAGCAGGCGAGGGTCGGGTCTGCGCCGAGTCCACAGACAGCTGCAATGTCCGCGATCAGCAGAGCAGAGGTAGGTGCTTCTGTTCTCATGTACAGCTAAGGAAGCACAACAACGTTTTTACGGCGGTCCGGTTTGCGCAGTGTAGCCTGCACCGTATCTGCGCAGTTGCTCTGGCAGCACGTAGGGTTAGAGTGCGCTGCTTTCTCTTCTTTAGTTCATCGCAAAAGCAGCTTATACAAAACAGCGTTAACAGAGTTAACTGCGATACGGCGCTCACACCGCTGTTTAATACGACTTCCGGTGTTCTGACAAAACACCCTACCTATCAAGCTGTGAATCTCTGATTAATACGAGCACATTTCTGCTCTGAGCTCTTCCACTCGTGCTACGGTACTTTGGCTGTATCCCAGTTCAGGGTCTGCAGCCTTAAAGGCCGCATTTTAAGGCCGATTACGTCACAGCGACGCGACGAAGGTTGCTCGAAATGCGGCCGTCAAATGCGTCCTACATTTCCCTGAATTTAAGGAGACTTCGGCTGAATCCCCATTCAGGGTCTGCAGCCTTAAAGTACGCAGCCTCAACGGTCCTCAAGGGCCGCGTACTCAAAGACCGCTAAGGCCGGAAGTGTGAGGCTTGTGAAGTGGGACGGTCTAGCCTCCGTCGCGCTGCCCAGGTTGCCTAGCAACCATGATAGCTGGAAACCTGTGGTTGACAGAAAAGAAGGAGAAAATGTTTTGTTCGTTTGTTTGTTTGTTTCTACATGAGCTTTGTGTGATTTAATAAGTATCTGAGGCTGAGACCACAGGACTGTAAAACATGATTGTTGGGCTTCATATCTGTACTGAACAAAGATTAGCTAGTAAATAACAATTAGTTAATGTTGTTCATGAGACTAAAGTCAGTGTAAATGTGATATGGCCAATATTATAGTTATTATACTAATCATTATTAGTTATTACAGCAGTGAGTTTGAACTCTCAAATCAAATCATTTCTATTGTACCTGCACATCACATGTGTAGGTACACTGGTGCAGCACATGTGAGTGAACTCTGTGTCAAACACTGAGCTTCAGTAAAGATTCGAGTTGCAGTTATTTATATGTCCTATCACCTTAAATCTTCACTCAAAGACACTCAAGTATTTTTGACAGTGTATATACAGATGTATTATATATAAGAGACAAATGTTGTTCCTTCAGTATGTTGTCATTACTAAATTTGGCTCAATGTTTACATATATGTGTAAAAAGCAAATGTACGAGCTGTGATAACTGTGTCTGATAGAATGAAGAGTAGACTGATATATGAAATATTCCTTTATTGGGTGAGAAAATCAGACCATGTCATAACTGCTGTAAGTCACACAGAATAGACATCAGAGCCTTAAACAGGCTGACTTCTGCTAAATGGGTCAAACTGGGCAGAAAGTCTACAAACACATAACATCCTTGTGCCGTGATATTCAGGACTGCAAACCGAGCAGCATCACTGACTTTCAGCTTGTTGTGTTTGTGGATATATGACTGACTTTAATTATCCACAAAATCATCACATTGGCCATCACAATGGTACAATACTGAACATGATGTTCTTTTTGATGGCACTATTCTTCATAACATGAATCATAATCATCATCATCATTAATGATAATACTTAGAGATCTTCCTGACCCTAACGCAGTGGAATATTCCTCTTGTTTGTTATGTAGAATAGAATAAAGTAGAGTAGATTAGAATAGAATAGAATAGAATAGAATGCCTTTATTGTCACTATACAGTTGTACAATGAGATACAGAGCATCTCCTACTCAGTGCAAACATGGGGGCGGGGTGCACAGTTCTGCAGCAGTATTAAAAATATATATAAAATGTACAAATATACAATCCGGTGTAAAAAAAAAAAAAAGTAAATATGTAAATAAATAATGTTTGTATATACAGTTCAGGTTGTTGCACATAGAATTTAGTATTGCACATTCATACTATCATTATATCTCTCGGCTGGCCTGGGAACGCCTTGGTATTCCCCCGGATAAGCTGGAGGAGGTGGCTGGGGAGAGGGAGGTCTGGGCCTCTTTGCTTAGGCTGCTGCCCCCGCGACCCGGCCCCGGACAAAGCGGATGAAGATGGATGGATGGATGGACATTCATAGAGGAGAATGGGGGGTGGGACTGTGTTATCAGTGCATGTGTGGGTTAAGGGTGGTTATGGTTATTCCTGTTGTCCTATATGTCGTGCACAGCTGGTGTGGAGCACCAAGAATTTTGTGACAATAACAGGCTATTCTATTCTATTGTGTTTCTATTTGTTTGTCTAACGTGGCAGCTCTGGTATGGACACAGTTCTTGACTCAATATTCTGAGCTTTATTATAATGTAGTGCATTTTAATGGCATTGATGATCAAATAACTAAAGCTGTCCTGTCTCGTTGCAGTTTTTCACAGACATCATTCTCAGCATTGATGAAACTCCTTTTAAAGATAAGGGAACATTAAAGAACATTGTTGAAAGCAGGAAGGATTGTTACTCCTATGAGAAGAAGGGTTCCTGTTACAGAGTGAAAGGAACCTTTGAACAGCTGCACAAACTTGTAAGAAGATGCCAAAGAGCGACCGATCATCACAGTACTGCTACACATGGACGGACAGGTCAGCACAGTCATCACGCTTCCACTCGTGTCAAATCTGTGGAAGTGTCTCGGGTTGTTATGGACTACATTAATAAAAAATGTGACGAAAAACTTGGAAAAATTCTTGGAAACTGTTCACTGGTCCCTGTACCACAGTCTGACATCACTGCACGGATTACTTTCAGACCACAGAGCGACTCGTTCCGCCAAGCTGCCTTTGTCAGGCAGAGGTTCATCACATTTTACCAGAGAGTTGCGTCTGACCTGCACATCATATCTGTCCCTGGGGATCTACACGAGCAGAACAAGCTGCAGAGAAAATTCCCAACTCTCATCTTTGAACCAAGCAACAATAAACTAACAGTCATGGGACCTTTTCCACACATAGCTGAATTTAAGGAGTTTCTTTGGAAAAATCGTTCAACCAAGCGTCTGGTCAGCAAAACTCCAACAGACAGTCTGAGCAACAGAATCTCAGCGTCTTCATCGGCACACAAAGATCCTGATGATGAATCCTGCCCCATCTGTATGGAAACAATAGTCAGAAATAAGAAAAAGACACTGCGGTGCAAGCACTCTTTCTGCAGCGACTGTCTGGAGAAAGCTTTTGTATACAAGCCAGTCTGTCCCACCTGTGGGGAGTTATATGGCACTCTAAAGGGGACACAGCCTGATGGAGGCACTATGGAGGTCACCAAAAACACTTCACCTTTGCCTGGTTATGAGAAGTATGGAACAATAGTCATCCACTATTATATTCCACGTGGCATTCAAAAGGTAAGAGTGCAGATACAAGGTCATTTTCTCTGTGATCTGCTTCCTGGTTTCAGGCAGACATGTTTGACCCGGTCAGACTCATAATTATTAAACATAGAAATAAGACTAAGGCATAGGCTAAAACTTAACTTTTAGTGTGTGTGTGTTTTTGTTACCCTTTCATGACCCCAGTCTGCAGCATCTAGGTTTCACATCATCATCATCATGTTCCATCTGCTCACCTCACTACCACAAAACTCTGGGCTGCACTTCCACCAGAGCACCACACCACTTCTCCTTTAAATCACATGTCAACATTCATCTGTTCAGAACTGCATACCCGCCATTATAACTTGGTCCTAGTCTCTTGGTACCTTGATTAGTTTTAGAGTTGTGACTCTGTTTACTTTATTTAATCGTCTGTTTTTATTTTGCTGTACTAATGTCAGGTGACCTTGAAATCGTCTCACGGAGCAATCTGAATCTAAAACAAGATACCTGATAGATAGATAGCCTGAGTCTAGCTCCTGTCACCACCTGGTCCTGGTGACCCTTCTACTACTCTTATCAGTACCTGCACCAGATTTGATCCTGTGTGACTCTTGCAGTGGGCGTGTTTGTCCAATTGCATGACCCTCTTGGTTGTGTTGTTGTGTTGTAGTGAGCAGTCAGTCATGTAGCTTTCCATTGCCCTAGTTCACGTGTCAGTGAATTATGGCTTTGGCTAGTTCACTGACAAAATGTAACTTGTTGTATTTAATTTTATTTATATAGAACCAAATCGCTACAAGAATCACCTGGAGGTGCTTTATATTGTACTGTAAAGAAAACCCTACAGCAGGCATGTCTGCTGCCATGAGCATCAGGCAGCATTGGTCACAGCGTCGGCCCCGTCTGATCCTGCAGGGGTGACAAACTCTGCAGCTTTTGAAGTTGTGTTGTTGACACCTCAGATACTGGTCTTATCGAGGTGTTATCACCTCGTCTGTGCGGCAAAGCTTGATTTATTGCCACTGTTATACGGTCAGTGTTGGGTGTAATGTGTCACAAAGTTCATGTTACTGGAATCACATTACATTTTTCAGTAAAACAGTGGTCTGTACTAAATTCAGTAATTACACGGTGAAAGATCAAAATCCAACACGGACTCGTGTCAACGTGAACTCTTTGATCAGAGCAGGACCCAGTGTGCTCCTGATGTCACCAGCCTGGAGAACTGGGAGGGCTGTGTTAGGAAGGGCGCGCAATATTAAATATTTGTCACATCAAACAAAAACTCAAAGAGGTGTTTTGGAGGTCGTACTCCTGTGTCCTAGCTGAGTGTACATGAAGCACACGGGTGGGTTCATTCGTGTGAGACTCACAACTTCTGTCTTGTGTGCATAATTTTAAGAATTTTTCAGCACATATAAGCTTTACTTTTATAAAGAGTAATAAAGAAAGCAACTGCAAACTACAGCTACCTGAGAGCCAAATCCACATTGAGTCTAGGCAAGTTAGATAAAGCAGAGAAACCTTTTCTGTCTGTCTGCAGGAGGAGCATCCCAGCCCAGGTCAACCATATGAAGGAGCATCCCGGACCGCCTACCTTCCAGACTCCCCGGAGGGCAGGATGGTGCTGGGCCTGCTGAGGCGAGCCTTCGATCAGAGACTCATTTTCACCATCGGACGCTCCACTACCAGTGGCAGAAACAATACAGTCACATGGAACGATATCCACCACAAAACCTCAACACATGGAGGACCGACTCAGTAAGGACAATGGCAACACTGCAGCTCATTGATCGATCATTTTGGATTGATTGTACCCTCAGTCTCTTCTATATTTAACCCTTGTGTGGTGTTCGTATTTTTGTTACTCAGCCAGTGTTCATGGGTCTGGTGGACCCGCTAGAGTTTTGGCTTTCCAAATTAACACTATCAAACAATTTTATGTTAAATTACTCAACAGATGTTTACTTCATCCCAATTACAAGACATATGAACAGCAAACATGGTTAATTTTTTCCCTTTACCTTTGTTAGATCACATTTATGAATTAATGTGCTTCTCGTTTTTCTTTTATATAAAATGTTATAAATAAATCAGTTATAATCAAGTGGAGTGAGTGGAAAGACACAACACATTTACACGTGAAAAAATAATTAATTGTTAAATTTTTCTTTTGAAAAAAACTGAACACGGGTCTCACAGACCCGAACACCATACAAGGGTTAAGGGGCGTCCACACAGGAAGCATCGCTAGTGAACATTTCAAGCACCGGTTGCAGAGATCACACTTTATTTACCACATCGGTGGTTCTTTTGTTCACTGTTGCTTGAAGTCGCTTACTTTCATGTCCATGCTGCGGTCTCTGGACGGCACCTGCGGTGTGGACGTCCCCTTACAAATGTACTGATGAGTGCATGTCAGCAGGTTTTTGCCTCCGAACAGTTCTTCCCTTGCAAAGAGAACTAGCGTGTATCGATTCCTTTATTTTACATCAGTCTGTGTTAATGTCTCAGGCTCATTATTAGTTTTCATCACAGGTGAAACTGGCTGTAGTTCAGTTTGGTTTGTTAGTGCTAGTTTACCAGGTGCTTTCTATGTCATTTAAGTTAGACACCTTACATATTAGCCCACCTTACAGCCAGACAGCCTTATGAACAACATGCTGGACGTTTCAGACACCAGCAGAACCAGGCAGCCATCTGCTGCTGGGTGGTGAGAGGATAGAGGCGAGCGTACCACAATCAAGGACAAGAGTAGACAGCAGTTAATGACGTGCAACAGTAAGAATATAAGGCAGCACTTATTTTCCTGTGACTGTGTTACAGCTACGGATACCCCGACCCCGAGTATCTCAGCCGAGTTCGAGATGAGCTGAAGGTCAAAGGAATTGAGTAAGTTTAAGGTTTGTGTCTGCACAAAGAACACTTACGATTCCTTTTCTACGTTTTGTCCCTGTTTCATGATTCGACGTTTTGAACATAAACTGTATTTAATATAACCTGTAATGTTGGAAGCAGCTAATATCTGCAAAAGAAGTAACAGTAGTAACACAAAAGGTCAAACACAGTTATGTCCCATTTCAAAAAAAGTCACAAACAGTGCATACGAGTGGATGTAAGGAGCTATGACGTGTGTTTCTGTTCACTTTGTCACAGGTAAAAGACGCAGCCGTCCCAGACTGACCGCTGCTCATCACCAGCTGAAGGCACACGAAGCGTTTCCTCTCGCTGTGCTTTCATGAGTCGTGATTTTTGACAAGAAGCCAGTTTAAGTTGATTCTCCATTAACTCCCCCCCATTAAATATCAGCTACGTTGTATAAATGCACTTTGGTAACACTAACCAGAGGTCTTAATAAGGAGGATGGCTAACATCCCCAGGGTCACTCAGTTGTGTTGTTGGACCTGCAGTGACTACGTTGTTTCACTCAGTGTCGACTAACAAACATGCAAAGTGCTGGGATGATGCTGATTTTTGTGTTGTTCTTTCATTATATGTATTTAGATGTTTGTACACTGATTAGGAGGCATGTTTGTGACTGTCCAGAACTCCAATTTCCTTTTTTTCAAATTATAAGCCACATGAAGCTAAATGAAGGTAATGTTGATTTCCTCTTCTGAGCACAGGCAGCCACAGCATGGCTCCTCCAGGACTGGTGGTGCTATTCTCCAGGCTGATTGGTCAGTGAGCTGTGATTGTATACCTGTTCAATCACACCTGTAACCTTGAACAGTTTAGAGTCGATGTACGAGGTGAGAAGTGAATCATCACTAAACAAACTAAAGTAACATTCAGCCCACATCACACTTTGAGCTAAAACGTTGCTCTCCAGAGCGTCCGTGAGTGTACAAAGTGTGTGACGTTTAACACACACAGAAAGAGCAAATAGTGCTTGTATGAATGAGTGTGAAGCGCTTTGAAAGAACTGTTCCATTTACTATTCAGGTTTGTGGTGACAGAGTGCTGAATGCAGGGTAGTGTATCAGTGTGTCGACCCACCGACAGGGTGACACAGCTCACTCTACCTGGTGTTTACGTTCAAACCTAAACGTCCCTGTAAGACTTCACTAGTGTTTGGTGAAGCTGTGTTTATCAGTACGCTACAGCAGGCTGCACCACACATCTGTGCCCAGCTGTGTCATCCATCATTTGGTGGACTTTGTATAAAAGTTGCATTTATTCTGACTGAATTCACTGTGTTGCAAACAAATAACAACAAAAACCATGAGTGGGTGTGTCTGTGACTTCTGTTCAGTCATTTTCATTGGAATTGAAGCTGGCCTGACAGATTAGTGCTACACAGCTCACACAAGCACAGAGTTTGGTTTAAACATCGAAGTCACACGTTATGATCTGGCTGTTCTTGGATCTGTTTTCAGGACAGTACACAGACTGGAGGTCCCTTTATTTAGAGAGCACACATCACTTTGCTGCAACATGTCATGCCTTATGCACAAGCCTCCTGATGTCTCTTCTCTTGTTAGATATGGAAAAGAAGAAGGCCATCCTAATTAAGCAACATCCTTCATCACGTTCATGGGGAAAAGGCTTTGTACATTTTGACAGTGAACCATAAACTTATGCCTAATTCAAACACATCAATAGGAGAATGTGAGGTTCGATTCTTCTGACAGCCTGACGTGTACCCAGCTATCCAACAGACGGATCAATCTGAGGAGTTCAGCTAAAACGTAGAGACAACGGCTACATCGGCTCCACTGAGAACCACAGTGGGCAAAGATGTAAACACAGAGCTTCTGATTTACATACTGTAGGTTACACTTTACTGATTAACCCTCTGACTTCACAATGGGATTAGTCGACCAAGTTAAAATAACCTCAGAACTCCTGGGCACATCTTGAGTGGGTTCACTGAGATCACAGACCCACACTCTTTCCACTGATAGTGGTACGGTTCATACTCATTTAAACTGAAAACTGCTTCCAAGAAGAAATAATGGCATTAAAGATACACATCGATGAACATGATGCAATCAGTTTGTGCAGTTCTTAAGGCCTTTTGTTTTTGGTGTGCCGTGGTTGTTACTGGTGAAGGAACCTGCTTACGTTTCAGATGACGTTCTCGATTAGACGGAGTGTCCAGGTTCCCAGACTGAGCTTGTGTGGTGCAGACAGTACATCGCATCAGAGTAACGTAAACAGTCAGTTTGGGACTTTGCTGTGTTTGGAGGTTCCTGGAGTTTCCCTGTACTGGAGAAGAGGTGGATTATGAGTCATCAGACGGAGCTCGTTTCACTCAGTGAACACTTTTATTTTATGCACCCAAGACCAGGCAGCGTGAGCACATTCTGGAGGAGGAGCCTGCATTCAGCACCATGTCTCACTGAAATGTGTCATTGTAGTTGGGAACGTACCAACTGTAGCTGTCACTGATGCTGAGTTTGTTCTCTATCAAAGTGGAACATTTGATCCTTAGTAAACAGAGTAAAAAGGCGCTGTCCCACCACCTGCTGCTTTAACCCTGGCGTGCTAACATTAGCCGGTGTGTGTCTGTGAAGGTCATCAGCTCTTTCCAAACTCCTTATAGGGCTGATATTAGTCCTGCACCAAAATCTGTTTTCATTGCAAATAATTCAGAACTGTTTTTGTTCAACTACTTTTGAGAACATTTCTCCTTTGATCAGCACAGAAACGACAGAAGCTCAAATCCAAAGCACCTTCTGCAGGAGCGTACCCTGGTCCACGATCGGCCGTGTTAATCCCACAGGAACTCCTCCACGAACAGCGAGACCGCTCACAGCTGTATAGCTCTAGTCTTTACCAACCACACATACACACAGGACTTTATTCTGTACACTTCATGCACATCATCTCCATGACCACCTTAGAATGACCATTTACCCAAGCATGCATGTCTTGACTGTGGGAGGACTAGCTGGAGCAAACCCATGCAGCACAGGGAGAGCATGCAAAGTCCACACAAAAGGCCTCAGCCAACCACGAGACACCACAGCGCTAACGACGACACGGGCGCGCCGCCCCAGGCCGACAGCACTTAGCTGCTTTTATGGTGTCTGATGTTGTTCTGCGTTGAACTGGAAACTGCCACAGCCTGATGGGAAATGACTTTTGGCTTCTCAACACTTGATGCCAGCGTTTTTGCAAACCAGAGAGGAACTTTGTTTATTATCATCATGGGTTCTCAAAGTTGTTCAAAATTGGAGCTGAAATTGCACTTCTCTAGTCAAAAGCCTGGTCCAAGTGTGAGCGAGCTATACATCAAGTTTTCCTTCTTCATTCCCAACATGTAAACGACCATACAAACCAGTGACGTTACAGAGCTACAGACTGGTGTCAAATGAAAACAAAACCCTGTGGGTTAGTAAGAACATGGAGCCAGGATAGCTTCAGTGCTACAGCATCGTCCGTCACTGGGTGCGTTGATGATGCAAGGCTCGCTCCATCATGTACGGGTCCGTGCTCGTGCCTCGACGGTGGCCACACTGGTATTGTAGGAGAGGTTTCATCATCACGATCAAATTTATACCGGTTTTCAGTGACTCACTTCTAACTATGCCAGCAGCACAACAGAGCCAAACCAAACAGGAGTTAGTGTCCCAACAACTGAGCAAACATCTGGAACTCAATCTGATGGTGGCCCACAGTCACAGAGTGGACCAGTACAGATGTTACTCCCAATAAATTAGACTCCAGCTCATCTAACCTTTTACTTTCCTGCTGCTGTGCACATGTACATCATTGTTGATAACCTGTGACATCTGTACCACACTCTTAAAAAAAGAAAAACAGGATATGAATCAGTGATTTCAGGCCTACCCATACCATCAGCAAGCACTTCATGTGACGTGGCATTTAACCACAGCTAGTTTTTATGAAAGTGAACACATAACTGATGCAGGGTAGAGACAGGGTCATGGAGCATCATCAAAGAGAATCATCAGGAAGGAAAAGAAACAGAAAGAGGAAACAGGGCAGCCCATGCCACAAAATCCAGGCGTCTGGTACCAGAAGTCACTAAAGTCAAAATGTCAGGGTCAGGAGTAATTTTCACCCCCACTGTCACGTCAACGCCACTGCCTGCTGTTCCCTCATTTAGTGAAAGCAGCCACCACAGCCCATAGCAGCTCGTTGGTGTTGGCCTTCATGCTCTCCCCTTCTGGCTCCAGTTCCAGCAGCTGCCGCACTCTCTTCATGGCGAGGTCATACTGATCATCTAACAAGGGGGCAAAGGCATTTTCCAGAACATCAGAGGAATGGGCTAAGAAGATGAGAGCCAGGAGCCGCTTGTCCATTCGATGAGGATCATTCACCCACTTGTCCAGCACAGCCTCCTGCACCTTCTTAATGAGGCGCTGTTTGATGTTGTTGTTGGTCAGGGGATGTGTCGTCATGTCAAACAGCAAAAAGTTCTGCTTCTCCGTAGTCAGGACACCTTTTTCCACCAAGTTTTTGGCCAGCCGTTCACGGACGTTCCTCAGCTGGTAATGAAGCTTCAACGGGTTCCACGTCTCTCCTACAAGGAGCCAACAGAACAGAGAGCGTTAGTGCCGTCACACGCCAGCATAACCAGCTCAGCTACGCCTACACCACAGACAACAGGAAAACCGCATCAGCGCCAGTACAGCAAAGGCCTCAATGAACCTTTAGCTCAATAAACTGTAGACAGTTTGGTGTGATTGGAGATGCCGGTTCTTTAAAGTTGTCGGTGGACTGGTTGTTACAACAACATGCCTGTCAACCTATTCAGGAAGACTGTTATTTACCTGCTTCACAGTGCACACATCACAGCACTCACACTCTAACTACACTTTACCTGCAGACACAGTGTTTTGCTAAGAATCACTTGGAAACACAGTGAGGAAGCACACAGTGCAGTGGGAGAGCCCACAGCAGCAGGACAGCTGAACTCACCGCTGAGCAGCTCGATCCAGCTCTGCACAGTCTCTGGTGGCTGAGTGTCTTTGATGTGTTTGAGAGCTTCGTCCAGGAGCACATCACCTGTAGGAGCATCTGACTTGCAAATCACCTGCAAATGCATCCAGAATCAGAGCAGGCAGAGCGTGGAAATGTTCTTAACCCTGAAAGAATCCTGAAGTTAATCCAGGCTTTGCTGAACCATGAAAAAGTCCTTACCAACAAAGTGGGAGCAGATTATTATAGTAAAGACTGACACGACGTGAAACAGCACCGAGTGAACTAACCCATATGGAAAAGAAATAGTAAAAACATATGATTTACTCATGAAAGTGGCCACTTTCTCATTACTTTCATATAATTTTTTTTAGGAAGTATACAAAACATACAAGTTTCATTATATCATTTTTCAAGGGATCTTATATCTGTTTTCTACGGAAGCGTAGAGCTGCCACCCAGGTAAAAGAAAAATACAAGTGTATCACGTTATAACGTGAAAGGTTTATTGTTCTAACAAGATACTTTTCCTGTTTGTACAATATAATATTTATATTGTACGAACGTGATATTATGTTGTACAAACGTGAAAAGTATCTTGTTAGAACAATAATAACCTTTCACGTTATAACGTGATACACTTGTATTTTTCTTTTGCCTGGGTGGCAGCTCTACGCTTCCGTAGTTTTCACTCTTGTATGCTTTTCATACAAGTTTCATACAAGACCGAACAAACTTTATAAGATTTATAAATATCTTTTCCATATGGGAAAATACAAACAACTAGGCATGTGTGGGACTAGTCATCGTCGCTGCTGTCACTAGTCAGTACCAGACTTACTAGTCAGTTAATCTGTTAAAATTTTATTCTCAATTATGATAAATGGTTGTGTCCTAAGCAGCCACCAGATGGAGCATCGTTGTTGAGAAACACATCAAATCTCAGCTTGATGTTTTGTTATCAAAAATTAACATCAAAATAAAATAAAACGATGCTCAGTTTTAGTATTTGCTAGTTTGGTGAAACCTTTTATTAGCGCATTATTAGTAAAACTTTAAGTTGTGGTTTATTGTAATACCTAGGGCTGTGCCATATGACCAAAATGTTATATCCCGAAATAGGACATTCATCGTCCCGACAACCACATATATCACAAAACGCTTACATTTTCTGTCAGTTCGGTGAATCTCGGGCAGCTCGACCTGTGTGAAGTGTTTCAGCCGGGCGCCGTGTAGCTGGAGTCGAGTGTTTTGACCGATGCATGAAACTGTAACAGCCGCATTTGCTTTGTATTCATTACACGGCGTGCTGCGGGGAAAAGCCTGTTCTAATGTTTGAGTCGAAGGTTTATGTTTTAGCACCTGACGGCTCTTTCACTTCTCATCCGTAAACACTCTGCGTACTCTTTCACGTGATTCAGTTTATTTTGAAAAATCTCAACAGGATCTTCAGCTTTACCGTAAAAGGTTTATGTGGAAAACAAACAAGTGGACGTCAGAGCTGTCACTACCCGATCCGTACCGGAAACCTGATCGGTACTACGCATGTGTGAAAGGTGTCTCCTCCCGGCTGAAGCATTTTACGCTAGTTACGGGTCAGAGTATCTGTTAAGAATAATAAGTATCTCTTAAATTGTTTGCAGTAATGAAACATTTCAATGTAATGTAGACAAAAACGAAAAATAAAACGATAGTTACAGATCAGGACTCCCCGATCCGTACCGCGCATGTGCAGATTTTTCTTCTTCTTCTCTTCGTTTAATGGCAGTTTACTCCCCAGTGTACAAGGATACCGCCACCTGCTGACCGAGCGAATGAACCCTATTGTAAAATGAACTAGCGTCATTACAAACGCGTGTTAAATTTGATTTAGTGATAGTAGAGTGCGTTTATGCTCGTCTGTGTAGAGAGGATTGATGGAACAGCGATGATTATGTCCGCTATCACTGTCAATTGTCAGTAAACACTTAATCGGGCTGCTGAATCTTCACGTGTCATATTACTAAGTCAGTATTAGTAAGTCTGTAATTAGGCGCCATTCTTCTTATTTTACAGCGCTGTTGTTTAATCGGGGGACGAGAAAAGCATGAATTTGTTTGTAAACGGATTATCCATAGTTTAAATGTCCCGGCAGTCGAAAAGGAGGCAGAGCTGTTGAGAAATGCTAGGAGCTAACTGGGCGCTAACCGTGTCACTCTTAACTGTCGCAATGTTGGCAAAGAGAGGAAGTGACGTAAGATTTGCATATGCGTGGTACGGATCGGGTAGCAACAGTAGCCACGTGCTTCCCTCGGGTCCTCAATTGTTGTGACACGTGTTCGAAATGCAGAGAGGTGCGCTCGATTTGCCACACGGAGCAGCGCGAGAGTAAAGCATGAGGGAGGGGCTAATAATCAGTCATTTTTAATGATCGTTGAAAGCCCAGATCGTAATCGAGATTAAAATTCGATTAATTGAGCAGCCCTAACCGTAAATACAAAAAAGTTGCACAAAATTATTTCCAACTAGGGCTGGGCGATTTATCGAGTTTTTTTAAAAATATCGATATATTTTCATACGAGATATAAGATGTGACAATATCGTTTATATCGATATAGTCTATGTTACGTTATAATTATACTTGTGGAGCCGCAGGTTTGCCTCTCTTTCGTCCACTTTTGTCTCTACGCAAGGTTACTCGGCCTCGCCTCTCCTTCACTGAACACAACTCCGCCTCCCCCATAGCTTCACCTACAGGCAATGACAAGATGAAAGCGGAAAATCTCCGTTAGCGAGTTACCGTGCGTGGGGCTGGGCGGCGTCAACGTGTTAGCGAGCTAACCGCGCTAACGAGCTAACTGCGCTAACGACATGCAGCCCGGAGGGGCTGCACGGCCTAAAATCCTTTCATTTTCTCAAAAATCGACAGCGCGCCTTATGTATGAATTCTGGTTGTGCCTACTGACCGCGAACCGATTTTATGTGGTACACAGCGCTCAGCAATCTGTCAAAAAATGTTTTAATATGACTTTGCTAAGCTACGGAGCTGCACCGCTTGATGGATTGTCGGAGGATTACGGCTACCGAGGAGGAGCCTCGCGGAGTGATACGTACTGTGCTTCAACGTAATATTACCGTACTGTGTGTGTATAAGGACCACAAATGGCACCTGTTCAGAGACGTGGTGCAGCTGTGAAATCTGTCTCTTTGTTATTATGCTCAGCGTCTATTAGTTTACATTTTGACTGCACAATTGTGAGCTTTTTGTTATGCACAAAAACAACATTGTTTTCTTTTATTTATGGACCATGATTATTTAATAAATGCTGATAATTTATTTTTGAGTAATTTCTTCATGTACATCTACGCTGTATGTAAATAAAAGTGCCCGTGTGACATCTGGGACACAGTGTGACTAAGAACTCTCTTTTTGTTCTTAACTTATGGCTTTAAAAAAATTAATTAATAAATAAATCGAGATATATATCTTATATCGCCATCCAGCTAAAAAAATATCGAGATATGAATTTTGGGTCATATCGCCCAGCCCTATTTCCAACCACAGGAAATTTATTTTGAGTGTCTTCATAGTTTTGTTTTTGAAATACACCAATTTTTATATACTGCAGGAAAACCAAAAATAAATATTATCATGCAAATTTGCAAAGAAAATGGCATATGCATCAAAATAAACTATTTCCAGCAGTGCAATCTGAGTCCTAAGCATCCCAGAAACGACACAGAAAGTCATAAAGTCAAACATAACTTTTAAAAACACCAGTATAGGCTCATGAGGCCCTGAAGGTAAAAAAACGACATTTCCGCGAAAAATGACGTCACTTCCGGTTCCGGGCAGGTGATGGCGGACATGTGATAGTTCGCGCTGACGTCTATTCCAATGTAGGAAGTGCTATGAACAGCTGATCGGATCGGCAAAGCGTGTTTCTGGAATATTATGTTTTTGTTCCTGCAAGTGTTTTTTATGAAATTTTTGCAAAGCTTTATGTGGAAGGAAACCGTGACCGAGGACAAGCTGATGGCATAAGATGTCAGTACAACTCCTCCGGTTTCTTATGAAAAAAATTATTGCGCTAGCTTGCGTGGTTGCAGTTCTACTGGGATTAAAAATAGTTACGCAAAACGGAGCGTGCTGCTCTGACCGGCTTTAAAGGGTTAAAAAGACTAATAACTAATAAAAACTAAACATTTTGAATGAATCCAAACTGAACTGAAATGAAACTGAATTAAAAACAAAGAACATCTTCAATGCAATAAAAACTGATTAGAAGATACAAAACTGTAACAACATGAGATTTTAGGTGTGTGCTTGGACATGAACAGCTGATATTACACATCTGTTAAAGATGATTGTTCCTGTGCAGGCCTTCACTACACGCCGTGACACCATGACACTAATACACCAGCAGGGTGACGATGTCTAAACGGGAAACAGCTTGTGTACACAGTGAAAGCTTAAACATAACCGTGTCGTACCTTCCTGGCCAGCAGACCTTTCCTCCTCATGCCACAGGCCTCCAGCTGAAGGCGTCCTCGCAGGGCCAGCTCGATCAGCATGCACCCTCGCAGCCCTGATGAAATGCAGTCATTCCAGAATGAGGTGTAGCCCTGTGCAATGGGACACATCGTCACAATCCAGGTTGTCAAAGAGTGCCAGAAGCCGACGAGCTCAGTACCAAATCATTGCAGGTACTTGGGGCGCCTTGAGGCGACTTTTGTTGTGATTTGGTGCTATATAAATAAAACTGAATTGTATGAGTGTGTCACAGGGCTAACACACAGAGACAGACAACCATTCACACTCACATCCACACCTAAGGGCACCAACTAACTCAACCCCACTAACTGCATGTCTTTGGATGGAGGGCGGAGCTGGAGAGCCTGGAGAGAACCCACGCAACCACGGGAGAACATGCAAACCCCCCATAAAGGGAGGTGGGAGAATCGAACTGCATCCTGTTTGTGGTAAATTCAGTTGACTGTACATGATTGGGAAAGGCACACAGCTGTCTACATAAGCTCCCATAGGTAACAGCACAAGTCAGAGCACAAACCCAGCCATCAAGTCCAAGAACGTGTGTAAACCAGGACTGTATCGAGGCACAGATCAGGGGAAGGGTACAAAAAAAGACTTCTGGCACTGAAGGTCCCAGAGTACAGTAACATCATCTATAAACAGGAGTTTGGAAACACTTCTTAGAGCTGGCTAATCTGAGCAGCACATGACAGGCGCTTGCAGTTTGTCACCTGAGGGACTCTCAGACCATGAGAAACAAAAGTCTGATGAAACACAGATTGAACTCTTTGGCCTGAAAGACAAGCGTCATGTCTGGAGGAAACCAGGCGTCCCTCATCACTTCCTTACAGGTGCTGCCCATGGTGGTGGCAGCATCATGCTGTGGAGATGCTTTCTAGCAGCAAGAACTGGAAGACCAATCAGAGTCGAGGGAAAGAGGAACGCAGCGACATACAGAGACGTGATAACGTGCTCCAAAGAGCTCTGGATCTGGAGGGGAGTAAGCTGCGCGCTTACTTTTGCTTTGACGATCAAAAATGTCTTGTTCCTCACCTCCCACAGAGTTACTCACCGATCCTGACAGAACATATATGCATGTGTCCGTACTGACAGCAGTGTAAGCTGAGTGAGCTCTGGGAGACACTTTGACACTTCTGAGGCAGAATATGGACCACAAATGTCATCGTTGTTCACTGTTAGCATCACAGTGGAATCATGTTTTGGCCACCAGGGTTGTGAGTCGGTCACACGACTGAAAACTGAGTAAATGGCTCATTTTAATGTGTGCACCACCCAGGCTAACTTTTATGATCATTATTTAACAGTTGTTGTTGCAGCAGAGCTTTTCTGACCTCTGACATTCCTCCTGAAGTTGTTCAGTGCTGTGAATGTAAACTACTTCAGTCAGTGAGGGAGGGACTGAGTGCTGGTCTGTCTGTCAGCTGGAGGAGGCAAACACAGCACCGTTTGTCTCAATATTGTTGACAATTTCAATTCTAGATGACCTGAATATCAGATTATCAGTTCTGTTAACAACCAATCAGCAGCAACTTGTCATCAAAGCAGAGTCCCACAGCCGTGGCATGGGTGAGAGAGGACCACGCTCTACTTTATCAACATGGATCTGAAGGAATAATGTTTGGTCACCCACTGAAACTCATCCGTCTTCATTTCTCAGCCAAATTTGTGATAAACTGGAGTCTTGTTGTGTACCTGAAACTCTCCATCAGCCATTTGGCTACTGAAGCTGCTGCATTTACTCTCTACAGAAGAAAAAACAGTTGTTTGTGTTGCTGACGTCAAAGTTAAAACGAGCAAACATGGTTTGTAATTTTGTTTAAACTGACACAAGTTTCCTGTTAAATTTGGAGGTTGAATGACTCCGTTTTAGTTGCATTCCTAATGTTATGTGAACGGGACTGAATCCGTACTCGAGGATTTTAGATTTATCGGTGGATTTCACTTTGCTTGCTGTTCGTAGTTCAGTGACAGCAAATCATCGATACATCTAAACACACCTTTCACTGGTACTGTAGCACTTTGTATTAGTTATAATCAAACACTCCTGTAAACAGTTTTTTACTTTGACTCCATTCCGTTTATTCTTCTTACTCATTGTGTTAGCTTGGAGCTACTAACATCAACGCCAGGATCGCCGCACTTATTCTCCGACCATTACTGCTGAACTACTGGAAAATATCATTTCTTCTCATAATCGTGTAGCACCAGACATTAGCTATCTCGCTGCAGACTGAAGACAGCAACTGTTGTTAGCTACAGCTAGCATTGTAGCAAGCAGGGATGCTAACTTACATAGAGCTGTTTGGAGACTACAGCTAACGTTAGCCGAGCGATAACATTTAGCTTATTTGCTACAGCGTTAAGGCGCAGTTTATCTGCCATTACCTCTCGGTCCTTCAGTCCTAACAGCAACACTTCTTCCATCAGTGTAAGACGTGTTTCTTTGGAGTCTCCGGTATCATCATCGTCCTGATCCTCCGCTCGCCGGGGCCCGTGGTCTTCTTGGCCGGACGGTCGGTCTTTCTCAGCGGCGTTACGCGAGGCTTCGGTCCGCCTCTGCACGAGGCCCGAACTCCTCTGAGTCAACGAAGTCATTTCTGCCGGCGAGTGTGCTCAACAACTACGAAAGCAGCAAGTCTGGGACTACGTTCACCCAAGTACTTGTCAACCATAAGTATTTTGCGTATAGGTTAGTACCCTTATCAGGAGGAGTCCTCCTCCCCTTCCCCACCTTCCGCACCAGCGTCTGTCTAATATGGCGCCGAGCGGAGACTGTGGTACCAAACCTGCTGGATGGGTTTGGTACCACAGTCCTGCTGGATACCAAGCGACCCACCTTTAACTTAGTCTGAACGCCACACCAGCTGGCTAAAAGGCTCATGCTTGGACAGACCCACTGGACTCCTCCATATAATAACAAAATCTAAATACATACACAGATTCATGAAAACAAATAAGTACATTAAAAATACACTTGTTCCCAAGTGGAACCACAAGATAAACATGATTAAAGAACCAAATTAGTTATTCTGGACCTGTTCCTCTCGTGCTCTGTGTCCATTAATCATCTTAACTAACAGGGAAGGAATGAGTGCTTGTACTGGTCGTGCTGACATAGAAAAGCTGTGTACCGTTGCCCGAACTTTAATAAAACATACTCAGAATGCAGAGCATGCAGATCTGTTATAATGCCGTCTGCCTGTGTGAGGATGGTCTGCTAGTAATTCTTGAGAGTTTCACAACATATTGATTTGGCTGGGAGCTAGTACAGTCATGAGTGTAAAGGTGCTAAACGCCGTGTCAGAGAAGACAGAGTTCATCTTCACCTGCTGTGGCCCGTCTGACATGAAAGAGCGATACCAGTTCATCATCATCGTTTATTTGTATAGCACTTTAAAAAAACACACCAGGCAGACCAAAGTGCTGAACAACACAAATCAAAACAACAAAGTTAAAATACAATAAATTAATAAGAAAGGTGTCAGTTTCCTAAAAGCCAGGGAATAAAAGTAGGTTTTCAATCTGGACTTAAAGACCTGCACTGATGACACTTGTCTAATATGGAGGGGAGGGTTATTCCAAAGCATCGGTCTCCTCTGCATTTCAGCCGCGACTTAGGAACCGACAGCAACAGCTGCTCAGCTGAACGGAGCGAGCGAGTAGGAACATGTGACTTCAGCAAATCAGATAAGCATACAGGAGCCAGACAATTTAAAGATTTAAAAACCAATAAAAGGACTTTAAAACGAACCCTAAATTAAATGGGAAGCCAATGTAAAGAAGCCAGGACCGGAGTGATGTGATCGAATTTTCTACTACCGGTTAAAAATCGTGCTGCTGCATTTTGCACTAACTGCAGGCTTGACAAAGTGCCCAACCCAAGCCCAATTAAAAGGAAATCACAATAGTCCAGACGTGAGGTGATAAAAGCATGAATAAGAGTTTCCAATTTGCTTTTGAAAAGAAAAGGCTTGACCTTCGACAGGCGTCTGAGGTGATAAAAAGCTGATTTTAACATTTACATGACCATCGAAGGTAAGTGCGGAATCAAATTTAACACCAAGATCAGTGATTGAACTTTTCAAATGGGAGGTCAAATCACCAAAATCAACATCTGGAGAATCAGTAGAACGATGCGGGCCAAATAAAATTCTGTTTTTGATCATTAAAATTTAGAAAGTTATTTGCCATCCATGATTTGACATCGCTAAGACAGTCAAGCAGAGATTGACATGGGGAGGTATCCAAATGACTAAAAGGTAAGTAAAGCTGGCAGTCATCGGCATACAAATGAAATGACACTCCGTGTTTACGAAAAATCGCACCAAGAGCGAGTAAATACAGCGAGAAAAATAAGGGCCCGAGGATAGATCCCCGGGGGACACCCCAAAGCAGAGGGGCCACAGAGGACGCGGCCAACCCCAGCTTAACACAAAAACTCCTTTCGGAAAGTTATGATTTTATTCACGACAATGCCAAATCAGAAATTCCCACACAGTGGTGTAAGCGGGAGATCAGCAGGTCGTGGTCCACTGTGTCAAATGCAGCTGTCATGTCCAATAAGACAAGCGCAGCATATTTACCACAATCAGTCGCAACAAGAATGTCATTCATAGCTTTAACAAGAGCTGTCTCCGTACTGTGAAAGGGCTTAAAACCGGATTGAAAGATTTCAGACAGCTGCGAGTCATTCAAGTAGTCTAACAGCTGGGTATGTACAATCCTCTCCAAGATCTTGCTTAAAAAGGGAAGCTTGGAGAAAGGTCTAAAATTCGACATAACAGAACTATCAAGGCCAGGTTTCTTAAGTAAGGGATGTATGACTGCATGTTTAAAGGTCCATTAGACATGGATCCACATTCAGCTGGATCAGTTTTTCAGAAGGACCTGAGGCGAATTAAGAGCAGAGCTAAAATCAATCCCACATATGGTAAATGGACTGGATACACTTTTCTGCTCTATCTGAGCACTCACAGCGCTCTACACTAGTTGTCACTTTTTCCTACACACTTCCTGTCTAACATCCACACTGATTGATACATCAGAGATGCAACATGGGGTTAATGTCTTTGCCCAAGGATATTTGGCAGCAGACTAGGATCAAACCACCAACCTTCCAGTTAGTAGGTGACCACCCCACATGCAGAGGGACATGAATTATCAGCAAACATTCATAAAAAATAAACAACAGTCTGGTCTTATATAACCTACTGTTCCCACCTAAACTATTCAGCCTCTTCTCTCAAGAACTTCTGCCGAGATTTTTGTCAGTTGGCACCCGCCCGGCTATAGCTGGGTTTAATTTATTCTGGTGCTAGGATTTAAAAACTACAAATAAAATAAAATTATAACCCTTACCTTTTGACTGGCAACTGTCTCAGGTTGGACTGATGACAGCTGGGTTAAGGTCCAAACCCCTGCCACTATTTTAGACAAGAAGAGTGTTTGAAGAGAATGGATGGAATTAAAATCAGCAGATGTTGAAGTTTCCTATGAAGCAGTACCCTAAAAAGACCAATAAATGGCGCTATTGTACCATTTGCCCTGTAGAGTAGCTCTGTTATACCTATTCTTCATACTGTTTGTGAGGGAGTTCGCCTGTCTTTCCCAGGGTACAAAAGTTGACCAAAAATGGACTGAAGAAAAAAAATCTATAAGAAAACTTAGATGGAGGTATGCCTTCACGCACGCTCAATCATCCGGGTAAGGAAATCCCAGAAAGTTGATTCTGTTCATCTGTTTTCAGTGGGAGAAACGCTTCGTCATCATCAGGTGACTTCTTCAGTCTCAGCTGACTGCAGGTTTCCAACCTTATAAACAGGACATTTGTAAAATGACCTAAACTAGGACCACTGACTAACTATTGGCCATAAGGTCACTGATATGTCACATGGAGGATGTGGACATGTAAGAGAGAGAAAAACTGTCAACAACTCACTCAAGCAGAGAAAAATATCCTTGCAAAAGGGCTGAACTTTGCTATGATGCTGAGATTGTGTAACTGATCACAGCCACAGAGTCAGAAATTCAAAACAACAACACCGCAGATGTGAAAGCAGAGCAACTGTGGATGAAAATGTCGGCCTGTCTCAGCAAAGAAAAGTCCCCAGCATCCAATATCAGCATGGAGGAGAGGAAGGTACTTACACCGCTTAGTAAGGACAACAACAGCACCATCCAGCAGTCTACAGCAGGTGTTGGTTTGCTAAACCACACAGACCTTCATGAGAAAATTTAGCTCAGTGACAAAAATACTATAAAATACTAAAATATGAACCCTTGAAACAAGACCCAGGTAGTGGTCACAGGAAAAGGGTGATAGATTGTCTTAAGCAGTTGACTTTACTGACCAGACCTCAGACCACAAGTCACACCCAGGGGAATCTACACCAAGTCTGTATAGTTAACTAAAAAAACATAAACAGGGTGCACCTTTAAGACCTCCTTTAAAGCCTGTATGATCAGCTCTGTCACTTGTAACATCTCTTAGTTTCTGGCTTCGATCCTGACCCATTGATAGGCAGCTCTGAACACCACATCCAGAACACTTTGGATTTTGTTGAGAAGGTGAGAGATGTCATCATGGAGGCAGATGAAACCATGGTCTCGTACGACGTTACATCTCTCTTCATTTGCATCCCAGTCACGGAAGCATTGGAGGTAGTCCGTAAGAGATTAGACCCCAACCTCAGCAACAGGACCGCTCTCAGCATCCACCAAGTGTGTTTGAACTGTGTCTTCATTCCACCTACTTCACATACAAGGCTCAGTTCTACAGACGGAAACATGGGTGTGCCGTGGGCTCCCAGTTTCACCCATCGTGGCCAATTTGAACATGGAAGAAGTGGAAAAGAGAGCTCTGCTAATCTACCCTGGAACACCTCCAAGCCATTGGTTCAGATATGTGGATGACACCCGGCTGAAAATCAAATCTCAGGACGTACCACATTTCACAGATCACATTAACTCAGTGGACCGACACATCAGATTCACCAGGGAGGATATGAAAAGGGGCAGGTTAGCCTTCTTAGACTGTGAGATTTCCATCAGTAATGGGGGACATCTAAAAGCTGACGTGTACCGTAAACCTACACATACGGATCAGTATCTAAGGTTTGACTCACATCAAACGTCATTATATACTCTCTATTGTTCTATTATACTACCTTACAGGACATACTGTGTGGAAGTGTGGGGAAACGTATAAAACACATCCAATATACATTCTGCAAAAAAGAGCATGTAGTTTGTTGTTGCTGTGGTTTACGTGCTGGAAATGGTTTTATTTGTGTATGCTCATGTGTTAGTGTGTATCTATACATCCATCCATCCACTGGAGCACAAACTGGGGGTCATCAGGACACTACAACACAGAGCGAACACCATCCGCACAGACACAGCAGCCAGGGAGGCAGAAGAACATCAAGAAGGCCCTGAGTAAATGTGGCTATCCTAGCTGGATGTTTGTCAAAGCTGGAAAGGCTCCTAAAAAAAGCTCCAGCCGATCCAGGAGTACGTGTCAGGAGTATCAGAATAGTTGAGACAAAATCTCATCTCTTTGACTTTCAAACCCCAAAACGTGCTGCGATAAGGATCCAGAGTACCAAACAGAGTAACATAGTGTACGCTGTTAAGTGCAGGAGGATTGCCAGGATTTATACATCGGGGAAACCAAACAACCTCTGGCTAAGAGGACGGCACAACACAGCAGAGCCACCTCGTCAGGCCAGGACTCTGCAGTCTATGCACACCTACAGGCCAGTGGACACTCTTTCAATGATGAGGATGTATCATCCTGGACAGGGAGGAACGCTGGTTTGAGGGCGGAGTCAAGGAGGCCATTTACGTGAAAAGGGAAAGACCATCTCTGAATGGAGGAGGGGCCTAAAGGTACATCTGTCACCATCTTACATGCTGTGATTGCAGCCATTCCCCAACTCTCTGTGAATTCTTGAATGTGTTGTCTGTCACTTCTTTTCACCCACTTGTCCACATCATCTGTGTGGGTGTGGCATATCAGTGGCCCTGGTACTGACCTCCCAGTCCATTGTTCATCAGTGGTGCTAGTTTCAGTCAATAACCAAATGTACTGTTGTGTAAACCTGCAGTCAGCTGAGAGTCACCTGGATGAGTCATGAAAACTCTTCATCCAGATGAACAGCTGCAGTCTTTAACCCCATTTTTCAAATACATTTAATAGCAAACACTCATAAAGCAGTTTCCATCTGAAGAGGACATACCATGTTCAGACATCAGAGACTAAAACAGCTCTGCTATCACTTCAGACATAAATAAAGACAGAGTGTTTGAAGGGTTAGTGAAGTCTGGCTAGCTGAAACATAGTGTGCTACCTGGTGGTGCTAACATAGTGTAATGAAGACCGAGGAATAGTGGTAACTAATAATAATGAAAGTAAATGTGATTGGATGAATGCAGTCCGACAGTGACCAGTGATTATTTTCAGGGGCTTGTTTGTGCCAAAAAAAGGAAAATGCAAAGCACTGCAACATGTTAAAAAGATGGCCGCCTTAATAAACTCAGTAGGAGCTTGGAACCAGAGGCAGGGTTGATACGTCACCATATATGACCTATTGTTCTACATGTTGGAACAGCAGGTCCTACTAAATAATGATGACGTGCACCAGACACGTCTTAGTATCAATAAGCATAAAACAAGAAAGGCACTGCTAAGTGAAATGAAAGGGCACAACTGGTAGAACTCATGGGGCTCAATCTAGGCTGACTGCTGCAGAGCCATGTGTTTACCTGAGGACACCAATCACCCACCTTGGTGGAAGCACCTTCAGTTGAACTAATCATTTACTGTATGACTTTATCAGTCCCCAACATTTTGGCTTTCTTTATAACATTGCCCCAGTTCAGTGCTCTGTGTGGGTATTCAGTTATGGACATTTGTGCTCTCTCTGAAGGTCCCACCAAAGTGTTTCAGTGGGGCTGAGGTCTGGAATGGGCCTTTGCAGCAGCTTGACTCTTTTCTTTTTCAGCTGTGCTTGGGATCATCGTCCTGTTGCACGACCCAATTAGAGCCAAGCTTTAACTGTCAGACAGATGGACGCACATTTGACAGATGGTCCACACTTCATGCTCCACTCAGTGATTGAAAGGTGCCCAGATCACCACGCCTCCACCACTGTGCTTCACAGTTTGTGGTGATATTTAAAAGTGGTCCTCTGCACGCCGCCAGACGTCTTCACTTTGGTATCGTCTGTCTGAAGGATATTGTTCTAAGTGTTTTGTTGTTCATTTTGCAGCTTTGCAAACCTAAGCTGTGCTACCACACTGACTTTAGACAGAAGAGGCTTCGCCTGGCAACCCTTCCAACAACTCGTATGATTTCAAGTCTTTTTTCTAATTGTACTGACATGAAATGCATCATTTGAGATGCAACACAGGCCACCTATATCGCCTTATCCCAAGGATGCATTAAGGTGTTTTTTGTACTTTTCTGTACTCTGTAGGGTCCTGTAAATGATTTTAACATGGTTGTATGTTGAATATATATGTGAGAGTGTGCTGTTTGAGAAGAAGAAAGCCCAGGTCTACCAGTGCACTAAAGGAGGTGAAGAACAAAGGTTACAATGTTAGAGAGATGTCCATGTGTGTGGCATCATAGTAACCAGGATGAATAAGCACAGTCACGTATACAGTACGGCTGGTTCCATTTGAACTTGGAGACAGCCAGAGTGGAAACACCGAGCAGCATGCTAACATCTGCTAATTCCTGCTTCATGTTGTAACAAGTTCAAGTTGGGAGAGTTGGGAGGTCAGTTTGACAGACCATAGTATTATTACTACTGTAGAGTTATCACACGATGTGATGGACAGCACATCACAACACGTAGTGTTGGGGAGCCCACGGGGGGAGGAGCTGGGCGCAAAAGAACCACCTCAACAAATCTGGACGTGACTCCACCCTCCGTGTGCAGTGGGGAGTGGGGCGGCCGAGTGACAGTTCAACCCGAACCCAAACCACCCGTGACTGTGGCTCAGCAGGCTGAAGTTTGACTTTGTCTCTGTGTTTTTTTTCCTCGGTGTTCCCGGAGAGGATATCGGGACTTCTGAAGTTTGGAGCCGCTTTTCTTCAGAAGCTTTGCGCCACTTTATTCCTGCACACAGGCGCTCTGTGAAGCGCGCCTTTCATCTCTCTTTAAAAAGGAAAAAACCCGCTGAAAACACGGAGGATTGTTCGAGCTGGAAGTGGAAGCCTTAGAGGAACACGGTGTAGCCCGCAGGTACAGTAGCTCTGCGTTATCTTCGCACTGAGTACGCGTTTAGAGACGTGGACGGTAACACAGCAGTGACTGAGCCTTTGCGAGTGTGTCGCTTTCACAGAATAGGGACACGCTGGAAAACAGCGAGCATCAGCAGTATCCGCTTGGCTGCACAGCTCTGGACCGTCTGAGCGCTTCACTTTATTACGCATTATACGGACAGCTGTGAACTAAATAAGTCACGTTACTGAAGACTTTCAGATACTAACTAATCATAACCAACCAATCTGACCAGCAACGTTTTCTTTAGAAAAAGTTTGGTGTTAATGCATTATTATTGTTATTGTTATTATTATTATTGTTATTATTATTATTAGTAGTAGTAGTTGTAGTAGTAGTGTATCTAGATACGTCAGCAGAAGGTTAAACTATATAACCTCAACAACAGCACCGTGTGTGTGTGTGTGTGTTGTTTTTCTTCTTCTTGAACTTATAATTTAAAAGCACAAAGCGTGAATGTCTCTGATGTGTTTACCGACCATCAGTCTGTCAGACACACCGAGTGATTCCTTAAAGTTCTCTCTGCTCTCTCAGCTCCATTCACTGTTGCTTTCAAGCTCTTTTGGCTCCAGCTTTAAAATGACCTCATTAAGAAGTAATGTGATTTCTTTTCAGTGTAGAGACTGCCATCCAACATTCACAGCCTACCACCCTCACGAGCCACACAAGTACTTAGTTGAACAGAGCATGTGAAATATGTACAGTATGATTATGAACATGTTGTATACGAAACCATCCAAACACATTTCACTGCTACATGTCTCATGTCTCTGATGTCTCACTGATGTATGAGAGGACACATCGTGGGCTTCACTAGGAAAAAAAACACAAATACTCTGCAATACCTGGTCCTGGTACTGATACTGCAGATAATATGGATGTTTTTCCCAGGTTCCAAATTAGAGTGACTTTGTGTGTGTCTGTATGTAAACGCCTTGAGACAGCTGTACTTGCTGTGAATTGAAATTGAACTGTGTCGTAACAGAGGTCGAAAGTAACAAAATACAAGTACTTGGTAACAGTGCATAGAATCTTCTGTTATTTTTATTGTTGTCCTTTATTTATCCAGATCAAAGTTTCCAAGAGGGCAGCACATAAATACGATACATAACAATATAACAAATGCAATATTCCACACAGACACAGGAATAATATGCAACAATGACATTATAAGCAGTCACACTAACCAGAGGAGCTTTTCTCTCACTCATATAAATACAACTAAAGTCCCACATTGTAACTATTTCTGACCATTTCAGTTTATTCTGTGGATTATTCCAGAAACACAGCCATATTTAAATGTTGTTGTTTTTTAATTGTGTTCTGACTCAGGGGACAAGCATTTGTATATTGTTGGGAGAGCGTAGGCTAGACTGGATGTGGTTTTTACACATAAACACACAGATAAGAAGGAACCAGGCCAAGGAGACATCGATTTACCAAGAAACTGTGTATGCAGGTGAAAGTGGATATGTGAGGTCTGTGGATATATGAGGTCTGTGGATATATGAGGTCTGTGGATATATGCTGTCTGTGGACATGTGCGGTCTGTGGACATGTGCTGTCTGTGGACATGTGCTGTCTGTGGATATATGCGGTCTGTGGACATGTGCGGTCTGTGGATATATGAGGTCTGTGGACATGTGAGGTCTGTGGATATATGCGGTCTGTGGATATATGCTGTCTGTGGACATGTGCGGTCTGTGGACATGTGCTGTCTGTGGACATGTGCTGTCTGTGGATATATGCGGTCTGTGGACATGTGCGGTCTGTGGATATATGAGATCTGTGGACATGTGCGGTCTGTGGATATATGCGGTCTGTGGACATGTGCGGTCTGTGGATATATGAGGTCTGTGGACATGTGAGGTCTGTGGATATATGCGGTCTGTGGACATGTGCGGTCTGTGGACATGTGCTGTCTGTGGACATGTGCGGTCAGTGGATATATGCGGTCTGTGGACATGTGCGGTCTGTGGATATATGAGATCTGTGGACATGTGCGGTCTGTGGATATATGCGGTCTGTGGACATGTGCGGTCTGTGGACATGTGCTGTCTGTGGACATGTGAGGTCTGTGGATATATGCGGTCTGTGGACATGTGAGGTCTGTGGACATGTGCTGTCTGTGGACATGTGCGGTCTGTGGATATATGCGGTCTGTGGACATGTGCGGTCTGTGGATATATGTGGTCTGTGGACATGTGCGGTCTGTGGATATATGCTGTCTGTGGACATGTGCGGTCTGTGGATATATGTGGTCTGTGGATATATGCGGTCTGTGGATATATGCGGTCTGTGGACATGTGCGGTCTGTGGATATATGCTGTCTGTGGACATGTGCGGTCTGTGGATATATGCTGTCTGTGGACATGTGCGGTCTGTGGATATATGCGGTCTGTGGACATGTGCGGTCTGTGGATATATGCGGTCTGTGGACATGTGCGGTCTGTGGATATGTGCTGTCTGTGGACATGTGCGGTCTGTGGATATATGCGGTCTGTGGACATGTGCGGTCTGTGGATATATGCTGTCTGTGGACATGTGCGGTCTGTGGATATATGTGGTCTGTGGATATATGAGGTCTGTGGATATATGCTGTCTGTGGACATGTGCGGTCTGTGGATATATGCTGTCTGTGGACATGTGCGGTCTGTGGATATATGCTGTCTGTGGACATGTGCGGTCTGTGGATATATGAGATCTGTGGACATGTGCGGTCTGTGGATATATGCGGTCTGTGGACATGTGCGGTCTGTGGACATGTGCTGTCTGTGGACATGTGAGGTCTGTGGATATATGCGGTCTGTGGACATGTGCGGTCTGTGGACATGTGCTGTCTGTGGACATGTGCGGTCTGTGGATATATGCGGTCTGTGGACATGTGCGGTCTGTGGATATATGCTGTCTGTGGACATGTGCGGTCTGTGGATATATGCTGTCTGTGGACATGTGCGGTCTGTGGATATATGTGGTCTGTGGATATATGCGGTCTGTGGATATATGCGGTCTGTGGACATGTGCGGTCTGTGGATATATGCTGTCTGTGGACATGTGCGGTCTGTGGATATATGCTGTCTGTGGACATGTGCGGTCTGTGGATATATGCGGTCTGTGGACATGTGCGGTCTGTGGATATATGCGGTCTGTGGACATGTGCGGTCTGTGGATATGTGCTGTCTGTGGACATGTGCGGTCTGTGGATATATGCTGTCTGTGGACATGTGCGGTCTGTGGATATATGTGGTCTGTGGATATATGAGGTCTGTGGATATATGCTGTCTGTGGACATGTGCGGTCTGTGGATATATGCTGTCTGTGGACATGTGCGGTCTGTGGATATATGCTGTCTGTGGACATGTGCGGTCTGTGGATATATGAGATCTGTGGACATGTGCGGTCTGTGGATATATGCGGTCTGTGGACATATGCGGTCTGTGGACATGTGCTGTCTGTGGACATGTGAGGTCTGTGGATATATGCGGTCTGTGGACATGTGCGGTCTGTGGACATGTGCTGTCTGTGGACATGTGCGGTCTGTGGATATATGCGGTCTGTGGACATGTGCGGTCTGTGGATATATGCTGTCTGTGGACATGTGTGGTCTGTGGATATATGCTGTCTGTGGACATGTGCGGTCTGTGGATATATGTGGTCTGTGGATATATGCGGTCTGTGGATATATGCGGTCTGTGGACATGTGCGGTCTGTGGATATATGCTGTCTGTGGACATGTGCGGTCTGTGGATATATGCTGTCTGTGGACATGTGCGGTCTGTGGATATATGCGGTCTGTGGACATGTGCGGTCTGTGGATATATGCTGTCTGTGGACATGTGCGGTCTGTGGATATATGTGGTCTGTGGATATATGCGGTCTGTGGACATGTGCGGTCTGTGGATATATGAGGTCTGTGGACATGTGCGGTCTGTGGATATATGCTGTCTGTGGACATGTGCGGTCTGTGGATATATGTGGTCTGTGGATATATGCTGTCTGTGGACATGTGCGGTCTGTGGATATATGTGGTCTGTGGATATATGCAGTCTGTGGACATGTGCGGTCTGTGGATATATGAGGTCTGTGGACATGTGCGGTCTGTGGATATATGCGGTCTGTGGACATGTGCGGTCTGTGGATATGTGCTGTTTGTGGATATACAGAAAACATTATTTAGCAGTAGCAGAGAGAACAGTGACATACACGATTTCCACAGCCGGTAATAAAACATGGATCAGGAAACAGGATCTTTAAGTTCTGGTCTGATGCATCAATCAGCACATCAGCATAAAGACTCCAGTATCTGTTCTACGTCAGATTATCAGAACAAGCTTGTTATTTTTCTTTTAAGAAGTTTGAGGCAGGTTTTATTTCACATCAGTGCGTGCCGTCAAAATGATGAAAAAACATTTAATTTATGCATCATTTGTAGCGCTGTACTAAGAGTTAAAGTGGGGCAGAACAATCCAGAAGTGTTTTTGAAAGGAGAAATACAGGAAGGGGTGGGAGGGAGAGCGGTTTGGTTTGAAGGCGAGGGCTGTTCAATGCGATCTGAAATCTAAAGCTTACATGAGAGCGACCTTTAATATACTATATACTGGATCAGTATATGATGCAAAATGTCATATGAACCTGAAGTGTGTACAAACTGTGTGTTATTTACAGGGTGCATGAAAACACTGCAGGTTAGAGCAGGACGACGGCTCACAGTGAAGCTCACAGCAGAAACTGATTGATTCACTACAACTAATGTTGTACTAATGCACTAAATATATTATTTTGTTCTTATTATTAGTAGCACAAGGCTCAGTTAGCTTTGGACAAAGTAGTAGAAACATCTTCAGAAAAGCTGCTTTTCACTTTCTGACTGTGAGTACATTTCACAGCCTGCACGCTTGTTCAAGATTTCAGATTTTTTAACACAAGTACTGTACTTCTGCTGACCCTCCTGTTCTCAGGTACAACAATGATATGTGTGGGTCAGTTTGACACACGTCATTGTTAGTCGTCCAAAAGTGTCAGACACCCAAATATTCCCATAAACAGTGTTTATATGTCATGATTAATCCATTACTAACATTTCAATCAATATTTAATGCAATGTAGCTCACAGATCATGGTTCAATGCTGATATATAACTCGTTTTTTCATAAAAAAAATGAGTATTTAAACATTTTTAATGTACATTGAAAAGTCCTGCATACAAAACAGAATGTTTTCCATGATATTGACTTTTCTAAAATGTAGTAATAATAGCTGTAAGCGTGTTGAACATTCGTATCTCAATTTTCAAATCAGATTACTGAGAGAAAATACAAAGTCTCCAGAGACGTGTTCTGCATCCCACAGACTGGCTGCTGACTCACAGACCCAGCCAGGACTCGCAAACATGCATCCTGTCAGTTCTCCTTCAGATACACCGTCTCTTCAGATTAGCTGTTTTCAGAATGACTTTCTGTACCGAGCTCTGTCACACGAGTCACTGCCACACTAGTGGGACTTGGCACCGTTTGTTATTGTGTTTCGTGCACTTTTGGCTGATGTGTATCTCAGGATGAAGATCACAATATTTAACCATTTTTTGATAATATTGTTGTCCTTGGAGGGATATGAATAGGGATGGGTACCGGTGTCGGGTGCCATGATGGCACCGGTTCTGACATAAACAGTAGTAACCAGACCGAAAAGCAGCGCACATTTCGGTGCTTTATTTCAGTGCTTTTTTTTCCTGAGCTGTGATACACTTCTAGCCAATCATTTTACGTTTCCGAGGATAGTAGGCGGGGCCAGGTACGTACGTTCTTTTAGAGCAGAGCTACAGATTAAAAATGCCCAAGGCGAAGCGGTCAAAAGTCTGGCTGTACTTCACAGCAAAAGATGCAAACTCAGCAGCAACAAGTGCTTTAAGGTGATACTGTGATACTGTCAAAGGAGGTAACACCTCGAATCTGATGAAACACCTGGCGACGCATAGCGTTTTTTTAAAATCCCAGAAATGCGCCGTATTTGATAGCTTGCTGCGAGACCTCACACCGAGCACATCTACTGCGGGTGGGTTGCCTGTTATGCAACATCCCCCAAAAACCCGAAGAGGAGAGTCCTGGCCCCTAGCCCTGCCAGTGTAGCAGAAATGATGAGGATGATGATGCAGCAGCAGCCGTTCTTCTCTGCGTGAGTAGCTTAATGTTGTTCGTGTGTAATTTACGTTGAGTAGGCTAACCACGTTATTACGTTAATGCATGTAAGGTGAACTAGCAAACATCATCATAGCTACATGCGGCTGTCTTCTTGTTTGATGGCAGATGCTCCCTTCACCCTGGCCAAAAAGGCTAAAATGACCAAAGAAAAAGTGGAAAACAGCTAAACATGAGAGGTTTTTGGACAAAGTTTGTGTTTTTTCCATTGTTTAAGCACTGCTTCCAGCCAAGAGTGATACCATATATGCCCCATAGCTGCAGAAAAGGCTAACGTTGTTATCTTTTTACAAAAACAGCTGAACATGAGAGGTTTTTGGACCAATTTTGTGTTCTCCATTCTTTAAGCACCGGTTTGAGCACCGTTTGAGCACCGGCACCGTTTCAAAAGTACCGATTTGGCACCGGTATCGGATAAAACCTAAACGATACCCATCCCTAGATATGAACAGCAGTTTCCTCATTTGGTTCATAATCTGAATCCTGAGACTTCAAGATGTTCTTCAGCCACATCCTCCTCAGACGAATCTCCCACCCTGTGATCAAAGCTCCAGAGCCTGCTGGGCTCTCAGCTTTTTACTTCTGCTGCCCGTTTGGTAATAAACTGACAGGCTGCAGAGTCCTTATGTACTCTGCTCATTTCCTGCTGAGTGTACATTCAGTGTGGTTGGAGCTGGCCGGAGAGCAGAAAAGGTTCCCATCAAACGTCATAACATCACTTTACACATGAGGTCAGTAAGTCAGTTGTGTGTTTGAAGTGAAATATGGCTCACCCCGTTAGCCTCCACTTTGACTGCCAGGTCAAACTGACTCGAACCGTATCTATGTAATATGAACCTGCAGGGTTACAGATATGTCAGATGGACCATTTATATGTTGATCACACTTTTTTAGCAAAGCAAAATAAGTTTCATGTTAAAAAAGCAATTTGAACCATTTTTTAAAATGTTTTTCAAATATCAAAACAGTCAGTTGGACCCACAACATAACAGAAGGGTTAAATAAAGCCTGTCTGTACCTCAGCTGCTTCCCTGTCACGGTGTAGAGGAAACAGCCTGAGCTGCATTGGTAATGAGAGCTCAGCACAGAAGCAGCAGAACCAGAAATCAAGTAAGACGAGCCTCAAATTCCTAACAGCAGGGTCAGCTGCTCTCCTGATCTCAAGTCATTTTTTGGTATCAGAATTGACCATAATGGATCAGTTGGGGTGACTCTGGGTTAACAGGCTCTAAAACTCATCCTGACAACCATCAAAAGGCTAAACTTGAAGTTTACATACATGACTTCACACAGTGCGCTGCTTACTGTACTTCTTTCAGAGTTAGTAGTTCTGTGCCCTGTGGTCTCAGTTACACTGCTGTAATTCAATTCAATTCAATTGTATTTATACAGCGCCAAATCACAACAACAGTCGCCTCAAGGAGCTTTACATTGTAAGGTCGACCCTACAATAATACACACAGACATAAACCAAACAATCACATGACCCCCTATGAGCAAGCACTTTGGTGACAGTGGGAAGGAAAAACTCCCTTTTAACAGGAAGAAACCTCCGGTAGAACCAGGCTCAGGGAGGGGCGGGGCCATCTGCTGTGATTGGTTGGGGTGAGAGAAGGAAGACAGGATAAAGACATGCTGTGGAAGAGAGACAGAGGTTAATAACAGATATGATTCAATGCAGAGAGGTGTGTGAACACATAGTGAGTGAGAAAGGTGACTGGAAAGGAAAAACTCAATGCATCATGGGAATCCCCGGCAGCCTACATCTATTGCAGCATAACTAAGGGAGGATTCAGGGTCACCTGGTCCAGCCCTAACTATATGCTTTAGCAAAAAGGAAAGTTTGAAGCCTGATCTTGAAAGTAGAGATAGTGTCTGTCTCCCGAATCCAAACTGGAAGCTGGTTCCACAGAAGAGGGGCCTGAAAACTGAAGGCTCTGCCTCCCATTCTACTTTTAAATACTCTAGGACAGGGGTCAGCATTTGGACCCGGTTTCCACGCAAAGGTAAACACTGGGAGCCGCAAATACTTTTTGACATCTAAAATGAAGATAACACTGTATCAAGGGCGTAGACTTGGCGTGGACGGAAGGGACATGTCCCCACCAATATCCTGCGATTATTGAATTGTCCCCACCAATAATTTGATCTCTTCGAATAAAGAAAATCAAGAAAAAAACGATCTGTCAGCGTCTCATTCACCCAGCGGTGCAGAAAGAGTTAAATTAGGTTCTCTACTGGAGTCCTACATCATGTGACAAATATGGCCAATGTGATTGGCTGAGCCTTTCAGGGAGCTCTGTTTAGTTTCAGCAGCGGCAAACCTGCGCTGCGAGGAGGAGAGGAGGACGGCAGCAAAGAGGAAGAAGCTGGATATAAGAAAGTATTTTTCAAAGAAACCTGTGAGTCACTTAAAGCCAAGTTCACTCATAAAATGTGTCACAATAACGTTACAGGCTGTGCTAGGCTTTGGCCCACATCAGTCTGAAACTGTATGTAACCATGAATAACGTGTTTGGGAAACTAACTGCATAACAGGCAGCACTATTAGTTCTCTCAGTCTCAGAGCAGCGTTTCTCATTTTGATTGAAACTGTCAGAAAACGTCAGCCTCGAGCAGCCCGGATATTAGTTTACAGAGGCTGTTAGAATTATATGTTTAATGTTAAAATGTTGGTGACACAATAATTTCATCCTAATCGCACTGACGTATTCATAGGGTTCATTTTTGAGATAAAATATCATCATGATATGCAAATATTTCAACCAACCCAAAGCTCAGAGAGCAATGGTGACAGAAGGTCACAGGTGAAATTGGATGATGACTTGTTGGTTCATGACTGTATTTGAAGCACATGTGTGACTGCATGTATGTGGAATGTCTCACTGTTATTCATCAGGTGACAGAGGCAGCTCTGCCATGTTGTAGCTCAGACAGAGGTGAAGAGGCGAGCTCACAGGTGACTGGCTGATGATTTGGTGCTATAGATTAACTAGTATTTATTATCATGACAATTGTTAGGCTGCTGATGTAAATTGATTCATTAGTGTATGTTTGACAAAGAATCTGAATTGACATGTCTCACTTTTATATGGCACAAATCAATGTGTTATTTTATCAGGTGGCAATATGTCCCAGTGCAGTCAGAGGGGAAGAGCCAGGCCCAAAGGTGAGGCACATCAAGCACAGAATAATAATTGTAATCTGAGGATAAAACGCAGGTACTGCATTCAGTGTCCCCTTAGTGCTAATGTATCAGAGATGTTGGTGTAACTGAAGTAATGTTGTTAAGTCCTTGAAGTCATATTCTTTTATTGTCATGACAGTATTTGAAGCTATTTTTATGTTTGTATGATACCTGATTTATATGGAATATGGCTGAAGTAAACTAAAGCCTAAAATACTTAGTCAGTCATTTGTTTAATAGTAATTTAACATTATATAATTCACATGTAAAACTATGAATTGTAATTTTAAATGGTTTAAAAGCATGTAGAATAGCATATGTAGGCAAGTATATTTCTCCTTTTTTTTAAATCAAGAAGCAAAGACAAAAAGGGAAAAAAAGAAACAGGGTTCGATGGTTGAATCGTCCGTCCCCACCAACGCCAAAACCAAATCTACCCCCTTGCACTGTATATATTGTTTTTTACTTGTATGCTTTGTGTGAACAACTAAAGTGTGTTGCTTATGAAATCCATGAAATGCTACAGAGAAAATGACATGTTATTTATGTAATGAACACATTTTGAACTCCTAAAGAAATATAACAAAAGGAAAGACACCCAGCTGAACTAAAAGGATCCAGGAAACAAAAACTGTTGTGAGCCGCCACCCTCATATCGCCTTTGGGCTTTTGGAGCCTTGACCTGACTTTTAAAAAATAATTGGAAAAAAAGCACTATGCTGCTAAAAAAAATAGATATTTGCAAAATTCTGCCTAAATATGTATTTTACCTGGTTAATGTCTGTGGCGGGGCGTGGTCTGCAGCGCCGCTGCAGGGGAGGCGGACGCACCTGAGCGTCTGTGCTCTCTATGCTGTTGTTGGTATATGTCGGGCTGTGAGCTGAAAAGCTACAGCTGGCTGTATGCGTACAGCAACCGTGTGTGAAAAGTGGTCAATAAAGAGATGCTGAAAAGCGTGTTCATGCAAACACCATCGGGTCTTTCGTGATATGTTTACAACGGGACTTCTGCTCCTGAACCTCTGCGCACAGTGTCTGCAGATCGGGGCTGTACGAAGTCACTTTCATCTTTACGCAGGACTGTAAGCTGTCGTCTGTGAGGCGTGAGCGGTGTTTGTTTTTAACATAGCTCACAGTGGAGCTGCTGACATAATGTGGATCCGAAGATCCATAATTGGCCTACCTGGGGTTGAAAGTCTCGATAAATGCATGGCGTTTCGGCGGGTACACCGGCTTCCGCGAGCGTGACGCTTATTTTGAGCGATGAAAAAATAAAAAAATATTTCAATATCACAATAATCTTCCAATTTAGAACTACAAGTTTAAAAAAAAGAACTAACATAAAAAAAATACACTTCAGCTAAATACTTTTAATTTATTTTCCCAAACCACCTTGTAGTGTGGTTATATTAAATATAAGAGAAAGAGAGAACTTTAGGAAATTAATATAGCCACTACAATGATCATCAAAACGATGAAAAAATATTGGCGTAAACAGTTTATTTTGCAACACCACGAAACAAACGATAGCGTAAAATGAAACGATAGACGTTTTTATATCGTCATCCGATATATATTGTTATATCGAACAGCACTAGAAAGCAGTCTTACATATTTGTTTAATATGTGCGTTGAAGGACATGTCCTGGTCAAAAATGACTCCAAGGTTCCTCACAGCGTTACTGGAGGCCAAGGTAATGCCATCCAGAGGAAGAATCTGCTTAGATACCATATTTCTAAGATTTTCAGGGCCGAGTACAATAACCTCAGTTTGATCTGAATTAAGAAGCAGAAAGTTAGCGGCCATCCAGGTCTTTATGTCTTTAAGACATTCCTGCAGTTTAACTCATTGGTGTGTGTTATCTGGCTTCATGCACAGATAGAGCTGGGTGTCATCAGCATAGCAGTGTAAATGTATGCTATGTCTTCTAATGATGCTGCCTAAGGGAAGCATGTATAATGTAAACAGAATTGGTCCTAGCACTGAACCCTGTGGAACTCCATATTAACCTCAGTGTGTGAAGAGGACTCTCCATTTACATGCACAAACTGGAGTCTATTAGATAGATATGATACAAACCACTGCAGCACAGTACCTGTAATACCTACAGCTTGTTCTAATCGCTCTAATAGGATATTATGGTCGACAGTATCGAACGCTGCACTGAGGTCTAGCAGGACAAGCACAGAGATGAGTCCACTGTCAGAGGCCATAAGAAGATCATTTGTAACCTTCACTAAAGCTGTTTCTGTGCTGTGATGAGCTCTGCAACCTGACTGAAACTGCTCTATGTTGGTACAGGGCATTGAAGATGATAACAGCGGGTGGATTATATTCTTAAACTTAGTTACAGCGCTTTCAGAAAGACATCTACTGTGATAAAGTCTACTCTCCACTGCTGTGTAATCAATTATTGTAAATGTAATCAGGAAATGATCAGACAGGAGAGTATGGAAGAAATATAGTATCATCAGAATTCAAGTATTTTTAGACATTGAATTTATGACACTGAATTTTTATCCTCCAAATTTCCCTGCAAAAATATTCACCTGCAAAAATTCACCTGCAAAAATTCACCTGCAAAAATTCACCTGCAAAAATTCAACTGCAAAAGTGATGAACTTTAATGACCCAAGCCAGAGCAATCAGCACCAGATCGAGTCGAGTGGCTCTCGGCCAATTAAATTACGCTGTTTGATCACATGACACCGTTAGCCAGCAGTGTGTCTCCTAAAAGAGAGCTGTTTAGAGGTGAGTGATTAAGTTTTTCTCCTAAATAGAGATCATTACAGAACGCCTAGTCCTACTTAAAATCCCATTTATTTTTATTTTATCATCTACTCGAACTAAGGAAAACGTTTGACTAACTCAAAGACAATTTCCACGCCTCCCCTGCCTGACTGCAGAGGCAGTTTTGAATTTAGGAGCAGCAAGATGGAAGCGGCAAACCCTGGCGATTCTCCGGTAAGTATATTGTTTTTTATCTTCAAGTTTGTCTTTTGAAACGTTAATTTTATTTAAATCCGTTGCTCACGTATAAAGTACACAGACGGGGTCTTTGCTCAACTCGTCTGAGGCGTGTCTCACTAAGCGCTACATGCTAGCATCCTGCTAACCGAGCTACCCTTTACATGCTGTGCTTTAGAAAATAGGATACTCGTTAAAAAAATACTCCGCAGATATTGATAGATAGACGAACACTGCAAATATAATGTTGTAAACGAAAACGGCCTTTGGTGAAGGGGTAAAATACACCATGAATAAAGCCATAGAGTGAATGGCTGCCATGGTTGCAGAACGGCCTGATTTAATGACAAGAATGGGGAAGAGTGAGGCGAAGTGAACCAAAGCCACAAAACACGGTCAGACAAGGCGGCAAAAGGGCAGTGATCTGTCCGTCAGTATGAAGTTGGTGTGTGCTTTGGTGAACAAAAACTCCAGACCGGTAGCAGGAAGGTGGGAGACTCGTGTTTCACTGGAATAGTGGTGAATTAAAACATCCTTTGTTGGGGACATTTAGGTGTAAATGCATCCATACAGGTGAGACAGAGGCAGACCAGACAGTGAAGAAAACAAGGCAAACATTAGAAATATTAAAACGGAAATATAGGATTAATATAACATACAATTGGGGAAAATGTAAGGAACGCAATGTAAATGATATTGTAAAGTCATTAAAACAGCATACTCTGATTAAAAGAAACAGATAATTGGGTAGGATGATGATGATGATGATGATGATGATGATAATAATAATAATAATAATAATAATAATGTTAAAGAACATGTACAAGATGGGTATGTATACTTGTAGCCAGAACTTAACAACTACAAAGTTGTAGCATGCCAGACCATCTTGATTGAATGTAACTTCGCTCCACACAAGTTTTATGGTAGACATATTCATATTGGTATCTAATAAATGATTAATTCTTAGATTTTATCAAACGTTAATTTATAAATTGTTTCTGTCTTTATGTTTGTTTCAGATTATGCAAGATGTAATTATTCAGTCAGCAAGACACTTGCTGCAGTTACTGACATCATCCAACTGAACTGCTGCTGTGATGAATCAGAATACAAGGTTTACTTTAGCAAGACTTATGAGTTAATGCTACATTTAACTAAATTGTTATATATTTTGTGTCCAATATTGTCTCCATATGATTTTGTTTTTTGCAACATCTTGCAGAGAACAGAGTCAAGGTACCAGCTTGGTCAACCCTAAAAGACCATCTGTTCATCAAGAAATGACCAGGTGAAAAAGTCATAAACTAAACACTCTGCATGAATTTAGGATGCAACTTTATATCTTACCTGCTCTACACTCAGGGCTTGAATTACAACAACAGTCAATCACATAAAAAAAAAAATACTTTTGGTAGTTCTGTGTCTCTCTCTCTCCTCCAAACCCAGATGGCTGCTGGTACTGAACCGGGTTCTGCTGGAGGTTTCTTCTTGTTAAAGGGGAGTTTTTCCTCTGCACTGTCACTTCATGCTGCTCAGTGTGAGGGATTGTTGAGGTTGAGTCCATATGTCCTGCGAACAACTGCTGGGCAATGACACCATGCAATCTTCTGGGATTCCTTGGATAGAAAACCTGTGAGCTGCACTTGTCCTTGGTCTTCACAGCTCACCTTTTTACTGTTTATTGAATCAAAATGCTCCAGTGACATGGATTCTACATTGTAACTGATGTGATGTTCTATAAAGTGGTTTTAATAAAAAAAGGCAAAAATTAGTTTGTTTCTTTATTCAATTTTTGAACAGTGATACTCATTCAGTAAATGCAAATTATTTACATGGCAGTGCACTATAGGCATAAATCTAGACCCCTAGATAAAACATGATGGCATTATAGCAGTGACAACTCCTCCACAGTAGCAGGTGGGATTTTTCTTTTTTGAGGACGGCTCCTTTTACCTGTCACTACAGATGGTCTGTTTGTTCTGATCAAGAGCCTTTTTTTGGGCAGCTGAAGAGGATAAGTCTATCTTATGGCCAACCTCTGGCTGTATCTTGGTCATATTACCCAGCAAAACCCAGTATGCAGGTTCATCTGTAACAGTCCTTGTGCCACAGATCACTGTTGCTTCTACATTAAACAGAAGAGCAGTGACATGGGTGCAGGTCTCCGTGACTCCGGCCTTACAGCTGCAGTGGGCGGCTTCAACCTTCCCTGTGATGCTCACAGTGACCCATGGCTGCAATGCTGGTTCATTCAGTCTTTGAGAGTGCAGGACCTGAAACACACACAAAGTTCTTGTCTTTAAATGAACTATGAGCCAAGGCTGACATAAATGTTTTATCTACTTAATCATTAATGTAACAGTGTTTAGAAAGTTAGCACATACATGTAATTTTTCATTTCTTTATGTGTCCATCTATAGAACGCTGCATGTTATAGTGTAAATCTGCCTGTTCTCTGTCAGAAACCTGCCTGCAGAAAATGAACCTAAAGGATGTAATGCAAGGATGTCATCACTTTCAAGATGGAGAAAGCATAAAGTGACAATTATGAATCACTTAATATGATAAGGAGATTCTGCAGGTCATTAATCAATGTATAAAATTAAATAAAATTATTTTTAGTGACACAAGATACAAATATGGAAGGAAGATGTATAATCGCTCAGTTTGGGGAAATTGTGGGTAGCCTGCAAGGGCCTCAACTTCTCCATACCCACAATGTGCAACAAATGGGCACAGCTGATCTTCAACAGTGGAACATCGGCCAGTTACTTCCAACTTTAACGCAGCTTGTAGTCTTGGAGAGCAGCACACCAAAACTGCATGCACAACTTCTGCTAACAGTGGAAACAGATTAAGAAATCCATGCAAACAGATTCATAAACCGAAAGAATATTATTTTACAGGATTAATGATCATATCAGCCGCTGGCTGATCACAAACCCTGAGGGTGTATACGAGAAGCAGAAGAAGCAGAGGGGATATCCAGTTTAAGTTTAGATAGTATTTGTAAAGATATTGACCATATCCTTTTCTGAAAGTGTGGATATAATGGATGGGGTAAGGTACTGACATGCTACAACTTTATAGTTGTTAAGTTCTGGCTACAAGTATACATACCCATCTTGTACATTTTTTTATTTTATTATTATTATTATTATTATTATTATTATTATTATTATTATTATCATCATCATCATCCTCCTACCCAATTATCTGTTTCTTTTAATCAGAGTATGCTGTTTTAATGACTTTACAATATCATTTACATTGTGTTCCTTACATTTTCCCCAATTGTATGTTATATTAATCCTATATTTCCGTTTTAATATTTCTAATGTTTGCCTTGTTTTCTTCACTGTCTGGTCTGCCTCTGTCTCACCTGTATGGATGCATTTACACCTAAATGTCCCCAACAAAGGATGTTTTAATTCACCACTATTCCAGTGAAACACGAGTCTCCCACCTTCCTGCTACCGGTCTGGAGTTTTTGTTCACCAAAGCACACACCAACTTCATACTGACGGACAGATCACTGCCCTTTTGCCGCCTTGTCTGACCGTGTTTTGTGGCTTTGGTTCACTTCGCCTCACTCTTCCCCATTCTTGTCATTAAATCAGGCCGTTCTGCAACCATGGCAGCCATTCACTCTATGGCTTTATTCATGGTGTATTTTACCCCTTCACCAAAGGCCGTTTTCGTTTACAACATTATATTTGCAGTGTTCGTCTATCTATCAATATCTGCGGAGTATTTTTTAACGAGTATCCTATTTTCTAAAGCACAGCATGTAAAGGGTAGCTCGGTTAGCAGGATGCTAGCATGTAGCGCTTAGTGAGACATGCCTCAGACGAGTTGAGCAAAGACCCCGTCTGTGTACTTTATACGTGAGCAACGGATTTAAATAAAATTAACGTTTCAAAAGACAAACTTGAAGATAAAAAACAATATACTTACCGGAGAATCGCCAGGGTTTGCCGCTTCCATCTTGCTGCTCCTAAATTCAAAACTGCCTCTGCAGTCAGGCAGGGGAGGCGTGGAAATTGTCTTTGAGTTAGTCAAACGTTTTCCTTAGTTCGAGTAGATGATAAAATAAAAATAAATGGGATTTTAAGTAGGACTAGGCGTTCTGTAATGATCTCTATTTAGGAGAAAAACTTAATCACTCACCTCTAAACAGCTCTCTTTTAGGAGACACACTGCTGGCTAACGGTGTCATGTGATCAAACAGCGTAATTTAATTGGCCGAGAGCCACTCGACTCGATCTGGTGCTGATTGCTCTGGCTTGGGTCATTAAAGTTCATCACTTTTGCAGTTGAATTTTTGCAGGTGAATTTTTTTCAGGTGAATTTTTGGCAGGTGAATTTTTTGCAGGTGAATTTTTTTCAGGTGAATTTTTGCAGGTGAATTTTTTGCAGGTGAATTTTTGCAGGTGAATATTTTTGCAGGGAAATTTGGAGGATAAAAATTCAGTGTCATAAATTCAATGTCTAAAAATACTTGAATTCTGATGATACTATATTTCTTCCATAGGAGAGGGTTTTCAAGAAACACTGTTAAATGTTCAGTTTCTATGCCATATGTTAAAACAAGATCTAGAGTGTGATTAAAGTGGTGGGTGGGTTCTTTTACATTTTGAGAGAAGCCAGTTTGATTTTCCGAGTTTTACAGCTGGGGTGGATGAGGCTAAGCATCAGGCTTTCAAATGAATTAAAAGTCTGTCTGAGTCTTTGGTTGATTAATCCGATTGTTAAGTGATGACGTGACGAATCCTACTTCCGGGCCTAAAGTAGTCTGCGTTTAATATGGCTTTTGTGTTGTTAACATGTTTAATGTTTTGTATTTTCTTCTATTTAATCTCAAAAAGCTCCTAAAATAGTGAGTGATCACTGTTGACCTCCCTCGGCTTTTATTACCACTAATCATTTATTTAAGCTCAGTTTTTAAAACCTTAGGATGTAACTACAGCCCAGCCCATGCAGCAGTATATGAATGACTAACCTCGTATTGTGGATGGATTATCTCAGTTGTTCTCCTGGCTGAAGTTTGGTCCTTTTACAGCATCCTGCCATGCGATTACATTTGTTCCTGACCACCGAGAACACTCACGTTAACTTTTATCGAGTGGAAAAAAGTTAGCTTGTTTATATTATGCTAACATAGCTGTGTCGCTAGCGGTCACGTAGCACATCATTATATACCAGCTAGCCAAACTTCAGTAACCCTACAAACGTCACTGCTGTTTAGTTTCCTGTCTTCATTTACGCTGGAAGTGATAACAGAGCTGTACGTTTGAATCTGTTTCCAAAACCCCGCAGTCAGGACATGCTATATTGTATTTAGATAGAAGCTAGCGAGCTAACTCCCTGCTAACTTCTAACTCCGTTAAATGTCATAAATTCCGTTTTCATGGATGCCTGGATGTTAAACTCAATTGTTACACCTGGTAGAGCAGAACGCTGATCATTTTATTAAAGATGAAAGACTTTAGACAGTTTTTCAACTCTTTTTTTTTTTTCTGTTTGGGAGCTGACACAGTCTCTATGGAGATGGGTTTTTGGGGGGTAGCAGGAGGAGAGAAGCTGCAGAGAGGCGTGTAAGACTGCAACTCTGCTTCCTGGTCCCAACTCTGGATAGTCATATTATGGGGGGTTTAATAAATTTGTCCATATTTCTAGAAATGAGAGCTGGTCCATCCAAAGTGGGATGGATGCCGTCTCTCCTAACAAGACCAGGTTTCCTCCAGAAGGTTTGCCAATTATCTATGAAGAACACATCGTTTCTGGGACACCACTCAGACAGCCAGCAATTTAAGGAGAACATGCGGCTAAACATGTCACTCCTGGTCTGATTGGGGAGGGGACCAGAGAAAACTACAGAGTCCGACATTGTTTTGGCAAAGTTGCACACCGATTCAATATTGATTTTAGTGACCTCCGATTGGCGTAACCGGGTGTCATTACTGCCGACGTGAATTATGATTTTACTGAATTTACGTTTACCCTTAGCCAGCAGTTTTAAATTTCCTTCAATGTCACCTGCTCTGGCCCCTGGAAGACAATTGACTATGGTTGCCGGTGTCTCTAGCTTCACATGTCTGAGAACAGAATCACCAATTACCAGAGTTTGACCCCCGGCGGGTGTGTCGGTTAGACACATGAACAGGTTGGTGGTGTACCTGGGGCTTCTGTTTAGGACTATGCTTCCTCCTCACCGTCACCCAGCCGCCCTCTTTCCCCAGCTGCTTGGGGTCTGCCGGGGAACAGCTAGTGGGGCCTACGCTATCTTCGGCTGCACCAGCTACAGGGGCCTGGCTAGCTACGGGTGAATGAAGGGTGCGAAGCCGAGTCTACAATTCAGTAATCCTGGCTTCCAGAGCTGCAAATATGCTACATTTGTTAGAGATATCATTACTGCTAAAGGAAGCCGAGGAGTAACTAAACATCTGACCAGTGGCGTGTCTAGAAAATTTTTGTTGGGGGGGCCAGGTAGGGGCACAGATTTGGAGAAGGGTGGCAGATGTAATTGGCAGATAATGTTTAAAAAAAAATTCTACCAACCATTAACCATAATTCAATAATCCTATAAACCTAATAACCGAATGAGCTTTTAACTCTTATTAGAATGAGATTTTAACCACTACGGTGCAAAGTTTTTAGATACTGCGTTGATAAAGTACAAGAGATACAATCAGTGCTTTGTCAGTGTTTACTCAGCATTCAAGGACAGCAATATTTGCATAGTATTTTTACTGACATGTAGTGCACATATGTTTTGGGCAAAAACATTTTTGAATATTAAAATACGAACATTTGTAACAAACAATTGACAAATTAGCCAATGCCAATGTAAAATTTTATCTGCCTATTTAAAAAAAGAAGATAATCTTCTCACAAACTGGTGTTTGATTTTGAAACAGGAAAAAAGTGGGGAAACAACTGAAAAGACTAACATTTGAATAAAACCTGAAAGCAAGTAAATACTTGCTATGCTGCCTTATGGTAAACTTTGGTAATATTGATAAAGAACAACACTGGCTGACGATGAAATACAGTCAGCTGGCATGGTGACACTGCCAGTATTAACCTGCAGGGCTGGACCGGGACAGAAAATCGGGCATTTTGACTACAGACCGACCCACCAGGTATTAAAACCATAAAGCCTTTGAATGAAAACAAATGCTGTTGTGACAGTGATGTACACTGTCTTGTTGGTATATGTATGATTTCTATACATTTTACATCAGATAAAAACTTTGGTTGTAAGATTTAGATAATTATTTAATAAAAACTAGGTATTTTAAATGAGAATAAGAAAGAAAAGTATTTCTTTGTGCCCCACCTCTCCCTGTTAATTCCCTACCTGGCCCCCTGGCATAACTTTGCTAGACCCGCCCCTGCACAGTTACCAGCTGTCAGCTACGTAAAAAAGGATCCTGGTGTTATTTGTCTCTCAGAAACAGTTCATAACTTCAACTCATTCATGTCACCTAAACCTGTTTCTCCATCACCTGTTCAGCTCTGATGATCCAGTAAGGGCATCTCCTGGTTTCATCTTCATGTTTCCCTCTCACCACATATCCAAACCGACATCATGACCAGCAGCTTTACAGCTGTGGCTCCAGCAAACATCAGCTGATACTGGAAATTAATATTAAATAAATTCTAACAACAGCTGATCAAGCTGAAACGTGCTGCTGTTGTTTAGCGCGACATCTGCTGGTTTCCTCTTTCTGGCACAAAGTGGGCGATAAATAAACAAGAGAGAAAAGCTGATCATTGATCAGTTTCATGATTGAAGTAGCAACAGAAGAGGGAGGGGGAGAGAATGAGAGGAGAAGAGGCAGCTGTGCAGCGTAAAGACAGAATAACTCCAGCTTTGTGTCTTTTTTCCATTCTAGCTAAAGTCCGGGACAAACTGCGTCTCTTCTCAGCTCAATACGAAACGTGTAATATTTTCTCTGAATGAGGGACCATTCCATTTTTAAGGAGCCGTTGGCAACTCTACTAACTAACCTTATGAATAAAATAAAGTTCACTATCAGTAACATCATAGCAACTGAACAGCTGTACAGAAACTCCGTCATGCTAGCTCGGGCAGTATGAGTTATTGCAACTGACGGTAAAAAGTCAGCACAACAAAAATAAACTCCACCTAAACTTAGTTTATATCTGACCCAGATAGACTGCAGCTCATAACTTCTTACCTGAAGTTCAGTTCACCTGACACTCGGACCGGCGGCTGCCTCGGGTCTCTCCTCCTGCCTCCCCTTCCCTCATCCACCTGTTGCCTCTGTGGAAGCCCCGCCATAGCCAACACCAAACAACTGAGTTATTTTTACACATGGACCTGCATCTGGCCAATCCACCACCTCTCATTGTTCATGCCCTTACAAAATAAAAAAAAATAAAAAAGTCACCGGGCATATGCCCGGTATGCCCGATGGCCAGTCCAGCTATGTTAACCTGCAACCAAATCTGCAGCTCCATACAGCAATGTTACGACTTAGATTATATCTTATAACTCATAACTCTTATGTTAGCTGCCCTCAGTAGCATACTGTCTGAAATATTCCACAGCTGCAATAATTCTTTAAGTGTTATTTTTTCCTTGGTATTCTAATTTCACCGAAGTTTACTAAACTCAACAAACTTAATATTACTTACCGGGACATTTATTCTGTCCTCATTTTCTTTCACCGAAAAATTGTTTCCTGCGGTGCCATCTTTCGTGCTTGGCTCTCCTACCTTTGCTAACGTGATGCACATAGCGCAGAAGCCGATGCTGCATTCACTTACACTCGGATATCTGAGCTTCACCGTGAAAACATAATCGGACATTTGATATTTGATTGAATTGTATTGTTTTGCCTTTGGGGTGGCACCTGGGGTGGCCAGTCTGGTTGGGGGGGTGGCCTGTGCCCCCCTAGGCCACCCCGCTGGACACGCCATTGCATCTGACACAATGAGCAAGAAAGTGCAGGAGGGACAGGTGAAGTAGCCATGGTGCTAACGAGTCGGCTACGAGCTAAGCTAAGCTAGCAAAACAGTACAGAGACAGTGAGTGAATACTTTGGCTATAAATTAGGTAGTGAGTACTCAGAAAGTGTGCTTCGGATGAAGCACGTGAAGATTATACTATGAAAAAAGAATGTATTTAAAAGTTTTTAATTAAATTGCTAAGCAGATAAGCTACTCAGAAACACCACTGTGTTTGAGCAGGAACAGGAAGTGATACTCTACCACAGAGAGAGTGAACACCAAGTGACCTTCACATAAAAAAATATTTTGGCATGCGACTAAAGAAATCCTAGGTCACACCGGTGCAACCAGCCGTTCGAGCGCCAGTGCAACCGTAGAGCCCTACATGGGAAGCAAGAAATATTCCCATTGCTTAACTGATCTTGAGCCAGGAAGGGATCTATTAGTAACCAGTATGAACAAGTGAATAACTGCTGCAGATAAAAGCTTTGTGTATGCAGCTACACATGTGATTATTGTATAAAGGTTTGACATGGAGACTTGTGTGTGTTGTTAAGTTTGCACCAGTCCAAACTCGAGGAACAGAAACCTGGTTGCCTCTAGGTTAGAATGCAAGTTCGAACAAGTGTACAAGTCTAAGAACCATTACTGGTTCACATAAATGTTGAAGGACGAATAAATCCCCCAGTAAGAAAACACAAGTCTCTTTTCTCTCAGTTATATTGTTTATAATATTACATCTTGGCTGCGTACGACTCTGGATACTGTAGCTCCTGTGAAAACTAAGGCCTCAAATCAGAAGTACCTGACTCCGTGGTATAATTCTCAAACACGTACACTAATGCAGATGACTCGTAATCTGGAGAGGAAATGGCGTGTCACAAATTTAGAGGATCATCATTTAGCCTGGAGAAATAGTTTGCTGCTTTATAAGAAAGCACTCCGCAAAGCCAGAACATCTTACTATTCATCACCAGTGTTGGGACTAACGCGTTATTAAGTAACGCGTTACAGTAACTACGTTATTATTGCGGTAATGAGCACAGTAACTAGTTATTATGCCAAAATCAGGAACGCGTTACTCGTTACTGGGATTTAGATAGGGTCGTTACTCGTTACTTCGTTTGGTGGCATCGCGTAGTTTCCACAGATTCAGTAACATTAGCAAGTGGTGGAGGCCAGCAGGTGGATGAAGGAAAGGGGACGCAGAAGGAAAAGAGACCCGAGGTGGCCGCCGGTCCAAGTGTGAACTGAACTTCAGGTAAGAAGTTATGACCTGCAGTCTCTCTGGGTCAGATATAAACCAAGTGTAGGTGGAGTTTATTTTCGTTATTCTGACCTTTTCCGTACTGCGTGCTAGCTAGCATGACGGAGTTTCTATACAGCTGGGTGGTGCTATGAAGTTAATGATGTTGAACTTTATTTTGTTCATAAGTTATTAGAGTTGCCAACCGTCCCGTCTGGTATTCAGAGAAAATATTACGCGTTTCTTATTGAGGTGAAAAGGAACAGTTTGTCCCGTAATTCAGCTGCAATGAAAAAGGCACAAAGCTGGAGTTACTCTGTGTTTACGCTGCACAGCTGCCTCTCCTCTCATTCTCTCCCCCTCCCTCTCCCATTTCTACTTCAATCATGAAACTGATCAATGATCAGCTGATCAGCTCTCTTGTTTGTTTATCGCCCACTTTGCGCCGAAAGAGGAAACCAGCGGATGTCGCGCTAAACAACAGCAGCACGTTTAAGCTTGATCAGCTGTTGTTAGAATTTATTTAATATTAATTTCTAGTATCAGCTGATGTTTGCTGGAGCCACAGCTGTAAAGCTGCTGGTCATGATATGGTTTGGTTATCTGGTGAGAGGGAAACATGAAGATGAAACCAGGAGACGTCCTTACTGGATCATCAGAGCTGTGATGGAGAAACAGGTTTACCTTTTAGGTGACATGGATGAGTTGAAGTTATGAACTGTTTCTGAGAGACAAATAACACCAGGATCCTTTTTTAGGTAGCTGACAGCTGGTAACTGTGCAGGGGCGGGTCTAGCAAAGTGTTGCCAGGGGGCAGGTAGGGCATTAACAGGGAAAGGGGGGCACAAAGAAATACTTTTCTTTCTTATTCTCATTTAAAATGTCTCGCTTTTAAAAAATAATTATCTGAATCTTACAACAAACGATTGATAGATTGATGCATATATACCATCAGAACAGTGTACATCACTGTCACAACAGTGTTTATTTTCATTCAAAGGCTTTATGATTTTTCCTATAATGGTGGGCCAGTCTCTAGTCAAAATGCCCGGGCCAGTTTTCTGTCCCAGTCCAGCCCTGTATGCAGCTCAGCTGCAGTCTGGTGTTTCCTACATCTTCCTATTCAGAAGGCAGAATTTCCGAGTTCTGAGTACAATCGAAAGCACCACAACTGCAGTTTTTGTGTTGGATGTAAAAGGCGCACATGACGCTGTGACGTAGGCTAGAATCATGGCAGCAGTCAATGACGGTCCAGGCGTGGGATTTCTCTCGTGGAAATATGCACATTATCTTTTTCTTTCTATTGGTAGGTGGCACAGTGCACTGTGGCAAGTAAGCAAGCTAGAAGACTGCAAAGTTATGGGAGCAACACATTAACAAGAGAATTCTGAGTAAAACCAAAGTTACTTTCCCAAGTAACTCGTTACTTTGAAAGTAACGAGTAACTTGAAGTAACTGAGTTACTTTTGAGAGAAGTAACTAGTAATGTAACTAAGTTACTATTTTAAAGTAACTTACCCAACACTATTCATCACTGATTGAAGTAAATAAGAACAACCCCAGGTTTCTCTTCAGCTCTGTAGCCAGGCTGACAAACAGTCAGAGCTCTGTTGAGCCAACCATCCCTTTAACGTTAACTAGTAATGACTTCATGAACTTTTTGACAAATAAAATTTTTATCCTTAGAGAAAAAAATGACCAATAATCATCCCACAGATGTAATATTATCTACAGCTACTCTTAGTACCACTGATGTTAAGTTAGACTCTTTTTCTCCAATTGATCTTTCTGAGTTAACTTCAATAATTACTTCCTCCAAACCATCAATGTGTCTTTTAGACCCCATTCCTACAAAACTGCTCAAAGAAGTCCTGCCATTAATTAATGCTTCGATCTTAAATATGATCAACCTATCTCTAATAATCAGCAGTGAAATCTGTGCGAATGTTTTTGTGTTTCTTTTGACTCATCGTGAAGCAGCCGTTCACACTGAATGAATCGTTACGCAGGACGAATTTGCTGCATTTATTTTTTCACATCAAGTTCAATGGTACGATGTTTTGGATGTGTATGAACATCTGACCAATCACATTGTTGTGTAGTGCTGACACAGTCAAAACGCTGTTGTTGTGTCACAGAATGGCTCACATTCTCTGACTCCTCGACTGTGGTCCCATCCTGCTAACAAGAGCTCAAACCGCCCACTGACATCCTGCAATATCAGTCGCTCTCCCTGCACCGTTTGCCCTTCTTGTCATACGAAGCACGTGAATGACTCAGTGATATGACACAGCCCTGCCACGGAGGGCGAGACACCAGCAGCTGCTGATATGTAAGGAAATATGGATACTTACGGATGTGGGTGGCAGGTGGCAGAGCAGGTCAGCCACTAATCAGAAGGTCGGTGGTTCGATCCCAGGCTGCCTCCTGGCTGCATGCCAGATATCCTTGGCATCTTGGGCAAGATACTAACCCCATGTTTGCCTACTGGTGGTGGTCAGAGGGCCCGGTGGCACCAGTGTCCGGCAGCCTCGCCTCTGTCAGTGCGCCCCAGGGTGGCTGTGGCTACACTGTAGCTGCCATCACCAGTGTGTGTGTGTGAATGGGTGGATGACTGAATGTAGTGTGAAGAGTGCTATACAAATACAGGCCATTTACTTCCTTTCATGTGACATATTACTGATGTAGATACACAGGCTATAAGCAGCTGCTTAGAAAGCCAAAGATGCAACATCCCTCGGAAAAAACATGTTTCAGTTTTATTATGTGGCAATATCATGCAGCTCATTAACAGTTATTCCATAATGGAATTAAACTTTTTACTTGAATATTCGATACAGTCCCATAGTCACAAAGTGAAGAAGGTTTGTTGAAATTCTTGCACATTTATTAAAAATCATATTTAAAAATGACGTGTAGCTGAGGCTTCACACCTTTGACTGCAGTTGCAGCTTTAAGTCTTTTCGAGGATGATGCTACGAGCTTGGCACGCATATCTTTGAGCAGTCTCTCCCATTTATCTTTGCAGAACCTCTCAGCCTCCGTCAGGGTGGGTGAAGAGCATCAGTGCACAGTTATTGTCAGGTCTCTCAGGGATGTTCAGTTAGCTTCAAGTCTGGGCTCTGGACATAAACAGAGACATGCCTTTTCTTTCTCCTGCCCGTCCGTGTCATACTATACTACATATATACTATATACATGTCATAGTTTTACTTTTTTATGTTCATAACTTTGTAACAAGTTGAAGCATTTTGTCACAATGGAGTGTTGTGTATAGAAGGCTTTTTGTATGATTACAGGAGGTTAATATAGCTGCAGTTGTACACAGACGCAACCTGCTCTGCTCGGGCCCCACACAGCTCACATAAACTGCTGACAGCAGCTCAGCGTGGCCTGAAACAATAAATATCTGTAATCCCCGCATGTTCCAGTGGCCCTGTGTAGCCAAACACACTGTGTCCTGTGCTGTGTGCTTTATTTCAGAGCTGAAGCTAAAAAATAAGAAAGGGAACTACAACTAACTGAATGTCAGTGTAAGTTAACACACACACACAAACTGCTGACCTAAGAAGTCTAATCAGGTTATAGTCAGTGAGCAAGTCAGAGATGTACCAGGGGGCCAGATCACTGAGATGCTCTACTGGTTCCCAGTTCAACACGCCTTTAAAGTCCTTCTGTTAGTTCATAAAGGGATTTTAATACTGGCTTAATGTGGTTACATCTCTGGGTGTGCTTACTATGCTCCTTTCTGTCATCGTTGTATTTTTACTCAGTTGTATATAGTATTTGTATTTGTATTCTATTTTTATCTTATTGTATATTTATTTTATTTTATTCTACTGTAGTATTTTATTTTATTCTATTCTGTACAGTTGTGTACTGTATTTATTCTTATTGTATTCTAATTTTTGCCTCATAACTTTTGCACTGTCCACTTCCTGCTGTGACAAAACAAATTTCCCACGTGTGGGACTAATAAAGGTTATCTTATCTTATCTTACTCTTTAAAAGGTGCTTGAATTCTCTGAGAGGGCTTGTCGTGCACAGCATGAAAACTCTAAGACCAGGCAGCAAAGGAAGTTTGACCTACTTGTTGTGCATTGAAACACTCATTGAGTGTCCTCAGTGAGCAGAAAGGATAAGGATGCCACACCGAGGATGTGGACAAGTGGGTGAAAAATGCATCTGGCAGACAGCTCAGCCAAGCAGAGAAAAACATCCTCGCCAAAGGGCTGAACGTTGCTGTGACGCAGAGACAAACGTGGGCCTGTCTCAGCAATGCAAAGCCCCCAGCATCCAACATCAGCATGGAGGAGAGGAAGGCACTCACATCAATTAATAATGACAACAACATCATCATCCTTCCAGCAGACAAGGGTAGATGCACAGTTTAAACCAGAAAGACTGTCATGAGAACATTTTGTCACTGCGCAGTGAGAAAAATACTTACAAGCTCCTGAAACGAGACCCAGGAAGTGTTTACATGAAGAGGCTGATAGACTGTCTTACACAGTCGACTTTAATGACCAGACCCCATAACACTAGTTATACCCAGGGGAAGCTACACTAAGGTTGGGCGATTGGACGAATATATCGACTATTGGCTGAAGGACCAGCCTGCCTGGAGCGCTGAGAGGTTCACACGCTTCCCATAAAGCCGGCTGAGGTGCTGTGTCACAGTGGAGGAAGTGGAGTGGGTAGGGGTGAGCAGCCGTCACTCGCAATGAATCGTTTTCTCCTGCCTTTGAATAGGACAAGCAGCTGGGACTGTGTCGTGGTTCTTTTCTCCGTGTGTGGGCGTCAGAGCTCAGCTTTGTTGTGTTGATTATTTTGGCCTCGGCTCACCCTGAAGTGTTGACACTTGTGTTGTGTTGCTTCCTCCTCACTAGTCTGTGAATAAGCGACATGCAGTGATTGTTTCCTGTGGCTGCTTGGGTTTGGGGGGAGCAGAGGCCTCATCTATGCTGTGGCCATTCTGTGCATGGACAAGCCGCTGCCTTCAGTGGAGTTTAAGTATCTTGGGGTCTTGTTAGCACCTGCAGTGATGCAGATGTTCTACCAGCCTACTGAAGAACGTGCAGAGGGAACCTGTAAATTTACTTGCTGTGTTCCTACCATCACGTATGGCCAATGGGTAGTGGGTGGCTTGCTCATAGGAGGCCATATGGTTGTTGGGGTTTTTGTAGGGTCTACCTTACAGTATAAATCACCTTGAGGTGACTGTTGTTGTTGCTGGGTCTCCCTTAGAGGTAGGTTGAAGAACTTCAGGAGGAGCTCAGAGTAGAGCTGCTCCTCATTAAAGAAGCCAGTTAAGGTGGTTCATCTCCTGGTGCCTCTGAGCTGAGGTGTTCTGAGCATGAGAGATGATGTCTCGCCGCTGGTTTGGGAACGCCTTGGTTCCCAGGTGCAGGAGGTGGCCTAGGATGTGTGGACTGCTGCCGCTGCGACCTCTGGCCTCTGTTTATTTTAATATGGCACTTCCAACAATATAACAGTAGTGGAGAACAACAGAGAAGTTAAATCCAGAAGAAAAACTATGTTTTTCATCTAATTCAAACTTCGGGTCCATGTGTGCACAGACTATTTAATATATGAGTGAAGTGCCCGATGAAGAAACTGAACTGGCAGACCACACAGAGCAGCACTGAATTATGGGTATCCTGGAAGACAGTCAGAGACCTGCCATAGTGTCATAGCTGCGTGTGCTCCAGATTACAGTGATACTGTGGGTTTGTCCTGTAGTCTGTAACAATGTGGCACTTTAGATCCACTGAAATGAGGCTGTTTCTAATCTTTGGCCATATGGTGCCTGGACGAAGAGTGGGCTGTGGGGGTGGGTGAAGCATGTAGGTCAGCCTGGAACACAGAACCAACTAATCCCTGTTGCCAAACTATAGATGGACAGAAAGAATGCTTCAACCAACAGTCTGAATAATACTGAGCTCAGCTCGACTCCATTAATGAGCACATTTCAGACTTCTCCTCTGAACCCCACTGTGGGTATCTCACTGGAGACTCAAATGAAGAGTAATATCAGCTGTTCTGTAAATGTTCTCAGCAGTTTAATTAGAAAGTAGCTTATTGATCCATCCAAGTCTTAGTGTAACCGCCTGTAGCTTAGAAAAGAACTGTCAAATTCAAAGAATGATCCCAGACTTGATTTCAGTTCAGTTTTCTTTCTATGGCACCAGTTCACAACAACAGTCACTTCAAGCTGCTTCTAGCTTACTCTGAATATCCTCATGCTGTATCTATTGTGAGGTATGGAGTGTTTCTGCCTGGGGCCGTGTGAGATGACGATCAAATTATACTTTTTCGTGGTGTCACAAAATAAACTGCTTACAGCAATGTTTTCATGGTTTGGATGGTCGACACGTGGATGCAGGCACAGAGGATCCCAGCATGACCAGTGAAGACGAGGCAGAACCAGTTAGCTCCAAACAGAAGGACCGGTCCAAACGCATCCAGGACCTTACTCCTAAACGAGGGGCTGCCTCTGTAGCATGGACATGGTTTGGTTATGAAACGTCTGACACAGACCTGAACCTGCACAAAGTGGCCCCACCCCCACTCAAACATGACAAACCTCTACCACCTACGCAAGAGTCACGTGACAGAGCGTGGAGAGAGTTTACAGACGAGAGGCAAAACGAGCCGTCAGGTGCTCCAAATAAACCTCAAACATTAGAACAGGCTTTTCCCCGCAGCACGCCGTGTAAGAAATACAAAGAAAATGGCGGCCGTTACAGTGTCATGCATTGACTCCCAGCTGAAACATTCACACAGGTCGAGCTGCTGAGATTCACAGAACTGACAGAAGATGCACTATTTAGTGATCTATGTGGTTATCGGGAGGAGAAATATCATATATCAGGATATGAGACTGTGGTCGTATCACAGCACCCACAGTCATAGAACTGTGACGATGCACAAACCTCTAGAAATTAAAAATATTCCACAGTAGATATTTGTTGTAGGTTAGCTAAGAAATGAAAGAGGAATAAACTGAACAGAAATCTGTAGGAAAATACTGCAACGACAGAAGTGCAGCTTTGTGTAACCCAGCAGGGTGGCTCGGGAGGCAGAGGAGGTCATCTGCAATCAGGAAGGCTGGTGGTTTGATCCCTGGGTACGCCACAGGTACTAAGCCCAAGCTGCTCCTGATGCAGCCATCATAGTGTGAGAGTGTGTGCTAGCTGTACAAAGTGCTGTGAGAGAGTAGAAAAGTGTTATATAAGAACCAGACCAGGTACCAAAGAGTCTTCAGCTGTGTGACACTCACACTGGTAGAGCTCCCAGCTGATGGAGAGTAGAACTGAAGCGTCTGGGAGAGACATAGTTTTAACTTTATAAGCAGCTCTTATCATTTATGTACCAGTGACATTACTGTCATGGCTCTTTCTCATTCATTAGATGGGATGGGCCTGCTAAGCTGATATATAGATGCCCATTGGCATTACCAAGATGGCTGACCGATGCCTCTAAGGATTAATGAAACATACAGTGCAGTGAGAACAACGTGCGACTTTCCCAAGTACACAACGAGTAACCGCTGTCATCAGCACACACCTCCACGCCCACAGAGATGTTTCTGTGAGCTGAATGTTCCCACAGCTCTGAGTGTGCTTCATGCAGAGCTGAGGCTCCTTCTATGAGGTCATCATCACCAGCTGCTTCCTTTATCACGTCTAATGATCACTGACATGTGTGCAACAGGCCTGATGTGGAGTCAGCTTCACCAGTTTGACTGTGGGTGCTGAGCCAGCAGTCCTGTAGATGGGCAGCATCGTCCTGCTACGTGTGTGGAGCACTGAGCCAGAGATTATGGGGGGGGGAGTGCTCCATTTAGGAGGATTTAGGTCATTACTGGAAATGTCATGTTAATGCTGTTGTTATTGAGCTGAAGTGTGTCAGCAGATGATCCTGTTCTCTTCTCAAACTTCAGTCTGGAGATTACAAACCCTTCGTAGCCTATCACACGGGCTTATTGTAGACAAATGCAGATGTGATGTCAGCACAAATAGATACAGCTGCGTTTGTTTTCAGGCTTCCTGTGCTCACATACACTGGATGCACTGAAGGATCCTGTGAATGCCCAGGAGCTGCTACGTTTCTGCACTTGCTGGAAGCAGAGCTGGTAAGTCTGTGATGATCTGACAAAGGAACTAATGCATTTGTTTGTCATTTGTTAACTGAGTCTTAAACTCCATCACTTATCTTTGTCCTTTATTGAACAAGTGAAAATGTCATCTGTTTGTTGAAGTGCAAAAGCAAATGAAACCCATCCTGTATGGTTTTTGGCTTTCTGTCAGTCAGTGAGGAGTCCAAGACTGTAACTGCAGTTTGTCTCCTCAGAGCATACACCCTGTACTATACCCTCACCCCGGGACGTTTAAAGTAGTTGTTCCAGCCCACGGTTCAGCTCAGGCCAGGACAGGGCAGGCACTGTTTGTGTGTACAGGAATAGCAGACGCAGATGGTGCCACAAAGCCCAGCAGTTTATTTGAAGCCCAGGCTCTACATAGTCATTACAGCGTGGTCTCATGGTAGCCTGCGTTTTTGTCTATATCTGCCACAAATGTGGCTACGCTTAGCTTTAAGTGTGCACATGCAGTGTCAGCCCAGAGTCCTCGGGAGCAGCTTGTTGTGAACGGGCCCCTGAAGATCCTGCTGGCTGAGCTGAAGTCAGTTTGATCACCCAGGTCACTGTGTGTGAAATATCACAATCATTTCATTGCTGTTGATCTCGTGCATATCCTGCATCTGACTGCTTCGCTAACAGCATCAAGACTCAGTCTTCAGTCATAAGATTTGAATGTCCCACATAACACGGTGAAAATCTGAATTCTCTGCACAGTTTCAATCCGAACTATAAATACACACAGCCTGTCGTATCGCTGCTCTTTATTCTACAAACTCTTTCTGTGAGACGATGAAGTCAGCAGGTTCCTGTGTCGCAGTCACAAAGACCAGGTTGTTTTCAGCGTGTAGTGCTAGTTAGTCCTAGTAACTGTTCCTCTGCCTCTGTACGCAGCGCGGCTCTTTTGTTTTGTTACGTTTCAGTTGTGATGACGTGGAGCAGACCTCTTCCTGTTTAGCTGCTCAATATAAACGGTTCTATAACAGCCACCAACATGGCATAGCTGCACTGAAGCCTGAACAGCAGTAGGCTAGCATTACGTTGAGCTATTTATTTTATATGTACTTTGGAAATGATCGTGCACAGTGCTTTTTGATTGGTTGGTGCTGTACATCGTAAAACTCTGAGCTCTTTACCCTCCAGGCTCTGTTTGGTGCACTGTTACCATGTGAAGCATCAGAGAGCACAGACGTGTGCGGCAGGAATGACTGACGAGCTCGATGACTCAGGAAAAACAAACATTATCTGTGTGTGTATTAAAGTCTGTATCACACTGTTTCTGTCTCGTGCTGCAGACCCACACCAGACGTGTCCTGTCAGTGATGACATCCACCCTGGTTCACATCTCCGCCACACTGTCTCTGCACTGCTCTCTCTGAGAGATGGGTTCGGGGCAGCCGTCCCAGACTGGTTCCTGCTCCTACACTGATCATTGGAAGCATCAGAGTGGCGCCTGGTGAAGGACAAGGGGAGATGCCAGGATGCCTATCACTCAGGACAACGCCATAAGCATTCTGTCACTGCTGGAGGATTGGCGTGGGGCTCACAGCACGAGGTCACAGCAGGATGATGATCTAAGTCAGGACAGCTCCTCTGGTTACACGGTACTGACCAGTCTCTCCACATAAGATAATGCTGCATGCTCTCATTGATGTTACCTGATTCCACCTTAAATCCCAACCTCTGAGTGGGAGGACATGCATCACACCAAGAAGTCAGACAGGCAGGATGCAAACCTGTTAAAGACATGGCCTGACAGCAGATGAGGGAAAGACAACGATACACAGAAAAGTCGTTCACTGCTCTGTGGTGACCCTGGGCTGGGCAGAGCAATCAGAGAGCTCGGAGACAAATACTCACGGGGAGTAAAACATGCACAATTCATTTAATTATTAAAATGTCATTCAGATGAATTCAGTTTGATTTATACAGCACCGAATCACAGCAACAGTCGCACTGTAACTACAGGGGTCCAACAAAGAATGGCCACGCATCATACTGATGTCTTCGGAAATTTATTTCTCTCTCTCTCTCACTCTTATTGTCTTCAGACACCGTGAAAACTGAAGAAACACAAAGTTTACAACATAAATGTTTTGAGCTTTTCAGTCTCTCATATCAGTGTCCATAAACAGTCTTGTGCAAGCAGAACAGAGAAAATGCACAATAATGGATATCACAAAAATGTCCTCTCATTACCACTGTAGAACACGTATGCAACATTATACAAACAATATACATGAAACCATACCGTGTGCGCCTCTTGGACCACATGCAGAATAACATTAACGCTGAGGCTGTAGATGCATCTGTAGCCACGTATCCATGCTAGCTCCACAATGCCGTGGTTGTGCTCTCAACCAAACTCTGGTCATGTGACAATTACAAACTTTACCTCATACAAACTTTACAGCACTTTACATATTTAACGAACCCATATTTTGTAATCACATATTTTAGACATGTTTTTTAATTAATGTTACACTTTTATCATCTTATCTTATAAATAAATGAACTAAATTAAGCATGAATCTATCACAGAAACACAAAATAACCAACTTTATTTTAACTGTCTCAGGGACAGTTACACTCCCACCAAATTACTATGATTTATGAAATCTGTAAATAATTTGGATAAATCTAGGAATTTACAGAACCAAACAGTACTTAATTGTGACAAACTTGCAAGTCAATCCTAATACTTTAACCACCCCATACACAGTTTTAAAGAAGTTCCACTGGAACATTCTAGTTACTTTCTATTAGGACCACTAATTTATGTATAGGGCGTTCAAGAGTGGATGGTTTATTGAGCCTTTCACCCTCTTTCAATAGTTTTCTATTTCCTAGTTGTATTCTGGCTTTCCGAACCAGACCATCTTCATCTTTGCAAACATCCAGTACTCTCCCAAGCTTCCATTCACTGCGAGGGATTCCTTCGTCTTTCACAATGACAATGTCGCCTATTCTAACATTCCGTCTTGGAGAGTGCCAGCGTTGTCTTAGTGTGATGTTTGAGAGGTACTCATTCCTCCATCTACTCCAGAATTGCTCTGCCAAATATTGAACTCTGCGCCACCTTTTCCTGGCATACAGATCTTCTGGCACAAACTTTCCAGGTGGAGGCAGTGGTACAGAGGTTTTCATGGTGAGTAAATGGTTTGGGGTGAGTGGCTCTAAGGCTTTGGGATCACTGATGGTGTCGGTGGTGAGAGGACGGCTATTAACAATTGCCATGGCTTCATAGAAGAATGTTCTCAAAGAAGCATCATCTAATCTTCCAGCACTCTGTGAAAGGACCTTGGTTAAGACACCCCTGACTGTCCTTATCTGCCGTTCCCAAACACCTCCCATGTGACTGGCGTCAGGCACATTCATGACAAAGTCACACTGTTTCCTGGCCAGGTAAGCAGACAGTCTGTCCTTATCTACTTCCTTTAAGGCCTCTGTCAGTTCATTTTTTGCCCCAACAAAGTTTGTTCCTTGATCAGATCTGATTTGTCTGATGGCTCCACGAATAGCTATAAAACACCGCAAAGCATTTATGAAGGCATCTGTCGTGAGATCTTCCAACATTTCTATGTGGACTGATCTAGAGGACAAACAAGAGAATATAAGACCGTACCTCTTATAGTCCTTGCGGTTTTGCTTTGTATGGAAAGCTCCAAAGCAATCCATCCCGCAATAGGAAAATGGTGGTGAGGGGTCAACACGAGCGGCCGGTAAATCAGCCATCCTTTGTGTTTCTGTTGGCCTGCGAGCTCTCCTGCATGTAACACATTGCTTAATGTGATTAGCCACAACTTTGCTCCCACCAACAACCCAGAAACCATTTGCTCTCAGCTCATTAAGTGTCTGTCCTCTGCCTTGATGTTGGGTTTTCTCATGGCACTGATCTAAAATCAGGTGTGTAATTATGCCATGTTTGGGTAGGATTATTGGATGCCTCATGTCAAGCGGTAAGGAAGCCTTCCTCAACCGTCCTCCTACCCTGAGAACACCGTCTTGCAATATTGGGTCAAGTTGGAACAAAGGATGGCTCTGTGGTAATTTACCATGGTTCAGTGCTTGGATTTCCTCTTTGAAAGCATCTTCTTGTGCTAATTTTATAAGCACATGACTTGCTTTTCTCCTGTCTTCCACATTTATACCCTTTGTTGCATTGGCTCTTTTGGCTAGTTGCTGGATCCTGGCAACTACATTTACTGCTGTATGCCATTTTGAGAACCTTACATAATCGTCCTTAAATTTGGGATTTTTCTCAAACTTCCCTTTCAGGTGCTTAAGTCGCACCAGAGCCAGACGCTTATTTTCTGGCAGCTGAGGGCGTGCCTTAAAGGGAAGTGGCATCTCTAGGTGCCCATCAGCATTCTGGTGTATTTTCTCATTTAGCAGTTGCATGAACTGTATGTCATCTTGTGATATGCTCCTTTCTCCAGGAGCTGTGTCTTTGAAGTCTGACTCAAGCACTCTGATGATGGTGGCTGGTGTCAAGGGTGGAAGTTCCTTAACAGATAAGCGATGGCACAGGCCTGTCACTTCTGCTGATGTTGCCATTTTTTGTGAACTGCCAACAATGCTCCAGCCCAGGTCTGTCTTGATTGCATATGGCTCTTCGTCACCTCCCGCGATTACTTGCCGTGGTGCCAGTGCTCTAGGACAGTCGTAGCCTATTAACAGCCCGACCTTGCAATCCATTAACTCAGGCATCTCCTGTGCTATTCTGATTAGATGTTCCCATCTTTTGGCAGTTTCAGAGGTGGGAATGTGTGAACGTTCAAGTGGGATGAAGTCTCTGGTATAGGCAAGTGGCAAGTTGATAAAGCTTTTGGAGGAAAACCCTCTAACTCTGAGCCCACTAACTCTTTCGCTCTGAACAATGGAATCTCTTCCCATCATAGTGGTTAGCTTTAACTTCACTGGCTCTAAACTCATCCCCATCTCCTCACATACCCCTTGATCTACAAAAGTGTTGCTACTCTGTGTATCTAATAGAGCATACACTAAGGTCTCTCTCTCTGGAGTGGTGGTTGAAGAAACCCACACAGGCACGATCATGGATGTGCTCCCACCATCTCCTCTGTCCATGCAACAAGAAAGTGCAGATATGTTTTCTTCTGCCTGCATTCTATGTGATGTGTTCACTGGAGTCTTTGGACGGTCTTCGTGGAGAGCTGTTGGATGATGTTTTTTACAAACCCCACAAGTCGCCTTGCGCTTACAGTCTTTTGAATTGTGTCCTCTTCTGAGACAACCAAAGCACAGGTTATTGTCAAGTATGAACTTTCTTTTGTTCTCCACGGACATTTTAGCAAAGGTCTGGCATTTGTGAATAGAATGGCTTTCTCCACAGCAGATACATGTGACTGAGTTTGATGGCAAAGCATTTGCTTTTCTTTCTTTATCAGGCTCATTTGAATTGTTCTCCACTCCGCTGTATCCTGTGGTTGTTCTCTCTGATGCTTTCACATTTGTGATGTATGCATTAGCCTTTGGACGCTTTATGTCTCTAGCTGACCTTTCTTCAGTGTGTTTCAAGGCATGAAATGATGTTACAGGATTGCATGCAACTTCCGCTTCTTGTGCAACAAAATCAGCAAATTGTTTGAAGCTTGGATATTCTTCTTTTTGCTGTAACTGCACTGTGACGCGACGATTCCAACGAGAAGTCACCCAGTCAGGAAGTTTTTGGAGCAATTTTTGATTCTCTTCACAGTCATTTAACACCTGCAGTTCTTTGATGTATGGCATAGCATTGCTGCAGGCTGTCAGAAAATCACTGAATTGTCTCAGTTTAAGCGACTCTCTTGAACCAATCTTTGGCCAGTTGTTCAGTTTTTCCCTAAATGCACGCTGAATTATAAAGGGGTGGCCATACCGAGCATTCAAAGCTTCCCAAGCTTGGTCATATGCTTCGTCATCCTTTCTGTAAAAGCTTCCCTCCAATACAGACCGTGCTTCTCCACTGATGTATTTGCGTAGGTAGAACAACCTGTCAGCTGGATTTGTGCATCGCCGCTCTATCAAAGCTTTGAAACTAGTGCTCCACTCTAAGAACTTAAGTGGGTCCCCTGAGAAGACTGGGGGCTCAGGTGCAGGAAGTCTGGTGAGGACCATTGTGTCATGCAAGGCTTGCATTAACAATGACTCATTGTTATTATTGTTTGGTTGTTTATTGTTATTATTCTTGTAGGTTTGCTCTGGTATGATTTCTTCAGGAGCTAATGGAGGACAACTGACTACCGCACTGTGTGCGCTTTTGTCTTCTCCACAGGCTTCACTTGAATCTGCTTGAGAATAAGCCTTTAGCTTTGCAGTTATTACCTGAAGATCTCGCTGATTTTCTAGTCTTTTAAGCTCTTGCCTTTGTGTAGCAATAGCCTCCTCCATCTCTATCTCAGCCTGCTTCGCGGCAAGCTGTGCAGCGCACTCTGCCTTTTTTACATTGATGCTTTGCTGCTCCGATAGACAGCTTGAGCGGCAGCTACGTACAGAAGGTCGGGAGATTGTAGTCCCAAATATTGACTGAGCATATTCTCTGTCTAGCACCATGTGAAGTCTCGCATTTTCTGCCTTAGCATCAAACTCTTCTTGCCCCACTTCACTCATACGTACTTTAAGTATTCTCATCAAGTCCGCTGTTACTGCTGTGCAGGAATCAATTTTTCTTCTAGTCTCAGTAGAAGGGGCTGACTGCGATCTCATATCTTCGTATGTATTTTTCACTTGTGACTCTAGCCCTTCGACAGTATCCATCATGTCAGCTAATTCCTGGTCAGAGCACTCATCTTTAAGTTTGGAACGTGTAGCTTTAACTTGTTCTTTCCAGCTTTCATATAGTTTGATAAATTTACTCTCCTTCTGAGAGAACTCTTGTTGCTTGAGTTCTAGCATTTTGGGCGTTAACTTTCGCTCCCTTGAGGATTTCCTGGGCTCTAGTCTTGAAGTATTAGAGGCAGGCTTTTTCAACATTATCTGCTGGATTTCTATTTTAGCATGAATAGCACCTATGAGTAACTCCAATTTCTCCCTTTCAACATCATCAGTCTGTAATTTCAATTGTTCATTCAATCTACTTAGCTCTTCCTTAAGGGAATCAATTTGTTCTCTGCATTCTTCAACTTGTGATTTTTCTGTGTTTACTGACATTGTACATGTTTCAGCAAACCTGCTGCATAAACAAGTTGTTGCTATATGTACATGCGATCCTGGCAAATATACAATTCTCAGTACAATCTGATTCTTGCAACAATTTGCTTAACTACACCCCTTGTTATTCTACTTTTAAGTTGAACTCTTAAACATTTTTAGAACACTTTAAACAACACCACTTGTAAAATAAAAGGGAACACTTTGGCTATAATGACAGGTTGGTTACCTTTAACTCAGTACCTTTCTTAAACAAAATAAATTATTATTTTAATAGACCTCTCCAAACTCCAAACCTCTCCATGAAGTTGTGGATATATCACAGCCCAACCTGGCGCTGACTGAAGAGCCGTTATCTTTTCCTTGAAGACCGCCAGGGATTTTACAGTTCTTGCTGTGTGCAGCGGCAGAGATTTGCAGAGCTGTAGTTTATGATGGTCAATGTCGCCCTCTATTGGTGAAGTCGTGGTCGTTGCCGTCCAAAGCGCCAATAATGGTGTTTCCTCTTTTTAAGTTTGCAAGCCTCTTTTCCGCTGTGTTCTCGAACCACACACACTGCGCTGTCAAGAACGTTTCTTCTTTTCTTATTCTGGAACATGCATTGCTTCTAACGTCGAACTTCCAGCCACGTTGGCGGTACGTTTTCACTGTAACTACAGGGGTCCAACAAAGAATGGCCACGCATCATACTGATGTCTTCGGAAATTTATTTCTCTCTCTCTCTCTCTTATTGTCTTCAGACACCGTGAAAACTGAAGAAACACAAAGTTTACAACATAAATGTTTTGAGCTTTTCAGTCTCTCATATCAGTGTCCATAAACAGTCTTGTGCAAGCAGAACAGAGAAAATGCACAATAATGGATATCACAAAAATGTCCTCTCATTACCACTGTAGAACACGTATGCAACATTATACAAACAATATACATGAAACCATACCGTGTGCGCCTCTTGGACCACATGCAGAATAACATTAACGCTGAGGCTGTAGATGCATCTGTAGCCACGTATCCATGCTAGCTCCACAATGCCGTGGTTGTGCTCTCAACCAAACTCTGGTCATGTGACAATTACAAACTTTACCTCATACAAACTTTACAGCACTTTACATATTTAACGAACCCATATTTTGTAATCACATATTTTAGACATGTTTTTTAATTAATGTTACACTTTTATCATCTTATCTTATAAATAAATGAACTAAATTAAGCATGAATCTATCACAGAAACACAAAATAACCAACTTTATTTTAACTGTCTCAGGGACAGTTACACGCACTGACAGAAAAACAACAGTGTGTCTACATTACAAACAAACAAGACTAACGATGACACATTTCCCACCACAACCTCATTAATGCCCAGACAACTCAACATTGTGCGCTTTGTTCTGGCTGCACAAGCGTCGTTTTTTCCATTTTTACTGAACAAAGTTTGATGGTTTTGTAGTTTCACCTACCAAGTGAAAGATCCCTGGTTTGATCCCAGGAGGACGCACGGCTCCGTACGGTTGCTTCTAGAAGCAACATCTGCTTTCATTTGGTGTAATAAAAACAAAACCAACGTCTTTTTCTACCAAAAGGTGGAGTGAGACTTCATGACGTGCTCCTACGTGAGCATGCCCTCCACTTCAGTGCACACCATCAGAGGACTGTTGAGTCGTGTGTCTCTCCCAGCTGCTGTTTGTTTTTGTCTGTTACAGTGAAGCTGTTGGTGATAGCACATGCTAGCACATACTAGCACATTCAATGTAATATTTGAAATAAGACCAACAGAAATGAATAAACAAACAGATAAAGGATTCCCATAAACAAGAGGAGCCAGTAGATCAGGGGGTCAAACTGAAACGAGCGGAGAGCCGCTGCTGGCGCTGTCGTCTCACACGTTAGTGTTCAGCTAGGACAAAACAAACAAACAAATATTTCCTAAAATGTTTCGTTTGTTTTTTAAATTTCAAATCTTGTATCAGACAAAACTGCAAACTTAGCTGAAGCCTTCCAAACACACTGGTCCTCTGTGTGCGCGCACGTTGTGTTTGTATAGAACAGAATAAATAAGTGCACACAGTGTGCGACTGTCACCGACAGCCTCAGCAGGTTTGTGCTCTCTGCTCGTGTCGTCTTCATAGTCAGTCATGTTGTGCTTTTGATTTTCCTCCCTAACAAACAGTCACTTCAAAGACAAACTGCATTATGTTTCTCCACATCAGTGTACGGGCCGCAAGTGGCCCGGGGGCCGCGAGTTTGACACCCCTGATCGAGATACTGTATAGCTGTTCTTGCAGGAGCAAAGCGTGCTCCGTGCATTCACATCACAGTTCTGAAGCTGCTGACAGGACAAGATTAAAAAAGAAAGAAGGAAAAATTAAAAGTGGCCTGTGAGGAACAGAATTAATGTGTATTTGTTGAAAACTAACGTCTGTTTCCTGATTGGTGACTCTTCTTCTCTCTGCAGCGGCTGGATCCTGACTCCTACCAGAACGGGGATGGGGAGAGTGTGTGCAGCACTGTTAGTGGCGGAGGACATGTGGAGGACACGTCCCTCTGTCTGGCTGCTATTCAGAAGTTGGTGGAGTACATTCATTTCAACTTCATGGAGGGGGACACAGCTCCATCAGCCAGCCGGGCCTCATACAGTGAGGCGTTAGATGTTGAGCTTCATACGGTTTCCCTCAGTAAGGATGAGGGGGATGCTGCGGACTTCGGCCTTAGCTTTGGAAACATCCCTATTTTTGGAGACCCAAAGGGAAGAAAGAAGGGAGGCCCGAGGAGCAGGAGGGATCAGAGCCCCATCATGGATGTGGGCTGCATCTGGGTGACGGAGGTGAGGAAGAGGAGCCCAGCAGCTCGTTGTGGTGGGATCAAACTGAGAGATGAACTGCTGTCACTGAATGGGCAGCTAATGGTGGGAGTAGATGTCAGTGGAGCCAGGTAAGATTAATAAAACCTGATATATGAGTGAAGATCTGTGAAAAGTAAATAACACTCATTACCTCCACAGCAAATACACTGAAGACACAGGCAGCAGCCAGGCATTGATAACCATCATTCATCATTATGATCATTCCAATCCTATCCAATTTTATTTATAAAGCACTTTAAAATACCCAGCACAGGAACAAAGTGCTGTACAGAAAGTAAGTTAAAACAATAGAATAACAGAAAACAGCAAAATAAATAAATAAAACACATAAAACATAAAATTGGATTATGATCATTAACAAGTGTGAGCAGCTCTGTCAGAGCAGACGTTTTGACAGTTTGCTGCAATGCCACAGTCTGACCCAACAGAGTGATCAGAGCTCCAAGCACAGTGGCACAAGGCTCATGATTTGGACTGGGGCAGCTTGAAGTCCTCTCTATACCCAAGTGCTCTACAGTGATGAAGAGAGTGTGAGCACATATATATATATATATATATACCGTATTTCCCGGACTACAAAGCGCACCTGAATATTAGCCGCACAAGCTAAAATCAGGGGAAAATCCTGTTTTGTACATACATTAGCCGCACCTGACCAAAAGCCGCAGGTGTTTCAATGTTGACTCATCATATGTAAGAGAATATGCACAAAGGGAATTGTCAGGAAAGAGATGGCTGTTTGGAGACACACCCCTTTTATTAATATTTTGAAAAACAAGTTATGGGTACATATTTGCACATGTGCTGTGCTTCATAAATGAGTAACAAATGTATTACATAACAATAACCTACAGCACACCAGAAAAATAGATTCGGACTACCTTTTAGGCTCAGGTGCAGTGACACGGCTTTAACAAGAAGAAAAGTCAGTCATTCACCACCATCTTCCTGCGCTCTAAAACCACCAAAGTCCTCTTCTCCAGTGTCGGATACGAACAGGATCAGGATGGCTTCGTCATCCACTCTCAGCTTCTTTCCTTCGTTGTCACTTTCAAAACCAAAGAAATCCTCATTGTCATTGTCAGTGTCGGAGTCGAACACCCTCTGAAGGGCCGTGGCGGTGTCCTCCTCTTCATCATGCAGCAGTCCAGCCCTTCGAAATCCGTTGGTGATCGTGGATGTTTTCACACTTTTCCACGCTGTCAGAATCCACCGGTGGAGTTGAGCACAACTTGCTTTTCGCAAGTTTATCGCCGCTCGTCATCCACGACTCCCGCTGAACGCGTAGCGCTACTTTGAAGTTTGTTTTTCGCGCTACTTGTACGGCACTATGTTGCCTGGCGGATGGACATGTGACCAACATACCACTCTTGAACCCCGATCCTTCCGCCAGGCAACGTAGTGCCGTACAACAGCGGAACAAACAAAACAAATCGTCTTACGATATCACAAAAATCATGGACAATCTATAGAAAAGCCGCACCTGACTAAAAGCCGCAGGGTTCAAAGCTTGTGCAAAAAGTAGCGGCTTATAGCCCGACAATTACGGTATATAAAAAAAAAACACCCAGCACGCCCCTGCGGGCGGTTTATCCTTCAAGCTCGGGTCCTCTACCAGAGGCCTGGGAGCTTGAGGGTCCTGCGCAGTATCTTAGCTGTTCCCAGGACTGCGCTCTTCTGGACAGAGATCTCCGATGTTATTCCCGGGATCTGCTGGAGCCACTCGCCTAGCTTGGGAGTCACCGCACCTAGTGCTCCGATTACCACGGGGACCACCGTTACCTTCACCCTCCACATCCTCTCGAGCTCTTCTCTGAGCCCTTGGTATTTCTCCAGCTTCTCGTGTTCCTTCTTCCTGATATTGCTGTCATTCGGAACTGCTACATCGATCACTACGGCCGTCTTCTTCTGTTTGTCTACCACCACTATGTCCGGTTGGTTAGCCACCACCATTTTGTCCGTCTGTATCTGGAAGTCCCACAGGATCTTAGCTCGGTCATTCTCCACCACCCTTGGGGGCATCTCCCATTTTGACCTCGGGACTTCCAGGTTATACTCGGCACAGATGTTCCTGTACACTATGCCGGCCACTTGGTTATGGCGTTCCATGTATGCCTTGCCTGCTAGCATCTTGCACCCTGCTGTTATGTGCTGGATTGTCTCTGGGGCATCTTTACACAGCCTGCACCTGGGGTCTTGCCTGGTGTGATAGACCCCAGCCTCTATGGATCTTGTGCTCAGAGCTTGTTCTTGTGCTGCCATGATTAGTGCCTCTGTGCTGTCTTTCAGTCCAGCTTTGTCCAGCCACTGGTAGGATTTCTGGATATCAGCCACCTCCTCTACCGTGCAGGGGCCTGTCCTTCCATGATGGTTCCTCGTCTCCCTCCTCTTTCTTGGGTTTCTGCTGCCTGAGGTATTCACTGAGCACTCGGTCAGTTGGGGCCATCTTCCCAATGTATTCTTGGATGTTTGTTGTCTCATCCTGGACTGTGGTGCTGACACTCACCAGTCCCCGGCCCCCTTCCTTCCGCTTAGCGTACAGCCTCAGGGTGCTGGACTTGGGGTGAAACCCTCCATGCATGGTAAGGAGCTTTCTTGTCTTTATGTCAGTGGCTTCTATCTCCTCCTTTGGCCAGCCTATTACCCCAGCAGGGTACCTGATCACGGGTAGGGCGTACGTGTTGATGGCCCGGATCTTGTTCTTACCATTCAGCTGACTCCTCAGGACTTGCCTGACCCTCTGCAGGTACTTGGTGGTTGCAGCTTTTCTAGCGGCCTCTTCATGGTTCCCATTCGCCTGCGGGATCCCCAAGTACTTGTAACTGTCCTCTATGTCTGCAATGTTGCCTTCTGGTAGTTCAATCCCCTCAGTTCTGACTACCTTCCCTCTCTTTGTTACCATCCGGCTACACTTCTCCAGTCCGAACGACATTCCAATGTCATTGCTGTATAGCCTGGTAGTGTGGATCAGTGAATCGATGTCTCGTTCACTCTTGGCATACAGCTTGATGTCATCCATGTACAGGAGGTGGCTGACAACTGCTCCGTTCCGTAGTCGGTATCCGTAGCCAGTCTTGTTAATGATCTCACTGAGGGGGTTCAGGCCTATGCAGAACAGCAGTGGGGACAGAGCATCTCCTTGGTAGATCCCGCACTTGATGGTGACTTGTGCTATGGGCTTGGAGTTGGCCTCTAGTGTTGTACGCCACATCCCCATTGAGTTCCTGATGAAGGCTCTTAGGGTCCCATTGATCTTGTACAATTCTAGGCATTCCAGTATCCAGCTGTGGGGCATTGAGTCATAGGCCTTCTTGTAATCAATCCAGGCAGTGCACAGGTTGGTCAGTCTGGTCTTGCAGTCTCGGCTGATTGTTCTGTCTACCAGTAGCTGGTGTTTTGCGCCTCTGGTATTCTTGCCAATTCCTTTCTGTGTCCCGCTCATGTATTGACCCATGTGCCTGTTCATCTTAGCCGATATGATGCCTGACAGGAGCTTCCATGTAGTACTGAGGCAGGTTATTGGTCGGTAGTTGGAGGGGACCGGTCCCTTCTTGGGGTCCTTGGGGATCAGGACCGTCCGGCCTTCAGTTAGCCATTCCGGGTGTCTCTCGTTAACTAGCAGCTGGTTCATTTGTGCTGCCAGACGCTCGTGGAGTGCAGTCAGCTTCTTCAGCCAGTAGGCGTGAACCATGTCGGGCCCTGGTGCTGTCCAACTCTTCATACTGGAGACCCTTTCTTGGATATCTGCCACTGTGATGGTTACTGGACCCTGTTCAGGGAGGTCGCTGTGGTCTGCCCTTAGATCCTCTAGCCACTGAGCATTGCCGTTATAGGTTGCATCCTTCTCCCATATGCTCTTCCAGTATTGCTCCGTCTCCAGCCTTGGTGGTGCTGTTCTCTTATTGTTCCCTTGCCACTGAGAGTACACCTTTGCTGGTTCTGTGGAGAACAGCTGGTTTATTCTCCTGCCTCAAGCGGCTGGCCAAGGCTGTGAGTCTTTGCTTGGCAGTTTCCAAGGCCTCAGGTATGGACAGCTTGCTGTATTTCTTAGGCATCTTATTTGTCTTACCTTTCTGCAACTCCGTTAGTTGGCTAACCTCCCTCCGTGCTACTTTGATCTTACCCTCTAGCCTCCTTCTCCATGGAGGGTACTGCCCCTTGTCGCTGTTCAACTTGTAGCCAAGCATCTCACTGATCACTGCTGCCGTATTGTAGATCAGCTTGTTAGTGTCGGTAATCGTAGGTATTGCCCGTAGTGCTGCATTAACATCATCTAGCAGACCTTCTGAGGGTACTTCACGTAATCTTGGTAACCGGCTACGGGGGATCCAGGTTTCAAGCTTGGCCATGATCCTATTTTTCAGGTCAGTTCCTCTCGCACTCAACTCAAGTAAGGGGTCTAGCCTTAGGACCCTTACTGGATACAGACGCCCCAGGCAGGAATCGAACTTATATATATATATATATATATATATATATATATATATATATATATATATATATATATATATATATATACAGGCTGGGCCATTTATATGGATACAGCGTAATAACATGGGGGTGGTCGGTGATATTAAAGTCCTGTTTGTGGCACATTAGTATATGTGAGGGGGCAAACTCCTCAAGATGGGTGGTGACCATGGTGGCCATTTAGAAGTCGGCCATCTTGGATACAACTTTTGTTTTTTCAATAGGAAGAGGGCCATGTGACACATCACACTTATTGGTAATGTCACAAGAAAAACAATGGTGTGCTTGGTTTCAACGTAACTTTATTCTTTCATGAGTTATTTACAAGTTTCTGACCACTTATAAAATGTGTTCAATGTACTGCCCATTGTGTTGGATTGTCAATGCAACCCTCTTCTCCCACTCTTCACACACTGATAGCAACACCGCAGGAGAAATGCCAGCACAGCCATCCAGTATCCGTAATTTCAGAAACCAAGCACACCATTGTTTTTCTTGTGACATTACCAATAAGTTTGATGTGTCACATGACCCTCTTCCTATTGAAAAAACAAAAGTTGTATCCAAGATGGCCAACTTCTAAATGGCCACCATGGTCACCACCCATCTTGAGGAGTTTGCCCCCTCACATATACTAATGTGCCACAAACAGGACTTTAATATCACCAACCATTCCCATGTTATTACGCTGTATCCATATAAATGGCCCAGCCTGTAGAAATATATAAACCCTCTAAAGCTGTCTGTCACTGTGTTTTGGCACAAAGTGCTTCAATCTGTGTCTGGAAAGTACAGCGGACAGAAATGTCTGGTATGTCTGTGAAGGTTCTCAGTCATCCAGGTCATCGTAGTCAAAGGAGCTTGCAAAGAAAAGCGTCTGGACTTCTTTAAGTTGCTTGAAGGCGTTTCACCTCTCATCCGAGAAGCTTCTTCAGTTCTAATGTCAAATGGTGGAGAGTCCCAGATATAAACCTAGTGGGAGTTTCCCCCCACAGAGGGACAAAAGGACCCCTGATGATCCTCTAATCGCCTGAGCCAAGGTGGGAAACTGGGCGTGGGTCCCAATCCGCCAGAGTTTCGGGTGTGTTCATTGTGAAACCTGGCCCCACCTTATCATGCGAATTCCTGAGGTCAGATGGCCCAGGATGTGAGTGGGCGTTAAGGCGTCTGGGAAGGGATCTCAAAACTGGATTATAGATGGCAGACAGTTGGTGTCGTAAACCCCCGCCTCTGTTCAAAGATGGTCGCTCACAGTGGACATAGATGCTTCTTTCACTCCTCTTTCAAACCATCTGTCCTCTCTGTCCAAAATGTGAACAACACAAAGCAGAGTTGTTCCTAAGAGCCTACGCCTTGGATCCACTGTCAGGGGATACAGAGCAGACTTGATTCTACAGAGAGCACAAAATCACCTTTTAAGTGAAAGGATAAGACAGGTCCATTTCACCATAGATGCCCTCCAGATCAAGATCAGCCAGACCCTGCAGGAACTGGAAATCCTTCTACCCTCTCCAATCTTAGAAGAGGTTTACAAGTTTGTGGACAAGGCTCAGCGGGCCCAACACTCTAAAGGAAAAGAAAGACAACGCAGGAAATTTCACACCTTGCTTTCAAAAACACACACTCCTCATCCTGAACCTACACAACCCAGAGAAGAAAACACACCTGATGCCAGTCAGGAGAAATGGGTAAAGAACTTTTCAGACAGGATTCTCACTGAACCTGAAAAGAGAGTATTAGCCAAAGGACTCAATTTTGCCATTTCTCCACAACAGTTGCCCATAGTGGACCTCATCACAGCCACAGAAACCGCCATACGGATTAATACATTATCACAGACAGAAGCAGAGCAAATCAGGATGAAAGTCTCAGCCACGCTCTCCAGTGCCAAAGTCCCTCCGTCCAACCTCACAATACAGGAAAAGAAGGCCGTCGCCTCCCTGAGCAAAGACCACAACATCATTATTTTACCAGCTGATGAGGGAAGATGCACCGTGGTCCTAAACACTACAGATTACCATACAAAGATCACTACTCTCCTCAGTGATAACAATACCTACGAAGCCCTAAAGCGAGACCCCACAAGCAGCTACAAAAAGAAAGTTATAGCTTGCCTTCAAGACTTTGAAAAGGACAAAATTATTGACCGCCTTACATATCACCGCCTTTACCCAGGGGATGCCATACCCTGCATCTATGGACTTCCTAAGATCCACAAGGAAGCTGTCCCACTCAGACCCATAGTCAGTAGCATAAACTCAGCCACTTATAACATTGCTAAACACCTTGCTACCATCCTTGCTCCTCTCGTGGGGAACACCCCACACCACATCAAGAACTCCACCGACTTCACCGACAAGGTCCAGAAACTTACCCTGGATCCAGATGAAACCATGGTGTCCTTTGATGTAGTCTCTCTCTTCACTTGCATACCCACCACGGAGGCCGTGGAGACTGTCAGAAAACGACTACAAGAAGACAGCTCCTTGGAGGACAGGACCAACTTCACACCCAATCAGACCTGCACACTGTTAGACCTCTGCCTCACCACTACATACTTCAAATACAACGAAGGCTTCTACAGACAAACACATGGCTGTGCCATGGGCTCCCCCGTGTCACCTATTGTAGCCAACCTTTACATGGAGGAAGTGGAAAGGAAGGCTCTCGGCTCTTTCAAAGGAAGAGTACCCAGCCACTGGTACAGATATGTGGACGACACCTGGGTCAAAATCAAGACACAAGAAGTGGAATCCTTCACTGCGCACATTAACGCTGTGGATAAAAACATCAAGTTCACCAGGGAAGACACAAAGGACGACTGTTTGCCTTTCCTGGACTGCGCCGTGCACATTGAAGAGAACGGCAAACTCAACATCGAAGTTTACCGGAAGCCCACACACACGGACCAGTACCTCATCTTTGACTCCCATCACCCTTTGGAACACAAACTTGGAGTAATCAGGACCCTACACCACCGGGCAGAACATGTTCCCTCTAAGCCTGAAGGGAAAAAGAAGGAACACACACATGTAAAGGAAGCACTCAAAACGTGCGGCTATCCTAAATGGGCGTTCTTAAAGTCAGCAAAGAGGCACAGAAAAGAAAACCAGACACCAGCGAGGGAGGATAAGAAGGACAGACGCAACAACATTGTCATCCCCTATGTAGCCGGTGTATCAGAGAAACTCAGGAGAGTTTTCTCCAAGCATGACATCCCAGTGTATTTCAGACCCAGCAACACGCTCAGACACAAACTGGTTCACCCGAAAGACAAAACTCCAAAACACAGACTTAACAATGTGGTGTATGCTGTACAGTGCAGCGAGGAATGCTCAGACCTCTACATTGGAGAGACCAAACAGCCACTTCACAAGCGCATGGCGCAACACAGAAGAGCCACCTCCACAGGACAAGACTCAGCAGTCCATCTGCATCTTAAGGATAAAGGTCACTCTTTGAGGATGCCAATGTTCACATTTTGGACAGAGAGGACAGATGGTTTGAAAGAGGAGTGAAAGAAGCATCTATGTCCACTGTGAGCGACCATCTTTGAACAGAGGCGGGGGTTTACGACACCAACTGTCTGCCATCTATAATCCAGTTTTGAGATCCCTTCCCAGACGCCTTAACGCCCACTCACATCCTGGGCCATCTGACCTCAGGAATTCGCATGATAAGGTGGGGCCAGGTTTCACAATGAACACACCCGAAACTCTGGCGGATTGGGACCCACGCCCAGTTTCCCACCTTGGCTCAGGCGATTAGAGGATCATCAGGGGTCCTTTTGTCCCTCTGTGGGGGGAAACTCCCACTAGGTTTATATCTGGGACTCTCCACCATTTGACCTTAGAACTGAAGAAGCTTCTCGGATGAGAGGTGAAACGCCTTCAAGCAACTTAAAGAAGTCCAGACGCTTTTCTTTGCAAGCTCCTTTGAAATGTCTGGTAGTGTAATCATTTGTTTTACAGTGACTGTCTATCTTTTGCTCAGTTCATGGTGATTACATCAAACTTCTGTCATGCTGAGGTTAAGTCATGCTTCTGCTGTAGATCTAAAATATGCTCCCACACTTCTGGTGGGCTTAAGAGTCAATGTTTTTTAATGTTACCTTTATTTTTCTTAGCAAATGATTTAATAATCGATCAACATTAATTTATCCTGCCTTACAAAGACCTGCTGGTCACAGCTTGATGGCTTTCCATCTGTTTTCAGTTCATCCATCCATCCATATTCTTCTGCTTATGCAGGGCTAGGTCACAGGGTCAAATCCTCTAGCTTATCCGGGGGAACACCAAGGCGCCGGGGCCTCCTCCCGATGGGACACGGCTGGAACACCTCACCCAGGAGGCATCCTTATCAGAAGCCCTAACTATGTTAACTGGCTCCTTTCGGTGTGGAGGAGCAGCGGCTTTACTCTAATCCCCTCCTGAATGGCCGAACTCCTCACCCTATCTCTAAGGGAGAGGCCAGCCACCCTTCAGAGGAAGCTCATTTCTGCCGGTTGTATCCGCGATCTCGTTCTTTGGGTCACTACCCACAGCTCGTGACCATAGGTGAGGCTAGGGACGTAGATCGACCGGTAAATTGAGAGCTTGGCTTTTACACTCAGCTCTGTCCTCACCAAGATGGATGGGTACAGCATCTGTATCTGTGAGAGACCAACAGACCTCTCTGTGGATCCCCTGCTGCCTTCTCCCCTCACTCATGAACAAGACAAGACCCAGACATATTTAAACTCCTCCACTTGGGACAGTAACTCGACCCTGACCGGGAGTGGGCACTCCACCCTTTTCCGGCTGAGGACCACGACCTCAGACTTGGAGGTGCTGATTCCCATTTCCGCCACTTCATACTCGGCTGTGCTCCACCTGATGAAGCCAACAGAACGACAAGCAGAGATGAAATTCTGAGGCCACCCAAGTGGAAGCCTTCATTCTGCTGTGAACCACAGAGTAGAATAAACTAAAGTGTCAGATGCATCTGTCAGGTCTTTGATGGATTTCTTTTCCTAATTCAAAAATACTATTTCATGCCAAACTGTCAAACTGTTATCTTTGGCATTTTGCATAAAATGAACTAAACAAATGTCAACCAGTTATGTGTGTTTGTGACAAGTGCTTGTAACAAAGATTTAAAACAATTTAAAATAGTTGTTATTAATTTGTCTGCTCTGTGTAGACAAACACTGGTCCATTCCTTGAGTCAGGAGCCTTTTTATGTTTGAATGATTCACAGGAAGGCGTGTCGGTGTGAGAGCTGGTGTTTTGAAACTTATGCACATTACTATATTTCAACGAATATAAACACAAATCAAGCATTTTATTGTAGAAAAGTGTAGAAATACTGACCTAAGTGCAAAGACTGTACTCCTAAAATAGTTCTGCCTTTATTTTATGACACCTTTATCTTATTTCATCTTTTCTTTGCCTTATTCACAGTTACCTGACTGACCAGTGCTGGAATGGAGGCTGTATTTACCTGATACTGCTGCGGCGAGTCAAGCGAAAGGCTCCTCTTCCTCCCTGCGAGGCAGCTGAAAGTGTTTGTATCCCACTCACCAGTGACAACTGTGAAGACCAGCGTCGCAGCACATCTGAGTCCTCCGACAGCTCTGCAAATTACAGACGCACACGTAAATTTGGAGTGATATCACGCTCATCCTTCAACCAAGAGGACAGGCAGCGTACGAGTTCAGAAGTCCGGAGGTCTTATCATGACTACAGTTCTCATCCTGAGAATATAGAAACTAGTCCTCCAGATAACTCAGCTCACATCCTCCCCACACCTTCTAAGGAAAGCCCGGACCACTGTTCTCAGCTCAGAGCTGCTCCCCAGCGTCAACACGGTGGCGAGGCTGCCCCCCAGCCGATAAGGTGTTACAGTCAGCTGCTAGAGTTCAAAATGGATTCTTCCTGCAGTGAATATTTATGCCAGGTGAGACAAATCGGATCAATGCTCGTCTGTTAGAAGCTTCCAACGTGTTTTACTCAGTAACTGTTTCAATGAGAAGCAAATACAATCTACTGTGGTGCAGCTGTTGATAGGTTCATCTAGCATAAACCCATTGCTGGAACGCCAAGACAATTGTACTCCAATGGCAACAGCAAAACGAAAGTCACCCGAGCTCTTTGTGTGACCTCGTGCACGAGGGAGACGCCTGAGACGAGCGCTGTTCCTGCCGCTCAAACCCCAGCCACTCTCAGTCAGCTCCCCCATAGCACTGCTCTTTATCGTGGTAACATGAATATGCATAGGTTCATTAACATATGACGTCTTACACAGGCATACATGTGAACAAAGAGTACCATCTGTGTGTATGTGTGTGTATCAAGATATGGCCCTGTGAACGCCTCCTTAAAAAGCTGGTACTAGGAGTCCAGCGGTCCACCTAAACAAAAGGCTCTTATACTAAAAGAGATACAGATACAATCCTCCTGTACCATAAATCAGGAAGGGAAGGTATGACCTCTCATGGCCTGAGGATGTGTGCATATGCCAGAACACTCTGGAAGGCACACAGAGTCTGAATCTGTGGCAAGATCTGAAAACTGCTGTTCACAAACGCTGTCCATCTAATCTGACTGAGCTGGAGCTGTTCTGCAAAGAAGAATGGGCAAAGATTTCAGTCTGTAGATGTGCAAAGCTGGCAGAGACAGACCCTAAAAGACTGGCAGCTGGAACTGCAGCAAAAGCTGGTTCTACAAAGTATTGACTCAGGGGGCTGAATAATTACGCACACCCCACTTTTCAGTTATTTATGTGTAAAAAAATGTTTGGAATCATGTATGATTTTCGTTCCACTTCTCACGTGTGCACCACTTTGTGTTGGTCTTTCATGTGGAAGTCCAATAACATTGATTCATGTTTGTGGCTGTAATGTGACAAAATGTGGGAAAGTTCAAGGGGGACGAATACTTTTGCAAGCCACTGTGCATTGTCAATGTGGAGCAACCAACCAGCAGGGCAGAAAATATAGTCGTTTGCAGGGGAAGAGCTGGTGCTTTTTTGGTGATTTATCAACAGTGCCTCAATGGACCTTAACCACATGATTGCATATGACCAGCCGGTCCATGTAAGTTAGTCCATGTTTAATTAAAGATTTCCAAGGAAAGCAAGAGAGTAATGGGATAGCGGTTTAACATGTAGGTCAGTGTTGTGAGAAACAACTGGTATGTCATTCCTGTATATCATGCAAAATGTGTGTAGCTAGCTTATTTTTGCTTCTGTTTTCTACATAATTCATGTTTTTGCACATTACTGATAATATATCTAGTATGTAGTAACATTTATATCTGACTCTGTGTGATAAGTTGTTTGTTTTTTCATGTGTTTTTTTGTAGCCCAGAGATACCAACCACATCTGGAAAATGCACATGGTGAAGGGTCAGGAGGGCCTTGGCATAAAGATCACAGGGGGGCGTGGCTCCAAGCGTTCCCCTCATGGCATCATCATTACACATATAGAGGAGGGAGGCGCCATTTACAGGTGAAGTTAGGAAGGAAAAATGTATAAAATACATGGTTTAGTTTATATTTGTTGACCTCTCTCCAACCCCCTTCTGTGTGTGTGTGTGTGTGTGTCTGTTTTACAGGGATGGGCGTCTTCATGCTGGTGATGAGTTACTGATGATTAATAATCAGTCTTTGGTGGGTCTTACTCATCAGGAGGCTGTTGATATCCTCCGCTCTGCTACAGGTCTGGTCCAGTTGGTGGTTGCCAGTAGGGTAAGTGCACAAACACAGACACTGGAGGCATGAGTGAGTTTGAACAGAAAGTGAGCCATTTATTGAGGCTAGAACCATAACATAATTAAAAGGCAAAACGTGAAACTGAGACTAAAGTAACTAATTAATTCTTCAATCTTAAATATGATCAACCTATCTCTAATAATCAGCTATGTGCCACAGGCCTTCAAGCTGGCTGCAGTTAAACCTTTACTCAAAAAGCATCTCTAGACCCAGCAGTCTTAGCTAATTATAGGCCAATCTCCAACCTTCCTTTATATCAAACATCCTTGAAAGAGTAGTTGTCAAACAGCTAACAGATCATCTGCAGAGGTTTATTTGAAGAGTTTCAGTCAGGTTTCAGAGCTCATCACAGCACAGAAACAGCTTTAGTGAAGGTTACAAATGATCTTCTTATGGCCTCTGACAGTGGACTCATCTCTGTGCTTGTCCTGCTAGACCTCAGTGCAGCGTTCGATACTGTCGACCATAATATCCTATTAGAGCGATTAGAACACAGACATCACACGGGGATACAAGTCAGAGAACGGTTGCATTACAGAAAAAAAACACTGAAATATACACTACAATGGGAAAGTACAAGAGGAAAAAAAAGAGACCTCTGCTCATGCTGGGCTATAGAGGACAGCGTGAGAACAGGAAACAAAAAAACTCCTCTGCACAGAAAGCACATAAATGTCCACAGCACAACATTATAGAGCACGTGACCAGCAACAGGGTTGGGTAAGGGATAAGGAGTAATCCCAGGCAACACAGCAGCCATCCTGCCACTGCACGGGCACAGACCCGCCTCGTGTTCCCAGGAGGCTACAAGCATCGAAGGCATTGGAAGGGGAGGGGGGATGAGTGAGTGCTTATCAGTGTATATGTATGTGTGTGCGTGTCCATAGTTCAGCTGAGACAGTGTCCTTCGCCCTGCCAGGCTAAGTAAACAGTCTTCCAGCCAACCCAGGTGGCCTTGTAGGGAATGGGAAGAACAGACTAAACACAGTCGTTATCAGGGTGTTGTTGTTCGGCTCCGGCCTTGAGCCCACAGCTGGCGCCGAAGGGGTAGCCGCATTATGATGGTAATTTTTCTTTTGCAAACAACTCGGGAGAATTTCAAGCTGTTTTTAACACTCCGACACTGGTCTCTCAATCTCCCGTTAATAGCTGCGAGTTTCTCCATGGTGTTATTTACCTTCAATTCCATGGTCTTTTCAGTCTTTCGCTCACATAGCAGATTCTGAGACCTCACGACCGCAGCCAACTGATCCGCGATGTAATCCAGCTTCCGCCCAGAGATGTTGTTCCGAGTGGATTCTTCCCTGATGTAATCCAACATACGCTCAGAGGTGTTATTCTGAGTATTCACTGCGGCTGTAAGCGCCTCCAAGCTCTTAACCATGCTGCATTCAGTGAGCCCTTTCTGAGAAGCCGCACCTCGTCCCATCGTTTCAATCCCAGCGGGCAGCCTTGTGGGGGTTTGAACAGCTGGTTCCGCTTTCTTAATTCTCCAATAAATCAGGGCCAAGCCAGCTCCGATCAGCAAGAACCCTGTTATCATGGTTCCGAATAGGTAGATATCTTCAGCGTCCTCGATCGACAGTCCCGCCAGGCACACGATCCTCCATTTCTGGAGGAAATCAGCCATCCTACGTGCTGTTTGTTTGTACTTATGTACTAGCTTAGACAGTCCTTGCCAAAGTGGGTTAAAATGTCTTGATGCATGCTCAATCATCCAGGTAAGGAAATCCGAAAGGGAAAAGGAAATTTCGGGGTCCCAGATTTAAGCCCTGTGGGAGTGTCCCCCCCCAAGAGGGACATGGACCCCCTAATGATCCTGAAGAAGCTTCTCAGATGTGAGAGGTGAAACGTCTTCAAGCAACTTAAAGAAGTCCAGATGCTTTTCTTTGCAAGCTCCTTAAACTAGTATGACAGTAGTAGGCTGCATTTTTGAAGGTTTTGTAAAAAATAAGGTTTGCATGTACACATCCATTGTTGTCCTTGCAGGAGGATTCAGATGTAGGCTTTGATCCTTTTCCATCCGCCAGTCTGCCAGACCTTGTCAGCACCTGCAGCTCCACTTCATCCCTGTCCCAGGATGCTCACACCAAGACTTCCAACAGTAGCACCAGTCTGCACAAGTCCTACATGGTACAAACAGATAATATGTAAAGTGAGACAAATCGTTTTTTGACCTCTTGCTGAATTTGAAAGTTTGCTCACTTAGAATAGAAAGTTTTATGGTAGTTTTATTTTCACTGTGAGGGAGAATATCAACCAACATCCAGGAAGACACGATTTGAAACTTATAAATGAATTTGAATGTCACTGAGTCAGTTAGTAGTGACTCCAGTAGTCAATGCTACCAGAGTCAAATGTTACAGCAGCTCATGAGTGAATGAACAGGATATAATTTCTCCCAACACTTGTATGTAGGGTCAGGGCTTTCACCTCAGCACGCAGGCAGTTCTACTGAGTCGTGCTAATGACCTGCTAATTGTATTCAGGTGTGTTGCAGCAGATGGAAAAGTTTCAGAACAGCGGCCCTCGAGGACTGGAGTTTGACAGCTGTGGTTTAGAGAGGTTCTTTCGACAGCACATGTCCAAGATACACGATCATAATTATAATATTTCTGTCTGAGTCAAAATTGAACTGAATTAAATCAGGACCCTGAGAATCAGAAGTGAAACCCCAAATATAACAGTAAACTTAAACACTGCTGCAAAAAAGATGAAATTAGTGTCGCAGAAAAATCATTAATCTGGTGATTTAGCACGCAGCGAGTGCGCTCGGTGCTGCTTTTAATATCTATGGTGACGGCTGCACTTTACAGTGTTAAAGCTTTGAACTGAAGTGTTAGAGCGTCGAGTGTTACTGTCCCACAGTCTAATAACAGAAACACAGAAATAGCTTTAGTTTTTTGGCAGATCAGTAAAATGTATTTTACTGTCTGAACAAATATTTGTTGTGTGTTCCTTGGTAGGTGCCAAAGGAGTGTCAGATGTTCATAGCTGCTTACAAAGAGCGTGTGCGTGTCCTTGCAGGTTGATAGCCTGGAGAAATTGGAAGAGCAAAGTCAGGAGGAAACAGCCCAAAGATCCTGCTGCGGCCCCACAGCCACGAAGCTGTGCAGCCGACCCCAGGGTTAGTGTTTCACAGAAACACACTGCTCAGTAACAACAACAACAACAACAAGATTTTAAATGTTTCTCTCGACCTAGGAGGGAGCACTCGCCTGGAATCAGTGGGTGAGGATGATGAGCTGTTTGTGGCTAATGGGACGAGCTCCTTTGAAATGGTGGAGAAGCCCGGCCGACGTAAACACTCCCTGCCTCAACAGCTGGACCCGTCTGGAGTGAGACAGGTCAGTCAGTGTCGCAGGTTCTTTCTCCCAGTGTTAGATGAAAAATGGCATGAGCGCTTACCTGAGAAAAATAAATCAGAATGATAGCCTCTTAATGTTGTGTAGCTAGATATACATTAACATAGACCTGTAACGTGTAACAGGAAAAAAGGTATTTTCCTAACGTGTGAAAATGCAAATTATGTCAGAGACTGAGTGAAAGGTCTCATCACTATGTAAATAACTGTTTGGAAATTTATTTGTCAGACTTTGTTTTGCTTCATTCAATTTCCAGGAATATCAGATCATTAAGAAATCAGCTCGCTCCCTGAGCACTGTTCAAGTGGAATCTCCATGGCGACTGGCCCAGCCATCCATTATCTCCAGTATAGTATTAATGAAAGGTCAGGGCAAGGTAAGTGCACTCATTTGGCATGTGTACATGAATAAAGCTTTGAGCCTCTGAAAAGACCCATCTCTCTGCTGTTAATGTGTCCTTACATGATTTGTTAGCATCTGCTTGTGCTGTCTTTCTTCTTAATGATGTAAGTAATGAAAGGGCTCCCACAGTTGGCACAGCCGAAGCAGAGCGGACAGAGACGGATAGATGCAGCATAGACGAACAACAATAATGTTATAAAAGACAGATGAAGAAAATATGTAGACTATACAAAGTAGAACACACACACACAAACATATATATTTATTAATTCCCCTCTCGCGCCTGCGGGCGGTCTATCCTTCAAGCTCGGCCCTCTACCAGAGGCCTGGGAGCGTCCTGCTGTGCAGTATCTTTGCCTGTTTGAATGTTTGACGTGTTGGCCAGTTTGGCCAGTTTGGCTTGTCCATGATGGCTGCTTCTCCTCTCTCTCAGGTACAGCCTCAGGGTGCTGGAGTTGGTGTGAAGCCCTCCATGCATAGTAAAGACCTTCCTTGTCTAGATGCCAGTGGTTTCTGTCTCCTCCTTTAGCCAGCTTATTATCCCAGCAGGTTATAATAGTAGATGCTGTTCGCCTCTATCTGGTTCTTACCATTCAGTGGACTCCTCGGGACTTGCCTTACTTTATATAAGTATATAAGTATAAGTATTTGGTGATTGCAGCTTTCTTAGTGACCTCTTCGTGGCCTCTTCGGTTTTCCTACTTACCTGTAGGGTCCCCAGGTACTTGTAGCTGCCCTCGATGTATGCAATGTTGATCCTCTCAGTTCTGACTACCTTCCCTCTCTTTGATATCATCTGACTACACTTCTCCAGTCCGAATGACATCCCGATGTCATTGCTGTATATCCTGGTGGTGTGGATCAGTGAATCGATGTCTCCTTCACTCCTGGCATACAGCTTGATGTCATCCATGTACAGGAGGTGGCTGACAGCTGCTGCGTTCCGTAGTCAGTATCTGTAGACAGTTTTGTTGATGATCTCACTGAGGGGGGTCAGGCCTATGCAGAACAGCAGTGGGGACAGAGCATCTCCTTGGTAGCTCCCGCACCAGTCTGTCAAGCTAATCAAGTTCGCAGATGACACCACCGTCATTGGGCTCATCTCGGACGGGGACGAGTCTGCCTACAGGAGAGAGGTTGAACGTCTGGTGTCCTGGTGCAGCCACAACAACCTGGTGCTGAATGCCCAGAAGACAGTGGAGATTATTGTGGACTTCAGGAAGCACACAGCCCCACTCCCCCCCATCATCCTGACTGACACCCCCATCACCTCTGTGGACTCATTCCGCTTCCTGGGTACCACCATCACCCAGGACCTGAAGTGGGAGCCCACCATCACCTCCGTCATCAAGAAAGCCCAGCAGAGGATGTACTTCCTGAGGCAGCTGAAGAAATTCAACCTGCCAACACGGACGATGATGCAATTCTACACTGCAATCATCGAGTCCATCCTCACCTCCTCCATCACCGTGTGGTACGCTGGAGCCACTATCAGGGACAAACAGAGACTGCAGCGTGTTGTGCGCTCTGCTGAGAAGGTGATTGGCTGCAGACTCCCATCTCTGCAGGACCTGTACACCTCCAGGACACTGCGGCGTGCAGCCCGGATCTCAGCTGACCCTTCTCACCCTGGACACAGTCTGTTTGACCTGCTCCCCTCAGGCAGGAGGCTCCGGTCCATTCGCACCAGAACCTCTCGCCATAAGAACAGTTTCTTCCCCTCTGCTGTTGGACACATGAACAATAACCACATGATTGTCCCCGCCACTAACACATGACCCTACGCTGTGTCACTGCATCATTTCATGTTTGGCACTGATCACCACCTGCACTCATGTATATATCTTTCTACGTAGCACTCATAATTCTTATTCTCATGTATATATCTCATGTATATCTCATGCACATATCTTTCTTTCTACATAGCACTTTAATTCTTATTGTCTGCACTGAAGCACCGCAGCAATTTCCTAATGTTGTAAACCTCAACATCTGGCAATAAACCCATTCTGATTTCTGATTTCTGATTTCTGAAATATGAGCTTGAAGTTGGCCTCTAGTGTTGTGCGCCACATCCCCATTGAGTTCCTGATGAAGGCTCTTAGGGTCCTGTTGATCTTGTATAGTTCTCAGCATTCCAGGATCCATGTGTGGGGCATTGAGTTACTGGCTCTCTTGTAGTCAGTCCAGGTAGTGCACGGGTTGGTCAGTCTGGTCTTACAGTCCCAGGCGACTGTTCTGTCTATCAGTAGCTGGTGTGTCACCCTTCTCTTTCATATGAGTGCTGCCAGACAACTTCAACCAGCAGGCGTGAACCATGTCAGGGCCTGGAGCTGTGCAACTCTTCATACTGGAGGCCCGTTCTTGGATGGACCACTGTGATGGTCACTGGATCTTGTTCAGGGAGGTTTGATCTGCTCTTAGATCCAGTGGCCACTGAGCATTGCTGTTATGGGTTGCATCCTTCTCCTGTCTGCTCTGGCTCCAGTTCATGTGAGGCTGTTCTCATATTGTAACTCTCTGGTGTACCTCTTCAAGCTGCTGTCTAAGGCTGTGAGCATTTACTTGGCAGTTTTCAAGGCCTCGGGTATGGACAGCCTGCTGTACTTCTTAGGCGTCCCTTTCTTTATCACACCTTTCTGCAGCTCTGATAGTTGGCTAACTTCATTCTAGATTAGCTCGAGTCTCCTTCTCCATGGAGGGCACTGCTCCTTGCTGCTGTTCGTCTTAAAGCCAAACATCTTTGTGATCCCTGCTGCTGTGCTGTAGATCAGCTTGTTGGCTTCCCTGATGATCCCAGTAAGGACTGCCTGTAATGTTGCATTCACTTCTTCTTGTAGACCTTCAGAGGGGACTTCACGTAGTCTTGGTAGTCAGAAACCTGGACCCTCCCTGACTGTGGTCTAGTTTTCCAGCTTCACCAGGTCAGCTTCTCTTGCACTCAATGCACCTCTCGTGGGCTTGGTACAGGTGACAGTGATGACATCTCCCCCTGACCTGAAGCCCTGGTTCCCCTTTGCTGTAGCACTTGTGTTGTACCTCATTAGTTGGGATTAGCAGTTCCTTCTATGGAAGGCTGGAACACGGAGCTACTCTTTGTTTCACCGTCAGTCTGGATGTTGGATATCAAAGACTCCAGAGGTCCCGCATCCTTTCATGTAACCCTTTCGCTGCGTAGTAACCCAGTTCCCAACAGTTTTAGTTTTTCTTCTCTTAGCTGCAGAGTACTGTCTCAGGATTTAAAAGCATTAAATATAAAAACATTATATTTATTGCTGAAGTTTATCAATTAAAACAAAGACATCAGACACTAATTAAAAACTTTAAACCCTCCTATTCTCCTGCAGAGAGGTCTGAGGGATTTTCTATGTGTTGACCTCTAATCTGCACAAGTTACCGTGGTGATTTATCCCAATAAGAAGTAAATCAGCTTCTTCTTAGAGAAGACCCAGGGTTAACCCTGAGGTTACCAGGATAAACCAGATAGTACAGGGTCCTGTTCCAAATGTAGGAAACTCAGATTTACTGTTCCAGAAAGAGACCTGAACTCTGAGTCAGTTACCAGTGTAACTGAAACCTTAACCTGCTCTCTGGCAGATTTTCATCAACAAACGATGGATGTGTTTCTGACTCGGAGCAAACTGGTTTGTGGAAGTTTATGCACAGAATCAGAATCAGAATCAGAATGGGTTTATTGCCAGATGTTGAGGTTTACAACATTAGGAAATTGCTGCACCTACCACAGGATAAAATCACAATTAGATATTAGTTTGCTGCTTTGTGTACTTAACATGAGCACTTTGACGGTGATTCAGTCATCAGTATAGGACGGAAACAGCGATTAGGTCATTGATTTATAATCAGCTCAGAATAAAATCTTCAGTGTCCATCTTTCTAAAGCTGTGGGTGGTGATGCAGCTCCTCCCGGCACTGCAAACATGTACATAACAAATGTCTCAGTCTCAGAGCTAGCTCAAATAGCTTTTGCGCCCAGGGTCCGTTTGTCCTCAAACATATAATATGTCTTTAGTCTGATCTAATACCTGAATTAATCTAAGACAGTGGGGTAAAAGTAACATTTCTGTGTCTTTTATTAGTTGCTCCCAGGTTCTTAAACTTAGATTTTCCTGCAGTTATTATTATTGTTGTTGTTTTTTGTTTGCTTTCACATCTTTATGAAACATAAAGATGATATTTGAAAAACTTAAATAATTATTTAGGTTTTTATCTTTTATTTCTTGTTTCTAATTAGTGAGCTAATTTCCTCTCAGATGTGGAGGTGCATCTACTTGTCTGCAGTTGTTGCCTTTGAAATGTGATTGAAATCTTATTGAAAGCGTAGAAACACTGTCCATACATTACTCTGCATTCATTCATGTTACAGCATTGTTAGATCACGGTGAGTGTCCTTATTTTATTTAAATTTCTGTTTTTCAAGTCATTTTAGTGACAAGCAAAGTAGTTCTCACTCAGTGACACCGTAAGCTAACAGCTAATAAGCTAACAGCTGACTGAGTTCACCATGGTAACTGAGGCAGACTGCTAAGATGTTAAACTGTAGACAGTGTGTTTAGTCTGACATACATACAGTTTGTTTTTACTGCAGTGCTCTCCGTTGTATATGGAGATAACAGTGTCTAATCTTTTACATTTAAGATGAAGGAGCTAAAGAAAAAATCTGAACTAATGAAAAAAGCTCAGTAATTGTTAGGGAAGTGACATGAGCTGGTTAAAGCAAAGAGAAAGTGGTTTGATCATGTAGAGAAATGGCTGAAATTTATTGGAGGAATATCTTGCTGCTCATTCAGAGCAAATGCTGAGTTCTTCTCTTTCTGAAACAATGTCGCAGTGTTTTTGTTCAGGGAAATATTAAGCAGCCTTTTGAAAGCTAGAATTCTTGTTTTGGACTTGTTATCAGCCTCTTGGAAAAATGTCAAACAGACTACTACTAGAACCCTACAGAGTCCAGACGAGGTGTTTTCTGTTTTTTTTTAAATTTTATTTCATTTTCTTATTTATGTTAAGTAATAGCTGGACTACAAAACATTTCTGATTTGAGTATCAATGTTAACCAAGAAGGTACTGATCAAAATATTGAAGTTCTGATAAACTTCAACATTATTTTTTTAACGATGATTTATTGATTTTTTTGGAACAATACAAACAGCAACAAATCAGCACAGCCAAATAGAAATAATAAGAAGAGAAGAACTAAACAAATACAGGTACATGAGTTATAGATGTACATGTCTGGCTCAGAATATGTACAGCATTCCACATTTCAAGTCAAGGGAAAGAAAAAAGAAAGAAAAAGGGGAGAGAAAAAAAGTGAATAAAGACATTAATTATTGTGTTTAAAAACAAAATGTGATCCCCTTTATGTAATAGCACAGCAAGGTCACGAGGTAGGTGATCAAGCAAAGGCCGCCATATCCTACAGAATGCATCAATTCAATTCAATTCAATTCAGTTTTATTTATATAGCGCCAAATCACAACAAAAGTCGCCTCAAGGCGCTTCATAGATACAGAGAAAAACCCAACAATCATATGACCCCCTATGAGCAGCACTTTGGCGACAGTGGGAAGGAAAAACTCCCTTTTAACAGGAAGAAACCTCCAGCAGAACCAGGCTCAGGGAGGGGCGGGGCCATTTGCTGTGATTGGTTGGGGTGAGAGAAGGAAGACAGGATAAAGACATGCTGTGGAAGAGAGACAGAGATTATTAACAGATATGATTCAATGCAGAGAGGTCTGTTAACACATAGTGAGTGAGAAAGGTGACTGGAAAGGAAAAACTCAATGCATCATGGGAATCCCCGGCAGCCTACGTCTATTGCAGCATAACTAAGGGAGGATTCAGGGTCACCTGGTCCAGCCCTAACTATATGCTTTAGCATATTGTTTATTTTAGCATCACTTTAGCATCACAATTTATGATGGCACTAAGGCGCTCCATTGGCAGCACCTTGAACGTTTCTCTGTACCATTGTGTAACAGTGAGGCGCCGTCTCTGAATCCATTGAAACAGTACACATCGCCTCGCTAAATGTAAAAGTTTACCTAACGAAAGCATCTGCACAGAAGACACAGAGAGCCCTTCTATAGACAGACCCAGAACGAACAGCACAGGGTTCAGTGGGATCGTCTGCTGAAAGATTGAGCGAAGCTCTATAGCAATGTTTTTCCAAAATCTAAAGGACATTGCCATATGCAATGGTAGTAAGTCCCCACATCCGTATTGCACTTTACACAAAGAGGAGAAATCTGAGGATGAATTTTATTTAGAAACTCTGGCGTACGCTGCAGTCTGTGTACGAATCTGTAACGGCTTTCCTGGAGTCGGTTACAGGAAAACAATTTCTTGGCAGATCTAAAAGGTTTGGACCATGCTTCTGCACTAAGCTGAACTTCGAGCAGTCATCAAATATACTAATGCCAATACCTGGAGGGAAAGCTTTATTCCTAATTAGAGGCTGCAGTGCACTAGAGAAACCTCTTCTTCCCATGTGGGCAGCAATATTATGCCAAACCTTAAATGTAGGCATCAAAATAAAATGATTTCTGACACCAAGAGGAAGGTCAGCCAGACCAATAGATAAAAGACAGAGGCGAAAGAGGGTCACAGCACCAAGTATCTACTGGTGGCTCGCCTTGGTATAGAAAGGAACCACCCTGAGATTATTTGTGCGTGGCAAGCCCAGTAATAATATAGAAGGTTATGAAGCGCCTGCCCCCCTCATCTGTAGGCAGTTGTAAAATCTGTATCTTTTGTCTAGATTTCTTCCCATGCCATATACATTTAGGAAGATATCCCTCAATCTCTGAGAATGTTTTTCTGTTGATCCTGAGAGGCAACATTTATATGGGATATAATATTCTGGGTAAAACATTCATTCTGATTAAACGGGGGGGTCAAACAAAATTCTACTTTTAAGTTCATCAGTTTAAAAAAAACTTCAGGCAGTCGGTGACCTCAGGTGTTTTAAGTTCTGCTGACTTCTCCAGGTTTACAGTGTAACAGTTAGCTGGATGAAGCTTTAGATGCTGAGCATTGATCATGTGTCGTGTCACAGATCGCTCACGTTGAATGAAGAAAGGCTGTCACGGTTACAGCTTGGAGAAACTGAACTGCGCTAACAACTAAAGTGAGTTTTTAAGTGCAGCTGGAGAACGTGTCAGCATTTTGAAAGCTGATAACAGATCAGCTTTCAGAAACACTAGAAACTGTAAGTGCCAGTCCATTTCTTTACTTGTCATGTTAACAATCCATTCAAATTTGACTGACATCCACCAAGGTCTTGAAGGTTCATCATTTATTGGTTGAAAACTGACAGAAACCTTGTACCCCAGGAACTGTGTACTGTCAGACTGTCATTAGCAGTCGTTTAAAACTACGTGTTATAGCTGTACGATATACATTCTGCTGCCTTTGTTGGTATTGGCAACATTTAGGACATGATACTGGCATATGGGGACTGTAAATATCACATTCTAATATCATTTCACATTTAAACTCTGACCTCACGTTTACATTTTACATCTGCTGTTCTTTACGTTGATGCCAAAATGTGTTATTTTTACTACAAATCTCCTAAAGTACAAACAAAGGACACAAAAATACAGTTCCAGCCTGTGTCATGGTCCTGGGTCTGTGACCCATGTTTCTAGGTTTCCTATGTTCTCATTTAGCATTGTTTAGTTTCCTCATTCTTCCTGCTTTAATCATTTGTATTTCTGGTTGTGAGTTCTTGTTCATTTAGTCTGTTGCTGTTTGTGCCTCCCAATTCAATTCAATTTCTTTATTGTCCCACATGGAGAAATTAGTTTAGCAGCAGGAGGATAACAATAAACAGAACAATACTATAAAATAATAATAACAATAATAATGATAGAAAGTTCAAGGACAATTATTTGCCATTAAGGAGACAAGACGCAGTAGGGATAAAAGAGACCTGGAGTCCTCACAGGTACTCTATAACGGCGGCCGGAAGGCAACAACTCAAACTCACTGTGAAGTGGATGGTTCACACAATTAATAATAGAATGAGCCTTTCTAAGCACATTTCTATTGTAAATGGCCAAAAGTTCATCTTGCCAGCGCCCTGAAATTTCGCTAGCAGTTTTTACCAGAAGTCCCAACCGATTCTTGTTCTTCACCGTCAGGTTACCAAACCAGGCAGCGATACAAAAGGACATCACAGATTCGATAAAACTTCTATAAAACAAGGACAATATCTGAGATGAGACATTAAAAGATCTTATTTTCCTTAAAAAGAACAGTCTTTGTTGAACTTTTTTAGTAGTGGCATCAGCATGAGATTCAAAACACAGTTTATGGTCAAGTACCACACCTAGATATTTATAACTCTCAACGATCCCAACATCGGCAGTTTCAATGATAGTGGGTGATGAGCTATAAGAGGACTTCCTAAAATCAATAATCATGTCATTAGTTTTTTCCCTGTGTCTATCATGTCCATCATGTATGTTTAGTTCTGTCTCTGTTCCCCGTGTTCATCCTGTTTTACTTTGAAAGTCTAACGTCCTGTGTTTAGTGTATTGCTTCCTGCCCGTCTCCCTCCCAGTGGTGTTCCCTGTGTGTTTCAACTTCCCTTGTTGGCCCTCTTTGTATTTAAGCCCTTTGTGGTTCTCTGGTTGTTGCTGGATTGTCTGATTCTTACACATCTCTTGTCTATGCCCCCAGAGCACTCAAAGCACATTGTACAACATGCCACATTCACCCATTCACACAAGCATTTTCTTCGATGCTTTTCAGTGCTTCCTAGCTAACAGTCACACACATTCACACTCCCATGGATGCATCGGAGAGCAACTTGGGGTTAGTGTCTTCTTTTTGCTGTCCTCTTGGACCGAGAGGCTATCATTGTCCAAGAGGACAGGCATGCACATGCAAATCCAGACCATCTTAGACTGCAGCAGGCTTGCAAAAGTACATTTACCTTAGAGACACTGTTGTACCAATTCATATGAGGCAGGGCTGGTGAAACTGATCTAGTAGCTTGACGCGTCTACAGTAGAGTCACACCCATACCCACACCTCGTCTCGGAACAGAGGACGCCATCATCTACCTGCTCAATCGTGTCTACACCCATCTGGACCAGCCGGCGAGCACTGTGAGGGTCATGTTTTTTGACTTTTCCAGTGCTTTCAACACCATCAGGCCGACCCTCCTGGGTGATAAGTTAGCAGCGATGCAGGTGGATGCTTCTCTGGTGTCCTGGATTGTTGATTACCTGACAGGAAGACCACAATATGTACGTCTCCCACAGTGTGTGTCTGACAAGGTGATCAGCAACACAGGGGCACCACAGGGGACTGTCCTCTCCCCCTTCCTCTTCACCCTCTACACCACAGACTTCAGCCACTGCACAGAGACCTGCCATCTTCAGAAGTTTTCTGATGACTCTGCGGTGGTTGGATGCATCAGCAGGGATGATGAGACAGAGTACCGGGCTGTGGTCGACTCCTTTGTCACGTGGTGTGAGCAGAATCATCTGCAGCTCAACGTGGCAAAGACCAAGGAACTGATCGTGGACTTCAGGAAGACCAGGAAACACTTGACCCCTGTTTCAATTCAGGGGGTCAGTGTTGACATTGTGGAGGACTATAAATACCTTGGAGTACACATTGACAATAAACTGGACTGGGCTAAAAACACCACAGCACTTTACAGGAAGGGCCAGAGTCGTCTCTATTTTTTGAGGCGACTGAGGTCCTTCAACATCTGCCAGAAAATGCTGAGGATTTTCTATGAGTCTGTTGTGGCCAGTGCGATCCTCTATGCTGTTGCATGCTGGGGGAGCAGGCTGAGGGTCGCAGATGCCAACAGACTTAATAAACTGATCCGTAAGGCCAGCAATGTTGTGGGGATGGAGCTGGACTCCCTCAAGGTGGTGTCGGAGAGGCGGATGCTGTCCAAGATAAAGACAATGTTGGATAACACCTCCCACCCACTCCATGACATGTTGGTCAGTCACAGGAGCTCGTTCAGTGAGAGACTGAGATTACCGAAAAGCACCACTGAACGACACAGGAAATCATTCCTGCCTGTGGCCATCTCCCTGTACAACGCATCCACTTAACACACTGTTTGCTGCTACAGCTACACATGTTTCTTTTCCAACTATTTATTTATGAGTGACTTATGTATGTATGTATGTATATATATGTATATATTGTACTATTCTTAGTTAGCGTATTGTCTGTCTTGTCTTAATGTTGGTTTAAAATGGAGCACTGTAACAAAAAATAATTTCCCCCAGGGATCAATAAAGTATTCTGATTCTGATTCTGATTCTGATACAACAGTGCTGTCAGGCCTACTGCTCTCTGTTTGGTGGACTTCACTTTCAACCCTTCTGTTCCGTACTCGCTTGTGGAGTTGTGAAGTCTTCCTGTGGCTGGACAGCAGGTGGCAGGGTTTAGCCCGCAGCCAAAACCATAAGCAGTGCTTTGTCACAAAGGCCCTTTGCAGTATGTGGCTGCAGGATCTTCTGACTGTGTTTACTTCCATAAGCTTTTCAAAGTAAACCCACATTGTGCAGTCGACTGTCATCCTGTAGTAGAGACTGACCTCTGACCTGTGTTACATCATTGTTATCGACTGAAACATTTTACATTCACACTTTACTTTGTTAATGATGTTTTCACTGCAACTTTCAATATATCTGGTAGGAACTTCTACCGACCTTGATATCTATGTAAGGAGAAAAGAAACCTATGCATGGCGATACATCTAAATGTGCGCTGTCATGTGTCACTACTAAAAGCTGTGATGATAACACTGAACCCTTGGTTCCTGCTGTTCTGCCTGACTCCAACTCCCACAGGGCCTTGGGTTCAGTATTGTTGGTGGGCAGGACTCAGCACGTGGTCAGATGGGCATCTTTGTCAGGACAATATTCCCCCACGGTGCTGCGGCAGCTGATGGACGGCTGAAGGAGGGTATTACTTCCTGTTCATTCTGTGTTACTGACTTGGAAGGAAAAGCTTGACAGCACCTGGCAGAGATCATTACCTACTAACGGTGATTTTATGCCTCCCCACACAGGAGACGAGATTCTGGAGGTGAACGGAGAGTCTCTGCAAGGACTCACACACCAACAGGCCATCCAAATCTTCAAGGTTGGCTTTCAGCGTTTATATTTCATCAACAATGTAAAGAATGTTAAACTTGAACTGTTGTCTCCTCCTGATGGTGGTGAGAGTAATTACACCAATGCCACTGACGTCTGTATCCAGCTGCTGACATTATGCTGTAATCTGCTTGAACTATTGCAGTTTTTGTAGATTGCTTCTGTACACAGTTATCGTGGTGTACAACTTCAAAATGACTAGATACCCGAGTGTTACTGTGGGATACTGTGAGCGAAAGCAGAAGCGAAGCGACTGTGAGTAGAGCAGGTGAACAATGACGTTCAAACCCCGTCCCAAATGTCCTCTGCCCTGTCGCTGTGACTTTAACTCGCTCACATTTGTTAAAAGTGCAGGAGTCATTGACAAAGAACACTATTATAAAAAACCTCCTCTGCATTTTCCCAAACTTTACGACAAAGTTTAAATGAGGGATTTTTGCTTTTTCTTATTTTAGTGCATGTTGTTAGGCTGCTGTGCTTCATTTGCATGACATTGTCCCTTAATGATAATAAGGAGCCCCTCTCTCTGCCTGTCTGTAAAACCTGTCTGTAGTGAATCTCATTGATGTGTTTTGTCCTCTTATAAAGTTACAAACAAAAGATTTGTCTGATTTTTAGATTATCGTTAAAACCCCATTTTTAAAAGTATGTAATGTGTTACTAAAACGGTTGATTTTTGACATTTGCAGACTTTGTGACATGGTGTTGTATTTATAAAAGAGTGTAGCTGTTCTGTAGTTGATGGAATGAGCTGACAGGTCAGAACAGGCCCGTCTTCAGCACAGAGCTGCGTTCGTGAAACTCTGACATCACAATATTACACCTTTTATTTGGGGGTCACTGTGAGAGCATACACTGTCCTCTGTGAAAGAAATTGTTGTTCAGCAGAACAACAAAAGTGAATATCAAGTAGGAAAATCCTAAATTTATGGAATTCCCCTTGTAGTCTTGACATTTCTTTGGCTGTTTCCTGTTGTCAGGATGCACCTTTGTTAGTTTGTTTTCTCAGTCCTGGTCCACATTTCCAAAGACATCATCCCAGCACAGCTGATAAGTTCCACACTCACGCACATGCTTCTGTTAACGCTGGTCTAATAAACTTTAGCTGGCAACGTTAAAACTGAGTGTGACAAAACATTTGTTTGGACAGAAATGATTTAAAATGATTTAAAAACTCTCAAAGAGCACCTGGAACACCTTCATAAAGCCTCAAAAGCACTTTAAAATAAAAATTAGTTGAAAGTCTGGCCTCATATGCTAGTATCCTAACAAATTTCCCACGTGTGGGACTAATAAAGGTTATCTTATCTTATCTTATAAAGAAATGATGGGTCGGCCAAGACCTCTGCATAACTTAAGAGTTCAAGGAAATCTAAAGAATAAATGTTAAGTTGCAGCCCAACAGAAAAACTGAATGGCGTGCTCATAAATCAGTGAACAGGTACCAACCCAGCAAACAGCAAACCAATGAGAAATGAAATTCCACCAGTCTCAGAAATAACATCTTAAACATGTTAACATCGTAATATTCAAGGTGTCTGTAAATTTTTATCCATCTATATACAGTTTTTATATTTTTAGGTTTACCAACGAAAGCCATCAAAAGAAGGTGAAATTCATTCAATTCAGTTTTACGTAAATCAAAACAGTGACCTCAGTGTGCTTCGTATTATAAAATATAGACTCTACAATAATACTGAGAAAATTACCAATAGCCAACAATCCAAGTCAAAAAGAAGAAAGTGCCATCAACCCAGTGTAAGGGGTGTGTTTTTACACCCCAAGGGAAGGAGGGGGGACTCCCAACGGGGGAGCGAGTGGCATGGGTGAGTGAGGGGGGGGGCAAGGAGGGGACAAGGGACATCGAGGGGGGGGGGGGGGGGGGTGAGTGAGGGACACACAGGGAGAGAGGGGGAGGAGCAATGTTCCCTCTAAGCTGCGCGCATGCGCAATTGCGCACTGCTGGCAGGTCTCTGCGCACAAAAAAGAAAACTAACCTGAACTGAAATTAACATTAAAACTTTAACAATCCTGTTCTGCATGTTAGTCAGTGACTGGCTGCTCCCGTATGGGATCAGAACGATGCCACCTTATCCCACAGTCCAGCCAATGATGCGATTCACATTCGTATATACGCAGCTGATCAACGTGGTTGACAGGCTGTGACAGCGTCCTTATGTGCCGACACCGGTGTTTTAGCAAAGCGGCTGATGTGGAGTGAAGCCACGTTAATGACAACGTGTACAACCATTGGAGATGTGAGCAGGACAGACGGAACAACTGATGGACAAAGTGTGGACTTTATACCAGTTTTTAAATTGTGTTGATCGGCCACATAAAACCAGAGTTATGATAAAAATATCTGCAATGTTTGATTTTCTTCCTGAATAAGATAAGATAAGATAAGATAAGATAACCTTTATTAGTCCCACACGTGGGAAATTTGTTTTGTCACAGCAGGAAGTGGACAGTGCAAAAGTTATGACGCAAAAATTAGAATACAATAAGAATAAATACAGTACACAGCTGTACAGAATAGAATAAAATAAAATACTATATACAGTAGAATAAAATAGAATAAAAATATACAATAAGATAAAAATAGAATACGAATGCTATATACAACTGAGTAAAAATACAACGATGCCAGAAAAGATTATTGCACTTAGTGTTATTGCACATGTGTGGATGTGTGTGTTTGTTCAGTTAAAGTCTTTGTTGTGGAGTCTGACAGCAGTGGGGAGGAATACTGTCGTTGTTTATATTTACTGCAGGAAGAAACGGTAAAAACTGCGTTTTATAAGGAAAACGCTCGAAAGCATGTGAGCAAAAACAAAACCAAAACTCCCAGCCTTTCCTATTGGTCGAAAAATGTACCATGTGGACCAATCAAAACATGGCATTTAGTTGTTAAGAAACGGGGGGAAGTTTTAGAAGTGACGGCGTGTTTGAGATGTGAGAGATTTGCGACGTTTAGTGCAAATCTTGTGTAGTTAGTGTGTAGTTAGTGTGTAGTGTAGTCAATAGTTTTGTGTGTGTCAGAACAATGAGGCGACTGCTGAGTGTTACAGGTGTTACAGCAGTGATACATCTGCTGCTGTCAGGCCTGCAGGTATCAGGCTGTTGTTCTCCTTCATCTCATAGTGGACAGAAATTATTTTTTGGAGCGGCACAAATAATTTGTGTGGCATCAGATTTGATGCAGAACAGCTGATTGTTCTGTAAATAGTTTGAAATGTTTGTTTAAAAAACGCCTTGGCTGCATTTTTAGGTAAACAGCTGCAAAAAACTTTGTTGTTTGCATTACTCAGTTACTTTTTTGAAGAAGTAACTATATAATTAATTGCCCAACATTGGTCATTATTTACTGTATTTTGCAGACAGAGAGTTACAGACTCTCTCCCAGACCACAGACTCATAATACAAGTCAGAGCAAAAAAAAATAAAAAAAGAAAGTTGTGTTTTCAAAATTGGAGTTCAAGTTATTTTTCCTTCCAATAGTGTTTTTTTTTTTTTTTTTTTTTTTTCCAATAGTGTTAACATGCTACACAGGTCATGAACAAGATTTTTTACATTTTCATTGTAAGTGGGCTAAAGCAGTTAATTAAAAGTCGTCTAACATAAATGTAAATGCTGTAATTTGATTATTTTAATAAACATGTAACTTGGATGATTGGATGCTGGCGTGACCACAGTGCACACGTCTGCTGTTGCTCACAGTGGTCCAAGGGACGCTCAGGGAGTTTGTGTGTTCGCTCAGACACATGAAAAATTAGAGGGAACATTGGGGAGGAGGGCAGCAAAGGGAGGGACATGGGTGAGGGGTCGGGGGTGGGGGGGGGGACATATCAGATTATTGATTTGACCACTTCTAAAGTATCCTTAAGTTCTCTGATTGGTTTTCAGCCTACAGACGGCCGTCTGGCAGCTGCATCCAGTTGAGCTTTGTATTCAAATTCATAGTGAAAAGCTATAAAATACAATTCAGCACTGTTAACTTTTGATATTATGTCTGCTGCATTTGTCATGAAATAATAACGGAGCAGGCCTCGCCTGATATTAAACCACTTATTAGTCAGCTGTCAAACAACTAAACAGTTAAAGCTTAAAGGAGACAGTGTGAACCTTTCAGTGTTGTGTCAGCATTTTCTGAAATGTGTCTGACAAAAGCTAAAAGCTGATTAATATGTCAGTCATCTCTTAAACGCTGATGTATTGTTTCTGTGCTGTAGGTTTAAACCTTTGCATTGCTTGCTGACAGTTCTGTTTGTCTTTCACTAAATGACACAAATGTCACATAAATGTATTGTAAGTTTTGGATGTGTTGTTTCATATTTTGTCCCCATCATGTTGACATTGACACTGACGAGGACAGCTGAAGGGCGAGACCATAGACTGAATTTCTGGTGCTGACGTCCGCAAACAGAAAACACTCAGCACAGTCACTAAAGACGTTTTTATTTCCACTTTCATCTTCATTAACAGCAACTTAAGAAAGGCGTTGTAACGCTGACCATTAGAACACGGCTGCGCAGCCCCAGCCTGACACCATGTCCCACCCCCACCCTCCTCAGCCGTTCCACTTCACCCAACTCTCATACCAGTGGAAGTACACCAGTCCCATCAGGCTTCAACGAAGCTGATGAACGCAGAGGCCCTGGCCCAGGTCCGAAGGACTGCATTGTCATGGAAGTTACACTTAATAAAGGTGAGCTGGTGTGACTGAACCCAGGAACCAGTTCAGGTGTCACTGGATGATTTTCTTATTACCACTGAGATGGTGTGTCTCTGTGTGTGTGTCTCTGTGTGTGTGTCTGTGTGTGTGTCTGTGTGTGTGTCTCTGTGTGTGTGTCTCTGTGTGTGTCTGTGTGTGTGTCTCTGTGTGTGTCTCTGTGTGTGTCTGTGTGTGTGTCTGTGTGTGTCTGTGTGTGTGTCTCTGTGTGTGTGTCTGTGTGTGTGTCTGTGTGTGTCTCTGTGTGTGTGTCTGTGTGTGTGTCTGTGTGTGTGTGTGCGTCTCTGTGTGTGTCTGCGTGTCTCTGTGTGTGTCTGTGCGTGTCTGTGTGTGTGTGTGTGTCTCTGCGTGTGTGTCTGTGTGTCTGTGTGTGTCTGTGTGTATCTGTGTGTGTGTGTCTGTGCGTGTCTGCGTGTCTCTGTGTGTGTCTGTGTGTGTGTCTCTGTGTGTGTCTGTGTGTGTGTCTGTGCGTGTGTCTGTGTGTCTCTGTGTGTGTCTGTGCGTGTGTCTGTGTGCGTGTCTGTGTGTGTGTGCGTCTCTGCGTGTGTCTGCGTGTGTGTCTGCGTGTGTGTGTCTGTGCGTGTCTGCGTGTGTCTGTGTGTATCTGTGTGTGTGTGTCTGTGCGTGTCTGCGTGTCTCTGTGTGTGTCTGCGTGTCTCTGTGTGTGTCTGTGCGTGTCAGTGTGTGTGTGTCTCTGCGTGTGTGTCTGTGCGTCTCTGCGTGTGTCTGCGTGTGTGTCTGTGTGTGTGTGTCTGTGCGTGTCTGCGTGTCTCTGTGTGTGTCTGCGTGTCTCTGTGTGTGTCTGTGCGTGTCAGTGTGTGTGTGTCTCTGCGTGTGTGTCTGTGCGTCTCTGCGTGTGTCTGCGTGTGTGTCTGTGTGCGTGTGTCTGTGTGTCTCTGTGTGTGTCTGTGCGTGTGTCTGTGTGCGTGTCTGTGTGTGTGTGTGCGTCTCTGCGTGTGTCTGCGTGTGTGTGTCTGTGCGTGTCTGCGTGTGTCTGTGTGTATCTGTGTGTGTGTGTCTGTGCGTGTGTGTGTGTGTGTCTGTTTGTCTGTGTGTGTGTTTGTGTGTATCTGTGCGTGTCTGTGTGTGTATCTGTGTGTGTCTGTGTGTGTGTGTGTGTGTGTCTGTTTGTCTGTGTGTGTGTCCATGTGTGCGTGTCTGTGTGTGTATCTGTGCGTGTCTGTGTGTGTATCTGTGCGTGTCTGTGTGTGTCTGTGTGTGTGTGTGTGTCTGTTTGTCTGTGTGTGTGTCCATGTGTGTGTGTCTGTGTGTATCTGTGCGTGTCTGTGTGTGTGTCTGTGCGTGTCTGTGCGTGTCTGTGTGTGTGTCTGTGTGTGTCTGTGTGTATCTGTGCGTGTCTGTGTGTGTGTCTGTGTGTGTCTGTGTGTATCTGTGTGTGTGTGTGTGTGTGTGTGTGTGTGTCTGTGCGTGTCGTGGCCAGCTGTAGCAGCAAGCACAGCTGTGTGAAAGTACCAAAGCATTGATTTACACTGAACAAAAATATAAACGCAACACCTTTGTTACTGCTCCCATTCCCCATGGGATGGACGTAGAGACCTAAAATTCATTCCAGATACACAATATAACCATCCCTCCCAAACAGTGGTCACAAATCAGTCCAAATGTGTGGTAGTGGGCACATCTGCTATATTGAGATAATCCATCCCACCTCACAGGTGTGCCACATCAGGATGCTGATCTGACATCATGAGTAGTCCACAGGTGTACCTCAGACTGCCCACAACAAAAGGCCACCCTGGAAGTTTACAGTTTTTTGTTCTATTGGGGGTCTGGGGACCCAGAACCGGTCAGTATCTGGTGTGACCACCATTTGCTTCATGCAGTGCAACACATCGTCGCATGGAGTCTATCAGATTGTCAATTGTGGCCTGTGGAATGTTGGTCCACTCCACTTCAATGGCTGTGCGAGGTTGTTGGATATTCATGGGAACTGGTACACGCTGTCGTATACGCCGGTCAAGCACATCCCGAACATGCTCAATGGGTGACATGTCCGGTGAGTATGCTGGCCATGCAAGAACTGGGACATTCTCAGCTGCCATCTGCCCTGAACAATGTGAACCATGATTCATCCGTGAAGCGCACACCTCTCCAACGTGCCAGACGCCATCGAATGTGAGCATTTGCCCACACAAGTCTGTTACGGCGACGAGCTGGAGTCAGGTCAAGACCCCGATGAGGACGACGGGCATGCAGTTGAGCGTCCCTGAGACGGTTTCTGACAGTTTGTGCAGAAATTGTTTGGTTGTGCAAACCAATTGTTCCAGCAGCTGTCTGGGTGGCTGGTCTCAGACGATCTTGGAGGTGAACCTGCTGGATGTGGAGGTCCTGGGCTGGTGTGGTTACACGAGGTCTGCGGTTGTGAGGCCGGTTGGATGTGCTGCCATATTCTCTGAAACGCCTGTGGAGACGGCTTATGGTTGAGAAATGAACATTCAATGCACGGGCGACAGATCTGGTTGACATTCCTGCTGTCAGCATGCCAATTGCACGCTCCCTCATTGCTTGTGGCATCTGTGGCATTTTGCTGTGAGACAAAACTGCACATTCCAGGGTGGCCTTTTGTTGTGGGCAGTCTGAGGTACACCTGTGCACTACTCATGATGTCAGATCAGCATCCTGATGTGGCACACCTGTGAGGTGGGATGGATTATCTCAATATAGCAGATGTGCCCACTACCACACATTTGGACTGATTTGTGACCACTGTTTGGGAGGGATGGTTATATTGTGTATCTGGAATGAATTTTAGGTCTCTAAGTCCATCCCATGGGGAATGGGAGCAAAAACAAAAGTGTTGCGTTTATATTTTTGTTGAGTGTATGTTCCAGTATGATCACAGCAGTTTCACTGCTGCATCAATCAGAGGCTTTCTTGACTTTGGGACTTACTACGGCTTTAACCCCCTGCAGAGCACGGTGTGGGCCTTGGAATTGGAGTGTGCTGTTTGACCCTGGAGAACGCTGCTCCTGGTATCTACATCCATAGCCTGGCTCTGGGCTCTGTGGCCAAGATGGATGGCAGGCTCAGGTAAAAATTTGTAGTTTTACTAATATCAGAAGAGTAAAACGTGTTTTAATGAGAGTATTTCTCAGTAATTGTGATAATCTACTCACTGACGTGTGTGTGAATCTTGAGGAGACAACGTTCAGAGTTGTGCTGACACCTGTGCCTTTGTCCAGTCGTGGAGATCAGATACTTGAGGTGGACTCGGTCAGCCTTCGTCACGCTGCTCTCAGTGAGGCCTATGCCATCCTCAGTGAGTGTGGGCCTGGGCCCATTACTCTTATTGTAAGCAGGCATCCTAATCCAAAGGTAAGACCTGATCTGCTTTTAAATAAAAAGTTCAGCCTCCTGTAAAACCGCCTTAACTGTTGGTTTGATTCAAGCTACTGGATGAAGTTGCTCCTGCATCCTCTGTCTTGATCCTCATGATGTTCCTCTCCTCCAATGACATTCAGGGGTTGTTGAGCCAAAAATGTATCACATAGCCCGGATCTACTCACCAGTTTCTAGTTTAATTGAGAATTCAAAGTAAATTGAGTCTCATTCACCCAGACAAAAACACAGTCTATGTTCCATAAACACAATCCTAGGTTTCTTTTTAGCTCTGTATATACAGTGGGGCAAAAAAGTATTTAGTCAGCCACCGATTGTGCAAATTCCCCCACTTAAAATGATGACAGAGGTCAGTAATTTGCACCAGAGGTACACTTCAACTGTGAGAGACAGAATGTGAAAAAAAAATCCATGAATTCACATGGTAGGATTTGTAAAGAATTTATTCGTAAATCAGGGTGGAAAATAAGTATTTGGTCACCTCAAACATGGAAAATCTCTGGCTCTCACAGACCTGTAACGTCTTCTGTAAGAAGCTTTTCTGTCCCCCACTCGTTACCTGTATGAATGGCACCTGTTTGAACTCATCATCTGTATAAAAGACACCTGTCCACAGCCTCAAACAGTCAGACTCCAAACTCCGCCATGGCCAAGACCAAAGAGCTTTCGAAGGACACCAGGAAAAGTATTGTAGACCTGCACCAGACTGGGAAGAGTGAATCTACAATAGGCAAGCAGCTTGGTGTGAAAAAATCAACTGTGGGAGCAATCATCAGAAAATGGAAGACATACAAGACCACTGATAATCTCCCTCCATCTGGGGCTCCACGCAAGATCTCATCCCGTGGGGTCAAAATGATCATGAGAACGGTGAGCAAAGATCCCAGAACCACACGGGGGGACCTGGTGAATGACCTGCAGAGAGCTGGGACCAAAGTAACAAAGGTCACCATCAGTAACACACTACAACGGCAGGGAATCAAATCCCGCAGTGCCAGACGTGTTCCGCTGCTGAAGCCAGTGCATGTCCAGGCCCGTCTGAAGTTTGCCAGAGAGCACATGGATGATACAGCAGAGGATTGGGAGAATGTCATGTGGTCAGATGAAACCAAAGTAGAACTTTTTGGTATAAACTCAACTCGTCGTGTTTGGAGGAAGAAGAATACTGAGTTGCATCCCAAGAACACCATACCTACTGTGAAGCATGGGGGTGGAAACATCATGCTATGGGGCTGTTTTTCTGCCAAGGGAACAGGACGACTGATCCGTGTTAAGGACAGAATGAATGGGGCCATGTATCGTGAGATTTTGAGCCAAAACCTCCTTCCATCAGTGAGAACTTTGAAGATGAAACGAGGCTGGGTCTTCCAACATGACAATGATCCAAAACACACCGCCCGGGCAACAAAGGAGTGGCTCTGTAAGAAGCATTTGAAGGTCCTGGAGTGGCCTAGCCAGTCTCCAGACCTCAACCCCATAGAAAATCTGTGGCGGGAGTTGAAAGTCCGTGTTGCTCGGCGACAGCCCCAAAACATCACTGCTCTCGAGAAGATCTGCATGGAGGAATGGGCCAAAATACCAGCTACTGTGTGTGCAAACCTGGTAAAGACCTATAGTAAACGTTTGACCTCTGTTATTGCCAACAAAGGTTATGTTACAAAGTATTGAGTTGTATTTTTGTTATTGACCAAATACTTATTTTCCACCCTGATTTACGAATAAATTCTTTACAAATCCTACCATGTGGATTCATGGATTTTTTTTCACATTCTGTCTCTCACAGTTGAAGTGTACCTCTGGTGCAAATTACTGACCTCTGTCATCATTTTAGGTGGGGGAACTTGCACAATCGGTGGCTGACTAAATACTTTTTTGCCCCACTGTACACTAATCAAGCATCACATTATAAGGACCTGCCTAATATTGTGTCGGTCCCTCTTTTGCTGCCACACAGCCCTGAGGTATTTGGCCATGGGCTCGACTAGACCCCTGAAGGTGTCAGTTGGGGTTTGTTTGTCCAGCACGTCCCACAGATGCTCGATTGGATTGACACACGGGAGCCTCGTCAACACCTCAAACTAATGGGCTACTCAAACCTTTCCTGAACCCAAGAAAGCTCCAGCTGATCCAGGAGAGAAGGACAACCGCTGCCTAAGTGAAAACCTGTAGTGATCCCATACGTGTCAGGAGTATCGGAACAGTTGAGACGCATTTTTTCTAAACACCGGGTCTCTGTGGCTTTTAAGCCCCAAAATATGCTGGTCCACCCCATGGATCGGGTCCCCCGACACAAACAGAGTAACATAGTGTACGCTGTTAAGTGCAGGAGGATTGGCAGGATTTATACATCGGGGAAACCAAACAACCTCTGGCTAAGAGGACGGCACAAAACAGAAGAGCTACCTCGTCAGGCCAGGACTCTGCAGTCTATGCACACCTACAGGCCAGTGGACACTCTTTCAATGATGAGGATGTATCATCCTGGACAGGGGGGAGCGCTGGTTTGAGGGCGGAGTCAAGGAGGCCATTTACATGAAAAGGGAAAGACCATCTCTGAATCGAGGAGGGGCCTAAGGGTACATCTGTCACCATCTTACATGCTGTGATTGCAGCCATTCTCCAACTCTCTGTGAATGGGACTCATGGCCATTAATCAATGGTTGTTGATGGTCATATCAATGGTCATGAAACTGACCACACGGCCCGTTGTTAGTCATTGGTATTAGTAGTCACTATGCAAATATAAAATAATACATGGTCTGCAACAATGCTCAAGTTGGTGGTACGTGTCAAAGTAACATCATGAGTAGCATGACCCAATGTCTCCCACTATCACTTTGCCCAAAGCATCAGACGGCCTCCACCAGCTTTTCTTCTTATCGTAGTGCATCCTCATTCAAAAACCCCTTATTCTGTTAAATGGGATTGTCGGCACGTGCTAATTATTGTGTTTCTGGTAGATTCCTGAAGGTTGGTGCTTTAGGATGTGTTTGTCTTTCTTGATGCTAAAATGCATCTTTTTGTGTTTCTTTGTCTCACCTCAGGTATCAGAGCAGGAGATGGATGACATCATAACTCGATCCACTCACAGGGACAAAATGAGCAGGAACAAGCACTCATTTCATTCGCAAGGTCTGACCTGTACCAGCATTCACATTTTAATTAACTGTATCAACTATTTTACTAGTTAGCTCCATCATTTTACACATGGCCCTGCTACACTATTGTAGTTTAACTACTGTGTAGGCAAGAGCACTGTTTCTTTGGTTTGTAACAAGGTTTCAATGAAGAACACTGTACTGTGACAAGACAGGGTTGATGTTGTTCACTTAGTCCTGGTCTCGCCATGGTATTAGATCACTTCCTGTTCTTGTTACGGTGCACTGTGGTGTTTTTCTGTAGGTCAATCTGTGTAGCTTGATTAACTGCAAATTTTCTCATTGAAACTTATTTCATAGTAACTTACAGGGGCTGTATTAAAGCATCATTTCTTCAGAATCACATGCAAATATTCACTAACTGTGTCCTTAGGGATTTGCTAGCTTAGTGTAGCTAATAGCTTAGCAGTTAGCCAAACCACTAGCAGCAGGTTTGTGTGTTAGGGGTTAACTGCACTTTCCTCCTCAGCTGTGCCCCAGCAGGTGACTGTGGAAGAAGTGTAGTCAAAAACAGAAGTGCCCACCAACCTGTTCAGTTCTGGGGAAAATTGCTTCTGCCAGTTAATTTTCCCCAATCTGTGAAATACCTGCCAAAGAACAAAATGTGCTAGGAAGATTTTACTCTTAGAAATGTGAAACTAGAGTCCCAGCAACCATGGTCAAAGTATTCCAGGGTCCAGAGCAGGTGACACTGGAACAACTTTGAAGGCTGCATCAGCCTCTAGTCCCCTAGTATATATGTATATGTAGTGTATATGCATGTCCACATGTGGGTCTTCAAATGGCGGCTGTCCAGAAAATGATGTAACTTTTATAGATAACTTAAATGTTCAGAGGAAAACCTGTTCTTATTAGGAGAGACCCAGCATCTATACCTCTTTGGATTTTTTAGTTCTTTCTATAAAAATTGGTGAGATTGTATAAAACCCCAGTCCTACGGTCTTACAGGCCTCTTAGGAGCTTGCCTCCTCTTGTTACCAGCACCCCCCAGTTCCCATCCACACATAAACTATCCAACAAACCACACTCTCATTGCTGTGCAGCTGATACTCAGTTTTAGAATAGAATAGAATTCAACTTTATTGTCATTGCACATGCACAGGTACAGGGCAACGAAATGCAGTTTGCATCCATCCAGAAGTGCTTTAGTGATATAGATATATTACAATATATATTAGCAATAATATAGATATGTAAGTATATTAGTGAAATGGGTCTATTATGGTATGTTATAATGTACACGGTATGAGGTATGTTGTGAATATTCTATAACTATAAGTATGTACAGGCTGTAGTGAGTACAAGCTATGTACAGGCTATGAACAGGATATAAATATGAAAAACTATACAGAATATGAAATAAATAACTTTACAGAAATCTGAGATATACAGTTATACAGTTATACAGTTATTTATCTATGAATCCAGACATGACGGCCTGGATGATCTTTAATGTCCTCCCTCTAAACTCAGATAAAGCTGAGGTTAAACCTTAGAAATACGGTCACTAACTTGCTCCGTGTGGCGTGTGAAAATGATGGCATCACTGAATTCTGTATTTGTCTGGGTTTGTCTGTTGTGGTTTTAATGTGTAGGTGTGTCCTGTAAGAACACCAGCCCAGCAGTGAAGGACATGCAGGAAGACAGGTCGCCTGTTCTCAGCTGGACCATGAAGAGGTTCCTTGAGCCTGCCAGCAGGGTACGTTTTCATTTAGACATATATTTAGTTTTGTTGCTACATTGATAGGTTCAGTTTCAACCTTCTTACACAATCATATAGAATAGAATAGAATAGACTTTTATTGTTATTTTACATGTACAATGAAACTGTAGGTGCTCCACACCAGCTGTGCATGGAATAAAAGTGTAACTAGAAAAAGTTGCATTTCCTGCGAAAATGCAGTGTGAATGCCGTGTAGTGGAATCTAATGAAAAGAGCTGAAGTAGCAGAACTATCTGCTGAAAAGAGCTGAAGAAGCTGAAGTTTGTGCTGAAAAGAAGTGAAAAAGCATAACATTTAGCCTAAAAGAGGTGAAGGAGCTAAAATTTCTGCTGAAAAGAGGTGAACTAGCTGAAGTTTTTACTGATAAGAGTTAAAGAAGTTAAACTGTCTACTGGGAAAAAAAATGGTGCTATTACCGGGATTTAAACCCGGCCCTCCCGCTTTGAGAACGGCTGCTCATCTCTCTGAACCAAACTGGTTCTCAACTGAGTCAAACATATGATGAGAGAAAAATCTGCAGGGTGCAGAAGACGCTGAGCAAACTGCTGAAAAGAGCTGAAAAAGCTGAAGTAATTGCTGAAGATGGCTGTATTTGAAAGGGTACACCGCAGACTGTCAAGAAAGCAGTGTGCATGTGAGCACGGAAGATGTGGCAACTGCCACAGGTAGGATTCGTACCTTCGCCACTGGATCTCAGCTGCTCATCCCACTGAGCCAAACCAATTCTAGTCCCGAAGAAAGATATAAGAGAAAAAATGTGCACTGTGCAGAAGAAGCTGAATTGTGCTGAAAAGAGGTGAAGAAACTGAAATTTGTGCTGAAAAGATTTAAAGAAACTGAAAATTGTGCTGAAAAGAGCAGAAGAGGCTGAGATTTGTGCTGAAAAGAGGTGAAGTTGTTGAACTTTCTGCTAAAAGAGATGAAGAAACTGGAAATTCTGCTGATAATAGGCCAAAAAGCTGAAAAATCTGCTGAAAAGAGGTGAAGAAGCAGAACTTTCTACAGAAAAGGGGAAAGGAGCAGAACTTTGCACTGAAAAGAGGTAACAAAGCTGTAGTTTCTGCTAAAAAACAGCTGAAGAATCTGGAATTTTTGCTGAAAAGAGTTTAAAAGGTTTAACTGTTACCTGAATTTTTTTTAATTTTTTTTTTTGCCATAGGCGGGATTCGAACCCCGGCCTCCCGCTCTGCTCATCTCACTGAGCTAAAACACAGCAAAATCAGTGACCACACTTGTAATGTTGTCCTAGTCATCTTAATGTGCCAAAAAATTGCAAAAAAACCCTTAATATTTCAAAAAGTATAAAAGTTATGAGCACCAAAAGAGTAGGCGTTAGCAGAAGGAGCAGAACAGTTTAAAGTTTGAATGGTGAAAATCGGATGAAAACTGAGGGAGTAGTTAACCAGCAAAGGTCTGAGCAACTAGAATAAGGTAGAAGAAAGAATAAAGAGAAACAGGAAATCAATAGTGTGAATGCCTCTGAGGCATTTATTTATTTAGTTCCAAGTTTAATTAATTAATGACTCTTTTTATTAATTAATGGTGTATTTATCTATTCATTTTGTCACTCCTGGCCTTCCGTAGTTGGTTCTTGTTTCATCAACTTTCTTGGGGTTTTAAATAAACAGCTAATCAGTGTAACAAAGTAAATCTTACAGTTATAGTATACACCCTTTCATCCCAGTTAATGAGTTAAATGTATTTTAATAGTTTTAAACTTCCTTTCATTTCAACTTCTGTCCAATTTGGTTGTTTCTTAAACAGGGCTCCCTGAGTTCAGAGGCAGAGTTGTCTCAGTACTTCCTGCAGGAACTTTCCAGCCACTCATTCCCATCTGAATCCATGTTGATGGGCTCAGATAGTGACGATGTCCTCCACCAGATGAGCTGCATTACCTCCAAGGCTGACTGCTCATCAAAACCACATGGTAAAATGTTACTGATTAAATCCCAGGAAGACGTTTTAGGAATATTTCACAGATTTAACTTTAAAGTTTGCTTCCACCACGCTTGACATGTGAACAGTAGTTGATGAAATGAGAACTTTACTGACCTCTAAACAACACGACTGAAGTATTAAAAGGTTAACATAACTATTAGGAGTTACCAGTGATCACATTACCTGTGGCTGTTGCCATTAATACAGTGGCTAGAAGCTAAGGCTAATAATAAAATGATAATATCCACTAGGAACTAGACAGGAACAATGGGATCCTACCTTCTAACTCTATTTGATCTGCAACAAACATAAAAATGTGCTGGATTGTATCAAATGAACTCTGGACCTTTTATCTGCTCATTGTAATTGGGACAATGAGGGAATAACACACACCTGGCCATGGAACAGCTAAGAAGCCAATTGTCCCATTACTTTTGGTCCCTTAACAAGTGGGAGGCACATATGCAAACTGTTGTAATTCCTACACCTTTCACCTGATTTGGATGTAAATACCTTCAAATAAAAGCTGACAGTCTCCAGTTAAAGCACATGTTGTTCGTTTCACTTGGAATCTATTGTGGTGGTGTATAGAGCCAAAAATGTTGTGTCAATGTCCCAATATTTATGGACCTGACTGTATGTGAATATGTATATTAGTGAAATATAAGTCCTCCACAAAGTCAGGGAAAGCCCTGTAACTTACTGTAAAACTAAATATGTTCCCTGAGACACAGAGCTACAGATCCCTGAGAGTCTTAGCCAGTCAGCTAGCAGCTGTGACCAGCACACCTGTGCAGGTAATAAAAGGACAGGTAATGTTTGCCGAGCTGTTGCACACACAGCACGCTCATTTCATCAGTTGCCAAAAGGCAACTGACCAGCGTGTCCATAATGAGCTAATACTCCTGTGTGCTACATACTACAGTGTACGCTGTGCACCTGCTTACTGGTTTTTGTTGCATCACTCTGTGTCTCCCAGTTAATTTGTTTACAGCTCCGCACCGCCCAGGTGGCAGAAAATGTGCATGGTATTTGCAAACTGGTTCCCAGCTCGTAACCAGCGCACTCTGCTTTCAAGGGTGAGCATTGGTTAAAGGTCATCATGTGACTGATGCAAGCCAGATCCTTTTATTTAGCAAAATTGTGATTAATCGTTAAACTTTACTGTTGAGGGGAGCGGCCACGACTCCACACACACACACATACATTAAAAAACAAAAAAGCCAGAAGAAAAGGGCACTCGGGGCATCCAAGAGGAAAGAGCCTCAAGCCCTGCCCCCACACATGCCACCGACCATTTATGAGATTTTTTTAGAGACCAAGCATTTATCATCTCTCTTTAAACAATTACACAGCATCCAGTTTTGTAAAAATTAGCTGTAAGTTCATCTTTATTTTCAGGATTCAGCCCATCTCTGACAGAAGTGGAAGACGGCCGTGTGTACAACAACATCCAAGACCAAACCTCTGCACCTCTCAGTCACCATGTGGAGGCCGTGTGCCAGCCCATCACATGGTCCAGCCCCCCCACAGCACGCAGCCCACTTCTCTGCCAGGTGAAGTGCTTCGAGGATGACCTCAGCGAGGGAGAAAATTCAGCCAGCAGCAGAAAAATTGAGCCCTTCCACAGACCCACAAAATCTGAAGCCTTTACCTGCAGTGACGTGTCACAGAGTGATTCAGCAGGTGTATTTAGCAGCTCGGTGTTAGACGGTGAAGATAGTGGAGATTTGCAGAGTGGAGGCAGAGATATACCCACAGCACTCTGTGACAGTTCCACTCAAAGTAAGGATGGTTTTCCCAATAAGTCAGAGTCACCTGGTTGTGAGTTAACCTTCATGTTCATCCACCAGCCTTTAGATCACACAGCAGGGGTGTCGAGCAGCTCTGTGCTCACTGATATGACCACCAGCAGTGAGGACTGTCCAAATCAAAGTCACGGACAGTTGGAGTCAAAGCAGTCCCCCAAGCTTGAAGCAGTGAACAGGGTCATTATGAGCACTGAAGCACCAAACCTACCCCAGCAGCAAACATCCCAAACGGATGAACCCACCCTGGCCTTGGCCCCATTCCAGCTCCCATCCCACAGCACAGGAACAAACCCCACGGTGGCTGCCGACATGATCCCCAGTCAGCTATATGAGAAGGAAGATGCCAGTGAGTTTGCAGGGATTTGTCCCATTAACACGGTGATCCTAAGAAGGAACGACGGGAATTCATTTGGGCTTGAACTGGAGATTATGTCATCACCACTGAAGCTGGTGATCGCTGGGGTGGAGCCTGGAGGTGCAGCAGAAAGGGTACGTGGGATTGCTTTCAACCCTACACCAGTGGGATGGGGGTTGGGGGTTCCCCCCAAAAAACAAAATAAATTCAACAACACAGTTTTTGGCAATAAACTGCAAAGCAAAAAAATGATGGCTGTAGCAAAGATGATACAAATTCAAATATATATGCAAAATTTTCTCTGCAAACTGAATATGAACAAGAATATTTGAATTTTCTGGTGATTCTTTAAAGGATCAAACGATTTAAGATATTAAAAATATTCCATGTAAAGGCTGAGCTTGTTTCTCTAACTGTGGTCCCAGGAGTCTGCAGGCAGGCTGCGTCCCGGAGATGAGATCGTCAAGATTGGAGATAAACTAGTTTGCTCCTCCAGCTACCAGGACATTTGTGAACTCATGCACAGCCTTCCTCTGACACTGGCCTTGGACATCAGGAGACCGATCTCAGGTAAGACGCTCACCGTGTGACTTTATTCTAAAGCTGAATAGATGAAAATGAGCAGCTCACCTGCTTCAAGAAATTACAGCCTGATGCTGTCGAGTCAGGGAGAAGATGCTGAAAGCACTGTGAAACAGGCACAGGGGACTCCAGTCTGGATTGTCCCTCATTGTGGGGTCGCAGCAGGCCTTTTATTGATCGGAGGCAGTGTTGGGAAGGTCACTTTTATAATGTATTCCACTACAGATTACAGATTACATGCCCCAAAATGTATTTTGTAATGTATTCCATTAAGTTACTCAATGTGAGTAACGTATTCTGAATACTTTGGATTACTTAATATATTGTCATGCTTTTTACAACTACACAAATGTCGCTATCACATCCTGCACATTCTTGTTTGTTTTTCTTTACCATTTGGCTGTTAAGCCCAACTTAATATATTTAATGTAGAGGAGCAAAGACTTGGGTATGTTTGTATAAGCTGTTTTGTCTTCTTAAAGATAATAAAAAAGCACCATCTTTCCTTAACAATATTTTTTTATTTATAAAGCTGACAAGTGGAAGAGTATTAGACAAACATAAAATCTGCCATTGAAGAGTATTTACTGTTATGGTCACCAACATCACTTAGTTAAAATCAAAAGTAGCCTGGCACAAGGAGAAAAAATATCAGCATTTTCAATGACTGTTTTCTTATTAGGACAAAAAAAAGGCAATATATAAAATTATACTCAAAAATGAAAAATATATTATTTTGGCATTTACTGTCAATATTATTCTTCCACCAAAAATTTTAAATTACAAAAGATTTTTCAATACAACTCAGATATTCAAACTCAATGTAACAATGAGAAATTACATTTTAAACCTTACCCTAGATATAATTTTTAAAACAAGACAATATATGTTTTAATGCAACTCAGCAACATTACCTTATGGCCATTTAACAAAGGCAAGCAACAAAGAACTGTCCGAGGTGTCAGTGCTGAACTGCTTGGTTCAAAACCTTAAATGGCCCCAAAAATCAAATAATTGGCGAACAATTGCAGTAAACATATGAGGTGCTGCTTTTTGAATGCATGCCAAAAACAAATACTAAAGACTACAAAATACTGAGGTTGCAAGCCCCATCTGTGAACAATACCAGGATAGTTTCAGCAGACTACCTACATCTGTTCCGCCTAGTCTGCAGTCCAGTAAAGGCGGTTGTAACGCAGCAAGAGCACCTGTTCAAAGTGTTTGTCTGTCATGCGGTTATGGTGTCAGGTGAAGACGAGTCCTCCGTGGCTAAAGAGACGCTCGACCGGAGCAATTGACGGCAGAGTTGTATTGTGTTTTAAGAAGAGGGCTCTGATCACTGGATGTCCCATTAATGAGGTCAATGTCTTATCTGAATCTTGAAGATACCTCTGTACCTCATCCTCCGCTGTAGAACAGGTCACCTGTGTACTCTGAAAACTGAAGAAGCTGTTGTCGTCATCATCTTCTGGCTCATTTCCCACTGAGGCATGTCCAGTGGTGCTGGTGTCATTAGAAGGTTCTGTGTTGAGGAGACGGGCCTCTTGGACCATCGTTCTTCTCGTGGATTCTCTCTCATCATCTGCCATCCTTGCTTCATGGGAGGCTAATACAGCTGCAAATCGAGTGTCAATTGCTTTGATGATCGCTAAGAGGATGTGAGTTGAAAATTGCACTTGTGTCAACTTTTCAGATAACTTGGCTTTCAGACTGAGAAGGGTGGGAATCACATATCCGAAGTAGCAGTTCTTTTCCCCTGGAGCAGGTTGACTGAGTAGGCAAACGGTTACAGAGTGGCTGCATACTCTTTGAGAAACACTGTCTCTTGAGGATGCAGTTTTGCCACCTTCAGATGTTCACAGATTTCATTGAGCTGACTTTCAGGTAGATTCATTAGCTTCTCGATTGCATGGTACTCTGAGCTCCACCTAGTCACTGAAGGTACAACACATCTCATTTGGGCAATTTCTTCAATTACCTCAGAAGCACCTGATGAGTGATGAGCCTTATTCCAGATGGCTGCACATTTTGCCTTTGCACTCCTGTATAATTTTCTGGAAACACCCTGCTGTGAAGCAGCTTTATCAAGGTCAGTCGTGGCAATGAGATTTAGTGTGTGCGCAGCACATCGATGGTGTGGTGGCAAAAAGAAGTTCAGCTCCTCGTGTTCTTGCTCCTCCTCAAGTACTGTAGTGACATCATGAAATTGTGCATCACCTGTGTCTTCCAGATCATCTTCTGTTTTTGAATCTCCATATTCATTGAAAGCTTTTACAGAATTGCTCCCATTGTCTGTGACTGTAGCACTAACCTTGCCTCTGATATGGAATTCAGCATGAACCTGACTTATTTTGGCGGCAATAACATCATAAATGTGATGGCCTCTTATCCTCTCACATGCCAGTGCAGCAGACCTGCGATCCAATGTGTCTGACTCGATCCAGTGACATGTGATGCCAATGAAACTTCTGTGATGCGCAGTCCAGATATCTGCTGTTGTGCACACATTTTGAGTATGTAGAAGAATTTCAGTTATTGCTTCGTTCATTTTTTGGAAAGGTTTTCTCAACACGAGTCATCAATGTTTTTCTGCAAACAGGACTCCTGCCCCCACTTAGTCCTTCAACCATCTTACGGAATGAGGTGTTCTCAACAGTAGAAAAGGGCTGCACTTCATTGACTATGAAGTCAAATACCAAGGAATTTACTCTCCTTTGGCTGATGGCTGGAGTGCTAAGGATGGCTTGTTTGAGAGGAGGAGAGGCTGTGTCTTTGCCACTTTGTTCATCACCATGATCCGATGTGTTTGCTTTGGGTAAACTGCGTATAACCCTGGGATGCGTCCTCTGGAAAAAAAAAAAAAGAGACCGAACAAAAGACAAAATATTACTGATGAAGAAATAGTTTTGTATTCGAGATCACTGCAAAAAGTGCAGCCTTACCTAATGTCCACTAAGGTTGGGCGATTAGACGAATATATCGACTATCAACAATAGGTTGAGCCTTTCGCCGATTGTGTTTACAAGACGAATTTTTAATTTTTTTGCCCATGAGTAAGTATAATAATAATGTTGGTTGAAGGCAAGAGAAGCAGTCAACGGGAAATATAATAGTGATGTTTTAACGGCATGAACAAATGCAGCGATTCATTTACTCAAGCTCAGAATGAAAGAACAGCAGTAGTCTATGTTCAGGAAAAAATTAAACATTTAATTTAAATAAAGAAACCGCAATGGTGGGTAGGGATACAAAGAAACTGTCTTCTTCTTCCACTTTAACTGTGTTCCAGTGTTTATGTCTTAGACACTCGACCAAACAACAAATAAGTTAAAAACCAAAATGTCACTTCCAGCGACCATAAAAAAATATCAGAGGTAAAGTTAAGGTTTTTTGTGCAATTTGGTGCATCTCAAATAAATAAATGAATAATCCAAAAAAGGAGCAATGTTAATACAGAAACTCCAACAAGGAAAACTTTCTATTTATGTTCTAGATGCGCAAATCAGTCCGTGCATGATTACATTACTCCGCCCACTAACAAGTCACCTGCGCGAATATGTTGGTTATCATCATTTGTTTGACTGACGATTGTTGGTTGGAAAATTTTTAAATCTCGCCCAACCTTAATGTCCACCTTACTGTTAATCATTTTGGGATTGCTTTCAGAACTGCACACGATAATTTGAAGCTAGCAGGTTGTTAATGCTATCCATCAAGTTTAACAGTCTATGAACTAACTTTAGCTAACGTCAGCTAACATTGTTAGCTGATGTCAGCTAACAATGTTAGCTAAAATCACAGCAATATCACATCGAAGCTACTGAAGTGGCACATAGCCCAGGTAGCTACCACAACTAAAATGAGATATTTGCAGTAGGCTAACGTTAGTTTTTAATAATAACTTACTTGATTTGTTAGGTTGGAGGTGGAGTTTTTGGCGAGGAGAGCATCTTCTTTTTTTGCATTGCACTGTTAAATTTCGCCCATCCCTTTCTTCTTTGAATATGAAATGGTGTTGGAACTTCGAAGTCCGAAACTCTGTTGCGCTGGCGCTGGCTCCGGGTCCATCGTGTGATTGACGCCACCAACAGGACGCGTTTTCTTTTTACAGCCTCTTCTCGCGTGTTTTGTTTGGGTTTCCAGCCGCAATGCGCAGCGTGGAATGACCAGAATTACAGAGGACTGCCATGTAATCCATTTATAACAAAGTAACTGTATTCTAAATACCACCCTTTTAAACAGTAACTGTAACGGAATACAGTTACTCATATTTTGTATTTTAAATACGTAACGGCGGTACATGTACTCTGTTACTCCCCAACACTGATCGGAGGGTTGGTGGTTCAATCCCTGCTGAATATACTGGACGGGATACTAAACCCAACTTGCTCTCTGATGCATCCATCGGAGTGTGAATGTCTCTGAATGTTAGATAGAAAGCAGTTAAATAGAAAAAGTTTTTGTGTGAATGGATGAAAGAGCCTAGTTGTGTAAAGCTTTGAGAAAATAGAAAAGCTCCATTTAAAAACCGTATATATGGACTGCCCAGCTGATTGGCCAATGTCAGACGAGAATAAAAACAAACATTGGCTACTCAGAGCTTTAGACTCTTCCTTCCACCCAACCCTTTCTACATTTCCTCAGTGCAGTAATAATATGTTTATAGCTGCTGTGGTCTGCGTCTCATCACACAGTTGTCTTTGCATTGGGGAAGAAGCACTAACAATATACAGGCTGGATTCCTGATTAGATGCTCAGCTACACTAAGCAGCTGAACATGTCACTTCTGTCACGCTACACTGCTCGTTCACTTTCTGCAGCCTGCCCATCAGCTTACACTCAAACCTCCAGCTGCTGGGAGGAAAACCGTCTCCACTTAATGGTTACGATATGATTAAATCGTATATTTGTGTGTCTTTGAATGTGCGCTTACACTGCTGTGTAGTGCTGTTTCTAAGCCACCAGGTAGTGTTACTCTTTAAGCTTTCACATAGACTGCTGTGTGTTTTCCTTTAATGCTGACCTCAGATGTAGGATCAGCATCCCCGCTCTCTCCTCCCCAAAGCAACCTGCACGCCTCTGACTCTCTGTTCACGGTGACTAACCTTTATATTTTACTTTTAATGACCAATGTTAGATTTGCCCTGTAGCTTCACACTAGGCGTAGTGTAACATTAATCTTTATGTAACACAGAGATTGCTGTGGGGCACTAAAACGGGGAGTCTTTCCACATGTCTGTTTTAAAGTCATCATGTCTCTCTGAGTAAACATGTCATCATAGATCAACATTACTGATAAGCAGGCGAAGGAAAAAGGAGGAAAAGTCACTTCCTCTGATGATAACCTGTCCATATACGCTGCTCCTGACAGTTTCAGTTCTGTAACTGGTAAACAGAGACTTCTTCACATCTTTGCATGTTAGACACTAAAGTGCAAACATGTGTAATACAAGAGAGAGCAGTCGATCATGTGACTTCCTGGATCAGCCACAGCAATGTCTCCAGCTAAGTCCTGCAGTTGACCAGCTGAGTATACATCTGTGTACAGTAGCTTTAGTCTTTCCTTATGAGATTGTAGATTATAATATAATGCAACCCTTTTGATGCATATCACTGTATCGTATGTAATAGTATTGTACAGTGTGGCTGTATGCATTCCCTCTGTATGTTAGGAGTCAGCAGTTCACAGCAATGACTGTATCAAATATAACACAGTTGATAGAGTCATTGGTTCAAATCAGAGAGAAATCCATTCGGGTTCATTTCACGCTGCTAACATGAGAAAAGGTCTTTAATCACTTCACCTTCATGACGGCGCCTCACCTCTCATGCAACAGGCTGAATTACATAGATACATGTTATATAGTGGTGCAGCGGATCGCGGTTGATCCGTAATCGGAACCGATCCCACTCCACGGTTCGGCACGCACGTGGTCCGAAGATTCGAAAAAGAAGAAAAAAAAGTATGTGTATGGTGCGCGTGGTAGGTCTGTCAAGCGATAGCTATGGCCAGCGCTAGCGGTCCAAGTGGAGGAGCAGAGGAGTTTGTGGCATTTAAGCAGCCCTTTGCTGCCCAGCCCGACCGGGCTAAAGCTATTACAGAAGCTACTGGGGTGTTTAGCTGCAGACGGGAGGCCGTATTCTGTTGTGCAAAACAAGGGGTTTAAACTATGATGAATGTGCTTGAGCCACGCTATGATATCCGGTTGCGCGTCCACTTTAGTGGCAAGATCATTCCAAGCATGTATGAGCAGGAGAAGTTTAAAGTTATGGCTGAACTGTCCCAGGCATCTTCTGTTGCCCAACTACTACAAATGGGTGGAGCTCCAGGGCAGCGGAGTGCGATGTAATGAGCGGTGTGTATTATTGTAGGGTCTACCTTACAATATAAAGCACCTTGAGGCGACTGTTGTTGTGATTTGGCGCTTTATAAATAAAACTGAATTGAATTGAATTGAGTGGTAGATACAAAGCCCTATACTGCACTATATTGTACCATAATTTTTTTTAATAACTGCGTGGAATGAGTCTTGAGTTGAATGTTTTTAACAGGCAAAAAATACTTCAATAAGTAAATGTTAAATTTTTGTCTTTTTTCTTTTTTTGCTGATCCGAAAATTGATCAGATCCAAACTGTGAGATTTTTGATCCGTTGCATCACTAATATGTACACATAAATAATTAAACTTACACATCAAATTATATCATATAAATTACAATTCACTGGTTTCATATTTAAAAAAATATGTAATGTAAATTATTCGTTGTTACCAACCTCCTCTCATTCGATCCTGATCTTTTCATGTCTTGTGCCAGCTGTAGATCGACTGCTCAGCCTGGGAGGGACTGTGTGGTCACAGAGCAGTGATGGATCCACAGTGGATCCAGCCAAATCTGTTCAGGGGGGGACTGATCAAGTAATAAGAACACATTTAGGAAAAGCCACAATCCAACCAGACTGTAACTTGCCCATCGTCAATGTAGACGACGTGTTATCAGATGTGAGCCGCAACACCAGTGAGGAAATATCATGTGATGAGCCTGAAACCTGCTGTCCAGGCCAACATGGTGCAGCCCTGTGTGAGAAGCCTCCTTTGGAAGCCAGAGATGAAAAGGGTGCTGCCTTTCTGATGAATAAATGTGTGAACCAACAGAAAGAAGGCAGCTCTGCAGTTTTCAGCGGATCAGGTCCAGAAAAATCAAATCCTAGTTGTAAACACATGGATCCCACTGCAGATGTCAGTGGTTCAAACAGTGACTGCAGTGCAGTGGTAAAGAACATGGCAGATGGTATTGGTGGTGTCTCTTCTACACGGTCACCATGCCAGTTTCTTAACAGTACAGCACCTGTTTCTGCTACAGAGCCACACTTTGACAGAGTTAAAGCGTGTGCAGCATCCAGACACACGAGCGTTTACAGAAACCATGCTCCACCAGCAGCCCACTCCGTCACTGAAAATCTGCATGCAGACGTCTCCCAAAGATCAGATTTACTGAGGTGTGACGACACACAAACATATTCAGTGGAATCCAACCCCTCAGGCTCCAGGCTATCCAAAATGTCAGCGTCAGTGAGCAACAATCACAAAGTCGTGCAGTGTAAAGATACGTTAAAGCCTGACGCTTGCTCCTTACCTAAGACAAGCTCAAAGCTGAAACACCTCGGTTACTCAGACAGTCCTGTGTGGAGGAGTAACTTCAGACTTCAGGTTGAAAGTGGTCCTTCCACACTTAAAGGTTTGAGTATTAAAAAGAAGAACAGCCCAGAGGAGCCTCTTCAAAAACTGTTGGGGAGTCCAGTCCCTGCAGATACAAAGGCTTCCTTCAGACAGTCAACAAATCCAGCAGCTGTGGTAACCATTGGGATTTTGAAGCCCACTAACCAGCCTGATGTCAGGAGTGGCCTAGCTGTGGCCGGAGCAGGTGACACAAAGCAAATAATGACTGAGCATGGAAATTCAGATGGAGCTTTGCAAACTGTGCAGCTGCCCAAAAAAGATATGCACGTAGGTTACGAAGCAAAAGCTGAATCACATGGACCTGCCACTCAGAGGACATTCATGGAAGTGCGACTGTCTTCCTCATCATCATCATCATCATCGTCAGCAGCAGCAGCAGCAGCAGCTATGTCACATAGAGACAAAAAGGTTTCAAAAGAAAATAAACACAGAAATGATACAGATGCACGATTAGCAGCAATGCATTCATCCACTGTCACCGCAGAAGAAAGAACAGCTGCCTCGGTCACCAACACAGCATTTCATTCACTGTCTTCTACCGCAGCTCATTCAACAAGTAAAGGTTTCAAACCTGTGACAGTTATGGAGACAGAAGAGACAGCGAAGTCCAGCACATCCAGACTGTCCACACAGACCCTGTCCACACGGACCCTGTCCACACAGACCCTGTCCGCACACACTGCCTCGTCTGCAGATTACAGTCCTTTCTCTGTCCGACATAAAATCAAATCCTTTGAGAATCTGGCTAATGTTGACAAGCCCCTGGTGAAAAGCAGTGATCCTCAGCCGTATGCGCTGGCATATAGAGCCCCGCTGAACCAAAGGATTGCAGGTTATATGGAACTGGTTAATGCTGTTGACTTCCGGACACGGCAAAGGAGTTTTAGCTCTTATGTGGAAAATCTGCTTCCAGCCACATCCTGTTCTCTTCGTCTTCGTAAGTCTTCTAAGAATGAAGTTCACAAAGCTCCAGATGGGGTTGCACCACACACTCCTCCAGTGCTGCGCAAGAAACATGGCAGACTTCTCTACAGTAGGTTACGGCAGCTCAGGGCTCTCAGCATGCCTGAGCTGGAAAAACTGTGCAAAGAGGACGTTGCAGGAGGGTGCAGCAATGCAGATAAAACAGACTCTGACACCCAGTCCACTATAGCCCCAGTGACTGACAGCTTTCCAACCTGTGCAACTCCAATGAAAGCAGATTTGAACAGCGTTAACCACAGTGAGGCTGAAGTCACTGAAGAGACTGCTCAGAGGACCCGAGAGACCCATGGCCGGCAGCTCGGCTGGTCCATCAGGTGAGACTTTAAACCAGTCATTGTAAATCACAGCAGCTGCTTTGCTCCAAACATAACTGTGAAATGTGGGTGAAAAAAACACATTAAATGTCCTGATTCGATGGCTTTTTCTCTGCAGTTTAGAGGAGCTGTCGGCTTCACCTGTGAGTCAGTGTAAACTGGAAACACTGCTGTCCTCACTAACAGCGAAAGCTTACATATCAACCCTGCTTCAGCAAACCAAGGTAATGTCTCACTGCAGATACAGAGTCCAGCTGAGTTTGAGTGTTCTTTATTTGTCTCTCTGTGTGTTTTGCAGACTAACAGAAATACTCGTCTTGTTGTCCTGAGTAAAGGAGAAGGTTCAGGACTTGGTTTCAGTATTGCTGGAGGAGTTGACCTCGAGCAAAAGGACATAACTGTAAGTACAAGATGTTGAATCTCTGTTCAGATTCACATCCTTCAGATTTAAACAATAATGTACGGTGACTGTTGCAACAATTTAAAGCACATTTTCTTGCACATTCATTTACTTGCCTTGAATGCCTCACTAAGATATGAAGATTCAGTTAGTCCAGAAAATCTCAAGAAAAGTTTCTTCAAGAGCAAAATGCACCAAACAGTGTGACAAAGCCCACTCTGCTGAGGGAAAGTTCATTAGAGTCACCAGCTACAGAGGTCAAAGGTTACCAGCAGCTCAGATTACAAAACACAACAAGCCTTTCAAAACTTCAAGCAGCAGACATTTGAGGACTTACAGGATCTATTAGGACTTACAGGACGTTTGAGGACTTACAGGATCTATAAGGACTTAGAGGACGTTTGAGGACTTACAGGACCTTTAAGGACTTACAGGACGTTTGAGGACTTACAGGACGTTTGAGGACTTACAGGATCTATAAGGACTTAGAGGACGTTTGAGGACTTACAGGATCTTTAAGGACTTACAGGACGTTTGAGGACTTACAGGACCTTTAAGGACTTACAGGACGTTTGAGGACTTACAGGACGTTTGAGGACTGACAGGATCTTTAAGGACTTACAGGATCTTTAAGGACTTACAGGACCTTTGAGGACTTACAGGACCTTTGAGGACTTACAGGACGTTTGAGGACTCACAGGACGTTTGAGAACTTACAGGACCTTTGAGGACTTACAGGATGTTTGAGGACTTACAGGACCTTTGAGGACTTACAGGATCTTTGAGGACTTACAGGACCTTTGAGGACTTACAGGACCTTTGAGGACTTACAGGATCTTTGAGGACTTACAGGACCTTTGAGGACTTACAGGACCTTTGAGGACTTACAGGATCTTTGAGGACTCACAGGGTCTTTGAGGACTTACAGGGTCTTTGAGGACTTACAGGAGGTTTTAGGACTCACAGGATCTTTGAGGACTCACAGGACGTTTGAGGACTTACAGGACCTTTGAGGACTTACAGGATCTTTGAGGACTCACAGGACCTTTGAGGACTTACAGGACCTTTGAGGACTTACAGGATCTTTAAGGGCTTGCAGGATCTTTGAGGACTTACAGGGTCTTTGAGGACTCACAGGACCTTTGAGGACTTACAGGGTCTTTGAGGACTTACAGGATCTTTGAGGACTTACAGGACCTTTGAGGACTTACAGGATCTTTGAGGACTCACAGGACCTTTGAGGACTTACAGGACGTTTGAGGACTTACAGGGTCTTTGAGGACTTACAGGACCTTTGAGGACTTACAGGACCTTTGAGGACTTACAGGACCTTTGAGGACTTGCAGGATCTTTAAGGGCTTGCAGGATCTTTGAGGACTTACAGGACGTTTGAGGACTCACAGGACGTTTGAGAACTTACAGGACCTTTGAGGACTTACAGGATGTTTGAGGACTTACAGGACCTTTGAGGACTTACAGGATCTTTGAGGACTTACAGGACCTTTGAGGACTTACAGGACCTTTGAGGACTTACAGGACCTTTGAGGACTTACAGGATCTTTGAGGACTTACAGGATCTTTGAGGACTTACAGGACCTTTGAGGACTTACAGGATCTTTGAGGACTTACAGGATCTTTGAGGACTCACAGGATCTTTGAGGACTTACAGGATCTTTGAGGACTTACAGGACCTTTGAGGACTTACAGGATCTTTAAGGGCTTGCAGGATCTTTGAGGACTTACAGGGTCTTTGAGGACTTACAGGAGGTTTTAGGACTCACAGGATCTTTGAGGACTTACAGGACGTTTGAGGACTTACAGGACCTTTGAGGACTTACAGGATCTTTGAGGACTCACAGGACCTTTGAGGACTTACAGGACCTTTGAGGACTTACAGGATCTTTGAGGACTCACAGGACCTTTGAGGACTTACAGGATCTTTAAGGGCTTGCAGGATCTTTGAGGACTTACAGGACGTTTGAGGACTCACAGGACGTTTGAGAACTTACAGGACCTTTGAGGACTTACAGGATGTTTGAGGACTTACAGGACCTTTGAGGACTTACAGGATCTTTGAGGACTTACAGGACCTTTGAGGACTTACAGGACCTTTGAGGACTTACAGGATCTTTGAGGACTTACAGGATCTTTGAGGACTTACAGGACCTTTGAGGACTTACAGGATCTTTGAGGACTCACAGGATCTTTGAGGACTTACAGGATCTTTGAGGACTTACAGGACGTTTGAGGACTTACAGGACCTTTGAGGACTTACAGGATCTTTAAGGGCTTGCAGGATCTTTGAGGACTTACAGGGTCTTTGAGGACTTACAGGAGGTTTTAGGACTCACAGGATCTTTGAGGACTTACAGGACGTTTGAGGACTTACAGGACCTTTGAGGACTTACAGGATCTTTGAGGACTCACAGGACCTTTGAGGACTTACAGGACCTTTGAGGACTTACAGGATCTTTAAGGGCTTGCAGGATCTTTGAGGACTTACAGGGTCTTTGAGGACTCACAGGACCTTTGAGGACTTACAGGGTCTTTGAGGACTTACAGGATCTTTGAGGACTTACAGGACCTTTGAGGACTTACAGGATCTTTGAGGACTCACAGGACCTTTGAGGACTTACAGGACGTTTGAGGACTTACAGGGTCTTTGAGGACTTACAGGACCTTTGAGGACTTACAGGACCTTTGAGGACTCACAGGGTCTTCGAGGACTTACAGGAGGTTTTAGGACTCACAGGATTTTTGAGGACTTACAGGACCTTTGAGGACTCACAGGACCTTTGAGGACTTACAGGATCTTTGAGGACTTACAGGATCTTTGAGGACTTACAGGGTCTTTGAGGACTTACAGGACCTTTGAGGACTTACAGGACCTTTGAGGACTTACAGGATCTTTGAGGACTCACAGGACCTTTGAGGACTTACAGGATGTTTTGCTAACATTTTGGTGCCACAGCACAGCTTCAGGTCCAGTGGAGTCTTGATGGCTCAGCCCTGTTTTGGCAGGAAAGGGGGACTGACAAAATATTAGGCAGGTGGTCATAATGTTGTGTTTGATCAGTGCACTTAATTAGTTCATGGCAGATGCAGAAAGGACTGGTTAACCTGAGAGCAACAGTGATCGACTGAAATCAGTCACATATTGCTCAGTGAGTAACTGTCACTGTTGCACCAACTCACCGTGACCTCTCACAGTTTTGTAAAGGCCATGATCCTCCAATAATTCAGGAGACCCATCTGCTTAATGAACACATAATAAATGTATTTAATACATGACTGAATGATATGTATTATTAATATGTTTTTGTCCTCAGGTTCATCGGGTCTTCACGAAAGGTGCAGCTGGTCTTGAAGGTACAATCCAAAGAGATGACAGCATTTTATCCATAAATGGCACCAGTCTGGAGGGTAAAACACACACAGAGGCTAGATCCTGTCTTCATCAAGCCAAGCAGTCCAACCAGGTCTTAGTGGTCATTCACAGAGACAAAGACAGTGTGCAGTGTATCTCTGACAGACAAGCCTCGGCTACCCAGAAGTCTTTGGAGCGTAGCGGAGGTAGGTTTCCATCTCCAGTGGGTACACAGAGCTTCCTGTAATATTCTCATTGGCTGTAACGTCGGTTTTAAATCACTCTGATGCTGTCTGACTTAGAGTACTTCTTTCGTCAGAGCATTTGACCCTTTTAAATACAAACATTAACCTTGCAAACAGCTCTGCCCGTGGTGTGGTTTCTGCAATCAGCTGAAGTCCAGCGGTCAGCAGCAGCATCCTCTCTTAGGTTTATATCTAACTTCTGTCCTTCTTGGTGTGGGATGTCTTTCAGCTGTGGATGTCAGTCCAGATGGTGCTGTAACAGTGGAGCTTCATAATACTTCTGTTGGACTGGGCTTCAGTCTGGAGGGGGGCAGGTCTTTGAGCCACGGAGACAGGCCTCTCACTGTCAAACGCATCTTTAAAGGTGACTTTTTCTTCTCAGACAAAATGCACACACACTGTGACGTCACAGTGTGTGTGCCGCTGTTAACAATGAACACAAGGTTTCCATGTGACGTAAACTGTGTCTTTGTAACTGCTGGTGTCACAGACGATAATGTTAACATGAATACTGATTCTTGTTTGTTAAAGATTTTATCACATAAACCTTCGGGCTCAAACATAAACATAATGCTACATAGATAACTAGCTTAGCAAACAAATTCAGCCTGGTGTGAATCACAGGGAACATGACTAAAGTCGTTCCACCTCCTGTGTTTCAGTGTACACTCCTTCCTGGTTTCATTCATGCTTTCTTAAAAAAAAATCCCAAAACGGTCATTCTCTTATTTTGTAGGTGCATTTGTAATGAACAGCAGGGATCAGGGGATAGGGCACACTCACTGCAATTCTTGGGACTTTAATCATGAAGCTACAGCAGCAGTTCTGCTTGCATTTGCACAAACTTAACGTATATTTTTCCGGGTCTTTAGCCACAGACACAGATACTTTCATCAGTGGGACACAGAGTGGACGCTACCTTTGTGTTCGTTCATTCAGTAAAAGTTAGTGATTGAAGCCGACTTCAGTGCAGTGTTTGAGCATTAGAAGAGAAAGTAAACACAGCCATCACAGTGAGATCAGTTTATTTTCTTTACCCCTAATTTCTTTAAGAGCTTTAATAGCTGTAGTGCTACTGGGAGAAACACAAAATCTAAGCTGTTTACACTGTGTCTGCCTTAAATCAAACAACGTGACTGTTATAACAGCATTGACATTTCTGTTTGGATGGAAACTTGTTTCCCCCACAGCATTTTCCTCTTGTGGTCAAAATTTGTTGCATAACTTAAAATTTGTGGCACTTGGGTTAGCACGGTTACCTCACAGTAGGAAGGTCCTGAATTCAGTTGTCTGTGTGCACGTTCTCCCCGTGTTTGCCCAGGTTCTCTCCGGCTTCATCCCACAGTCCACAGACATGCAGTCAGTCGGGTTGGGTTAACTGGTGATTCTAGATTGTCCACAGGTGTAAATGTTCGTGTGAATGGTTGTCTGTCTTTCTGTGACAGACTGGTCACCTGTCCAGGGTTTACTCTGCCTCTCGCCCTATGATAGCTGGGATAGGCTCCACCCCCCTGCGACCATGATAAGGATAAACAGAAGAGGATGAATAGATGGAACGCTGGAAAGTTCAACAAAATCAAACTTTACATTTGTTGAACTTTGACCTCAGTGACCATGACAGCTGCATGCGTGTTTTCTTGGAACGGCCACACTGAAAGTAATGATTGCAGTGTATCCTGTGTGAAAGTACCTTTATTATTTATTTAAACACAAATCTTTGACTTAATTCAAATAATGAGAGTCTGTGAGATATGCATATATTAGAGGAGAAATCAGAGGCTTAAATCTGACAGACACTGACAGGGAAGGTTGGTTATAGCCAGGTGAATGGCCATCTCTCAAATCATAGCTATAATTTGAATATATCTTCAGCGTGTAGATCATAAGTAGACCAGAGTAAAATAAGGAGCTTTATCTGAGTCTGAATTGCTGTTCATGTCTAACACAGGAGGAGCTGCAGAGCTTTCCGGACTTATCGAGGTTGGCGATGAAGTCCTGTCTATCAATGGCGGTTCTCTGGAGGGACTCATGCACCATGATGCCTGGAAAATGATCAAAGCCACTAATGAAGGGCCTAACCAGCTCCTCATACGCAAGCAGAGCAATGTGATGGTAAAAAACAAGGAAACGGAGTCCTGACAGGCTCTACTGTTCAAGCGGATACGTTTAAAAAAAGCAGTTATACATTTTGATGGTTGGACTTTTTGGTTAGCCTTTTTAAAATATCTTTGTATTTAATAATTGGCTGGACACTATTGTGGTGCATAATACGTAATTATGATTTTTCGAATGAAGAGTTCAGTTTATTTATAATAAATTAACTTTTGAACACTCAGAAATAATACATTTGTAAGGCATTCCTTTTTTAAAATAAAGTTGATATGTTGACAGAAAATTTGCAGGTGACTGTGGCTCTAGCATTCCAGCTTATACATCCACACTATATGCCTCTGTACCTATTCACCTATATGGACATCAAGACGAGGGAGCTCTTTGCCATTAATGGAGGAGTTCAGGTATCGGGTATGAAGGTAGCCGATATGGACAATGGCTCCATCCGGTGCTGCAGCCATCTTTCCGGTGCTGGACACAGATATGTGTATATATATATACATGTATATACACATGTATATATATATACACATGTATATATATATACACATGTATATACAGCTAGAGGGCATATATGGTATCACTCTTGGCTGGAAGCAGTGCTTAAACAATGGAAAAAACACAAACTTTGTCCAAAAACCTCTCATGTTTAGCTGTTTTCCACTTTTTCTTTGGTCATTTTAGCCTTTTTGGCCAGGGTGAAGGGAGTATCTGCCATCAAACAAGAAGACAGCCGCATGTAACTACGAGGGTGTTTGCTAGTTCACCTTACATGCATTAATGTAATAACGTGGTTAGCCTACTCAACGTAAATTACACACAAACAACATTAAGCTACTCACGCAGAGAAGAACAGCTGCTGCTGCATCATCATCCTCATCATTTCTGCTACACTGGCAGGGCTAGGGGCCAGGACTCTCCTCTTCGGGTTCTTGGGGGATGTTGCTAACTCCGGTCCGATAACAGGCACCACACCCGCAGTAGATGTGCTCGGTGTGAGGTCTCGCAGCAAGCTATCAAATACGGCGCATTTTTCGGCTTTTAAAAAAAACGCTATGTGTCGCCAGGTGTTTCATCGGATTTGAGGTGTTACCTCCTTTGACAGTATCACAGTATCAGCTTAAAGCACTTGTTGCTGCTGAGTTTGCATCTTTTGCTGTGAAGTACAGCCAGACTTTGACCGCTTAGCCTTGGGCATTTTTAATCTGTAGCTCTGCTCTAAAAGAACGTACGTACCTGGACCCGCCTACTATCATTGGAAACGTAAAATGATTGGCTAGAATTCAAAGTGTATGACATCTCAGGAAAATAAAGCACCGAAATAAAGCACCGAAATGTGCGCTGCTTTTCGGTCTGGTTACTACCGTTTATGTCAGAACCGGTGCCACCATGGCACCGGACACCGGTACCCATCCCTATATATATATATATGTATACGTGTGTGTATATATATGTATATATATATATATACATATATATACATATATATACATATATATGTATATGTATATATATATATATATATATATATATACATACATATATATATATATATATATATATATATATATATATATATGTATATGTAACATCGGAGATCTCTGTCCAGAAGAGCGCAGTCCTGGGAACAGCTAAGATACTGCGCAGGACCCTCAAGCTCCCAGGCCTCTGGTAGAGGACCCGAGCTTGAAGGATAAACCGCCCGCAGGGGCGTGCTGGGTGTTTTTTTTTTATATGTATGTATGTGTGTATATATGTATACAAGAAAATATATAAAAATTTGCCTTTTGGGAAGTCTTTATCCTTCAAGCTCGGGTCCTCTACCAGAGGCCTGGGAGCTTGAGGGTCCTGCGCAGTATCTTAGCTGTTCCCAGGACTGCGTTCTTCTGGACAGAGATCTCTGATGTGGTTCCTGGGATCTGCTGGAGCCACTCGGTCATCTTGGGAGTCACTGCACCTAGTGCTCCGATTACCACTGGGACCACTGTTATAGTCACCCACTACATCTCCTCAGCCCTTGGTATACCTCAAGCTTCTCGTGTTGCTTTTCCTTGTGTATCTTTTTCCTTCCTTTTCTCTTGCCTCACCTATCAATACAGCCTCTTTCCCTTGATTGTCTACCTCTGCAGTCCAGTTGGTTTGGCATCACCAGTTTGTCCATCTGTACCTGGAAGTCCTACAGGACCTTAGCTCGGTCATTCTCCACCACTCTAGGAGGCATAACCTACTTTGACCTCGGGACTTCCAGGCCATTCGGCACAGATGTTCCTGTACACTATGCCGGCCACTTAGTTATGGCGTGCCATGTATGCCCTGCCTGCTAGCATCTTGCACCCTGCTGTTGTGTCCTGGATTGTCTCAGGGGCATCTTTACACAGCCTGCACCTGGTGTGATATTAAAATACTGATAAACTATAATAAAAATGACACTGGAACATCACTGACTCTAAGTTATCCTGTTGTAACTGAATCTATTTATAGTGTTTCAGGGGTAAAAACGCAAAATATTTAGTTGATGTGTATCTGAGTTTTATTCATGATTTACTGCTAAGACTTGAGATACTTTAAATATGTTAAAATCTTTGGGTTGTTTTTTTTTTGCTTTGTTTGTTTTTTACATAAATAGTAAAAAAATAAATAAAAGTAAAAAAATAAAAAGAACTAATTCCATCTGAATTTTCAAGGAGGATAGGGAAGATGTTAATAATGCTGCTATCGATAACACGACTGAAGGAATCTGTTATTTGTGGACACTCTTTGCACTGATGAAGAAAATGCTTTGCATCAGTTTCTTGTTTGAAAACAGAGAGTTTCTTGTCTGTTGCACAGTTTGACTAACAGAACCACTTGCAGTTATTTCTGACATTGACCATTGGAGGGCGCTAAAGTGCACAAAATGTTTGTCAGCAGCCTGAATGGCCCACAGGAAGAAGCTGTTTTTGAGTCTGTTGGTGTGGGAGGTGATTGATGTGAGGGGCCAACCAGAGGCCAGCGGGTCAGACAGGTGCTGAGTGGGGTGCGAGGGGTCACCTGTGATGGCCCTGGTTTTCCTGAGACAGGAAGATCTGATGATGGCCTCGAGGGGTGGCAGAGGGCAGGCAATAAATTTTTTGGTCAGTGTTAATTACACTCTGCGCAGCTGTCCTGTTCTCAGCTGTGGCACACCCAGCTAGTAGGAGAGCACATGCTCCGGTAGAAGGCCAGCAGCAGCAGGTTGTTCTTGCTGAGGACACGGAGGACGTGCAGCTGCTGCTGGGCCTTCTTCACCAGGGTGATGGAGGTGTGGGTCCAGGTGAGATCAGCTGAGATGTTGGTACCCAGAAACCTGAAGGTGGAGACAGCTCCACCTGTTCTCCATGTATAATGAGAGGGGAGTGGACCTGTCTGTGCCTCCTGAAGTCAGTTATGAGTTATTTTGTTTTAAAGATGTTCAGCTTCAAGAAGCTAGCTCTTGACCTTGAACAAACACAGATAAAAGCTAAAATGGAGCAACTGGAAATTTAGCCTGCAATTGCAGCATCCAGTGCAAGGCTGAAAGTGTTCGAGGAGTGATTCACGGAGGAGTCCTTTTAAAAGGTGAAATATATTTATATATTTAATGATTAGATCATTAAAAAATCGATACTTCACAAATAAGTTATGTATTGGCCCAAATGTTGATGATCCCTCATTCTTCCAGATTGCAGCCTTGTTCTTGGGGGTGATCTCAGCCTGGGACTAAATGAAGAAACACAGCAGAACCTCAGCGCTGTCAGCAGTCCACAAATATAATCAAACAGTCCATGAGCGACTTTGGGCTTTGCGATGCATGGCACTCCTTCACCTCGACATTAAGGAATCGTCTTTCTTCTCACATGTCCATCACTCCTACTCTCATCTGGATTATTTCCCATCAGCAGCTCACTGCTCAGTGACATCTTAGACACTGAGATTCACCCTAGCCATCATGCTCCTGTATTTCTAACACTAAGACATAAGAAGAATACTACACCACGTAAAAACTGGGGATTTAATACATCACTGCTCAAAGATGAAGGCTTAAAGAGTGGACTTTATATTTAGACTATAATGAGCTGTGTGGAACATCAGCATCTGTTCTCTGGGAATTCAATTCAGTTTTATTTATACAGCACCAAATCACAACAACAGGTGCCTCAGGGAGCGTGTTATTGTAAGGTAGACCCTACAATAATACATACAGAATCGCTTTTTTAATATAATTTTTTTTGCCCAAAACGCCAGAATCTCAGGTTAAACCTCACAAATTTCCAACAACCACCAAACAGCTAAAACAGTAAACGAGAGCAGGAACACGGATTCTGCACAAAGACGTAAACACAAAGCGCCGACGGATCAGAATCAGTGAGATGTCGCCCTTCTCACCCGACGGCACGGACACGGTCGGGGCTGAAAGGCAACAGCTCGCTGATTCCGGTGTTTCGGCGGGTCGAGCTTTGTGTTTACACCCTTTTTGCGCTGATTCAGAAGCTGCAGGTTTTATTTCTCTCCAAACGGTATTGACTGAACCAGCAGCAAAAGAAGATCCAAACTACAGATAAACATCGTCATGAATTCACTCTGACTTTTGCTGTTTTGCTTCCACCAGGATAAAATCACACTTTGTGCACAGCTCTCTCTCTCTCTCTCTGTACTTCAAGAACAGTTTCTTAAAAATCTGTTTTCTGCATTATTCGCTTGCTTGTTACGCACAAGTCTACCGTTGTTTACAGGCTGTCGGACGCTGTTTTTTTTTCCTTTTACTTACGTCCGAAAAGAAAACCTCATTTCTGCTGTTCAATACTGAACAAATTTAAAGTTTTTAAAATTATGCAAAATTGCAAAACTCTCAGCTGTGTCTCTAAAACCTCTGTAACTCTGCTCTTCTTCACCTCAGCAACATCAGGTAATGTTCAGATGTTGATTAATGGTTTTCTTTCGTTTCTTTCCAGGCCAGGAAAGTCACCTTCATGTTTTTCTGTGTTTTATCCTCAGCTACTTTGACACAAAGGCCTCTGCTGTGATGCTCACACCTTTGATAAAGTCTGGAAAGTGTCAGCTTCCTTTTTATAGATATATAAATATGGAAATGTACTGATGCATGATCTGAATTATAATATTTCTGACTGTCTGAGGCAAAATTTCCCCGAATCGAATCGAATCGTGGATCAAATCGATTCGGGACCTTGTGAATCGGAATCGAATCGATTCTAGAAGTCAGTGACGATACCCAGCCCTACTAGAAAAACCATCAAATATTTACAAGAAGCCTACGTGTCAAGATCAGGAAATACTGAACAAAACACGCAAAACAAAACTAGAATTAAATGAAATCATTAATAAAAAAAACAGTTCTTAGTACAAAGACTTCACTTGCAGAATTTTGAACATGGTAATAAATCCGGTCGATTTCTGGCTAACCAGCTAAAAATAAAGAAAGAAAAAACAAGTATATGTGCTGTTAAAGATTTATCTGGGAACACAATATATGACCCTGAAAGAATAAGCAACACACTGTATATCCCTCAAGCTATCGTCCAATATCCCTTATTAATGTAGACCTCAAAATAATCTGCAAAGTTCTCTCAAAGAGATTAAAGAAGATACCTCCTGATGAAACTGGTTTCATAAAAGGCAGACACTCATCAAAAAACAGACGTAGATTACTTAATTTAATAGACTACTCATGCAGTAAAAACCACAATATTGTCTCTAGATGCAGAAAAAGCGTTTGACAGAGTTAACTGAAAATTTGTATTTGCAACTTTACACAAATTTGGTTTTGGATCCTCTTTCATTAATTGGTTAAAAATATAACAACAGCTTGTGTCAGAACAAACGACCAAACATCCTCCAGCTTCTGTCTCCTGAGGGGCTCCAGGCAGGGATGCCCACTCTCCCCTTCACTGTTTGCAGTTTTTATCCAACCACTAGCAGCAGCAGTTAGACAGGCTGCAGTAATGAAAGGCATCAGATGCAAGAATGTAGAACATAAAGTCAGTCTCTGTGCAGATAATGTGTTGCTTTTTCTCCAAAACTCACAAACCAATCTCTCTGAGGTAATTGTATTAATAAATTGTTTTTCAAGAGTTTCAGATTATTCAATAAACTGGTTAAAATCTGCAGTTCTTCTGATTAATTTCTCCTTCCATAATTCTTCTTCTACCCCACTGCAATCTGGAAATATTAAATATTAATTATTTAATGTCTCTCCTAAGCTTGCAGATTTAACTAAATTAAACCACATCCCACTTTTAGAGAAAGAAAAAGACGATCTGGCCACATGGAAATCTCTACCCAAAGGACCAAGGACAAAGGACTAGATCTGCCTAACTTTCAACAACACTTCTTAGCCCACAGGCTTCATCTCAGGATGGTTTAAACACACCCTCTTAGATGAGCCCTGGGCAGATGTAAAACTTTGCACTAATCCAGAGATTTCAGACCATTTATCAGCTCAAACATCAAACGACATGATGCTTTAAAAGCATCAACATCAGCTCTTCTCTGACAGCATGGTGGGAGTTTGTAACAATGACGGAGTCTTCATGCAAACGCCTATCTGGAACAACCCTGACATACTACAGAACAATGATATGGTTACAGCAGGGCCTTGGGGTGCAGGGGAGGCACCATGCCCTGCTGTGTTTTAAACACACTTTAAAACAGCACACAGCAACAACACATATGAGTGGGCTGAGAGGTCTTCACACCTTACTTATCACACTTTATTAGTTACTGATACTTATACGTATCTCGGTTGTTGCTGTGGTCTCCCTGCTGTGTTGTTCTCTTTTTGTGTGTTTCTTCTTTTTTCTTCCAGCAGCTGATCCAGTGGATAAACTGTTTATGCTGAGTCTGAGTCTGCAGGGGGTCCCAATGACATCATGCCTCGTCCCTGTACCGAAGACGCCACGTCCCGGTGGCCCCCAGGATTACAGACCTGTGCCCCTGACCTCCCACATCATGAAGACCCTGGAAAGACTCATCCTGGACCAGCTCTGACCCATTGGCAGACCACATCAGGATCCCCTTCAATTCGCTTACCCGCCCCACCTCAGAGCTGAGGACGCCATCATCTATTGCTCAATCGTGCCTACACCCACCTGGACCAGCCGACGAGCACTGTGAGGGTCGTGTTTTTTGACTTTTCCAGTGCTTTTAACACCATCAGGCCGATCCTCCTGGGTGATGAGTTAACAGCGATGCAGGTGGATGCTTCTCCCGTGTCCTGGATTGTTAATTACCTGACAGGAAGACCACATGTACACATCCTGGACAGGGAGGAATGCTGGTTTGAGCGCGGAGTCAAGGAGGCCATTTACGTGAAAAGGGAAAGACCATCTCTGAATGGAGGAGGGGCCTAAGGGTCCATCTGTCACCATCTTACAATGCTGTGATTGCAGCCATTCCCCAACTCTCTGTGAATGGGACTCATGACCATTGATCAGAGGTCTTTGATCAGTGGTTGTTGATCAGTGGTCATGAGAATTTGCGTAATTATGATGAAGGAACTGCCCTCCCAGCCCATTGTTCCTTCACGGCTGGTTTCAGTCAAATGCAAATGTCCTGTTTATAAGATTGAAACCTGCAGTCAGCTGAGACTGAAGACGTCACCTGATGATGACGAAACGTTTCTCCCACAAAACGCTACGTCCAGGTGAACCGAATCAACTTTTGGCGACACAGGAAGTTATTTCATCGAAATGCCATTCTTATATATCTCTGTAATATTCTTGATATTTATAATTGAACTATTTGTATGTATTAGAGCTATTTCTTATATTTTGTAACTATGTAATATATTGTATTATTTAATGTTCAGTCTGTTACAGTTACTGTCTGGAGCAACTGTAACCACGTACTTTCCCAGGGATTAATAAAGCATGCTGATTCAGATACAGGCTGCGTCCACACTAATACATTTTTGTTTGAAAACGCATCGTTTTCTCTCCGTTTTGGCCTCCCGTCCACACTGAGACGGTGTTTTCCCCGAAAACGCAGCGTTTGGAAAACGCTCTCGAAAACAAATACATTTGAAGACGGTGCTTTCGCGTTGCAGTGTGGACGGTGAAAACGGAGACAGACGGAGACGCATGTTAGTCATGTGATGCAGTCATGTGACCAATTAAACAAAGATAGCGGAGGGCATTATACAGCAGTTGTTTTGTCTGACAGCCCTATTAAAGATTAATATCAGTCTGCTCCAGTGAGCTTTTCTCACTCGCTTTTGCAACTTTGTACTTTTGTGTTACTCGCAGCAACAACTCCACCTCATTGTGAGTCCATTTAAAAAACTCAGGAAAGTAAATAAGCGGCAGACAGAAATGAGGCCGGTCGAATCTTCTTGCGTTTCACGCATGCGTAAGACTGGAACATAAGCGTTTTCTGGCCGTTTCAATGTGGACGCACAACTCTGTGAAAACAACTGAAAACACTAGTGTGGACGCGGAGCGCTTTCAGACGAAAATGCCGTTTTCGTATGTATCCAGGCCAGTGTGGACGTAGCCACTGTGATGGTACTATTTCCCCCTGTAGGTGTATATCCCAGCAGTTTGGTCTCAGAGCACAGGCTGAGGCTCAGGCTGTGGGAGACTTCCCATGATGCACTAAGCATTTTTCCCCCACTAACCTCATTTCAGTACCATTGCCTTTATATGCCAGTGCTGCACGTCGTGTCTACTTTTGTCTACTCTCTCCCAGTTAAAAAGGAATTCCTCCAACCCGTCATTGTGAAGTGGGATTGTCTGATCCTTGGAGTTCTCTCTCTGCCAAAGTACACCCACCACCAATGCAGGCACATCGAGTACATATGAAACTCCACACAGAAAAACCAACTGGCTTGAACTAAAGGCCTTCTGTGAGGCAACAGTGTGAAGCAGTGCATCTCTGAACACTGAATTTAAATGTTACAGTAAATCACTTCTTTTTAAATTGGCTGCATTTTCAGTGTCCAGGTGTAAGACCAGCAGAGGGGAGTAAAATCACACACTTCTGTGTGTGAGATACTGTTGCTTCAGTACATCAGTGCTATGACAGCATGTGAAAAACACGGGAAAGCAAGCTTTAGTTGTTTTAATCTATTTATCTTAAAGACATTTATGGCCAGACTAATGAAGCAGACCGCTGAGGTCAGGCTGTGTAACTGTGCAATGGATCACTGGCAAAATGTCATCTATATACTGTATTTTGATGCCTTTAACTAATAGTAAATATAACATAAAACATATAAAACAATTAGAATGTGTATCACATGAAATCATTTCAGGAACATCACGTGAGCAATTAGGACTTGGCCACAACTGATTTTCATGTTCATCCTGAAGGTGTTGGATATTCTTGAATCAGTGCTCTGAGTCAGTGCAGTCATGCTTATCAACGCACAGCCGTGGAAATCTAATTGGCCGTTTTCTTGCACAATGCACACAGCACTCAGTACTGCATCTGTATATTTCTGATGTCAGAAATGATCAACAACAAAAAGAGCAGAGGCACAGCTGAGCCTGCAGGTTCAGCAGGATGTCTGCTCAGACTGCCTTCTCAAAATAAACATGAATCCAGACGTAAAAGATGAGATTGCATGTGTGCTGAGCTGAGCCTAATGACCATAATTTCATAATTTTTCTAGGCAGTGGTCTAATTGGTATAATTTGTACAATAAATAAAGATGTGCAGAATTATTCTTTACATTCTGTATAATGCTTTTCACATCATTTTCCATGTAATGATTTTAAATGTTGCAAAATCTGTGGAAAGCATCAGCACTAACGTCAGCAGACTGCAGTCTGAATGCCAGCAAACAAAAGGTGTCTTTAGACAGCGTCAGCGGGCGGGTCATTAGTGACACGTTAATGAGCCATGATAAGTGCAGAGGTTATAAGCTGAAGCTTTTTGGTTTGCTTTGTTTATTCATTCACAGGAGTCGCTCACTCTGTTCGCTTGGATCTCTCTGCTGTTACTACAGGCCGTGAACTCCATCACTGTGCACACACTTGTTCTACCTGTCTACTATTTTATTTACAATTTATCTGTTTCATACGGCTTCACCACTACAATGGAAAATGGCAAATCATTGTGGGGATGGCTGCAGTCATTCTTCAACACAGACTGAACTCTCTCTGGCAGCTTTCTTGTAATTTCTCCAAGTCGTCTCCAGGAATAGTTTTCGAGGCTTCTTGAAGGACGTTCAAAGCTTTTCTGTCAAGATGATCGCACACTGATTCAATGATTTTGAGATCTGGACCAGGCCAGTCTATTACTGATAATGTTCTGTTGTGTGTTTTCTACCTTGATATGCTGTTACTGCATTGATAGCATCTTTGGGATCACTGTCCAATCAGAGGCTTTGAAACCCAGCCCCAAACCACGACTGAGCCTCCACTGTTTTCCACAGATGACTGTAGACCCTCACTGTGGTAGCTCCATCCTGAGCTCCTCTGAACATACTGATGGCGATTTGGATCCAAAAAGGCTAATCTGGATTCACCACTCCATGCGGCCTTCCAGTGATTTTTTAAAATGTGTTTTTATTTGATTAGCATTCAAATAGATCAATGAATACAGAATTAAGATCTACCACAAAGCAAGAAAGCACGAGGCAAGGCTAATCAAAAGATGCTTATTACGCCAAGCCTTTTAACAAAAGCTCATTTAGCGTGCAGCTCATATACACAGGGCTCGAAGCAAAAGAGTAAAACAAACAAAAATCAAAACAAAAACCTTCCACCTTAGATAATAAATCACATTTCATAACAATAATCAAAGCAAAACAAAAAAGAGTTTCAGTATTATTATGGCTCTATTTTTAAACATGTTTTTAAACAAGGAAAATGAACTAGATCTTTTGAAATCACTGTCATAACTCTTCCACACATTAACCCCTCTGACAGAAACACATCTCTGCTTTATGTTTGTCCTTATCTTGTTTTTTCTTGCTCTGGAGTAATTTGGCACACCTCAGCCTTTCCTCCCTGTATCATTAAGAATGGCTTCTTGACAACCACACTTTGACTGGGACCATTTCTGATGAGGCCTCGGTGACGTTAGATGGATCCACTGGAGGGTCGGATGCATCTCTCAGATCTTTGCTGGGTTTCTTCCTGTTTCTCACAGACATGACTTGTAATATGTTGTTTATACTGTTTACGGTGTTTTTGCCAGAGGCTTGTCGGCAGTGTCAGCATGCACTGCTGAGATTAAAATGATTTCTTTGCCAGTTCACTCCCAAGGTTTAAAAAAATAAAGAACTTAGGGCTTCATTTAAATCGTTTGTATACCATCAACATCACAATTTTAATTTTTGGTCACATTTTTCCACCAGTCTTTCGACTTATTTGCTACTAATGCTGAAAATGTCTATACAGAGATCTTGGTTACTGCAGAGTCCATGCACACCTGCAGTTTGATGGCTTGTGTTGTTGTTAATTAAACCATGTCTAAATAAATGATCTATAGCTGTGTTACAGATGGTTAGAGCTCGATCAACAAAAAGTAAAGAGCGTCATCTGCATTAACTGGAGCGCATTAAGTCACGCTACGTTGAAGTGGCTCATTGTGCGCTCGGGAGCGGTGTAGCTTTAAGAAGGAGGTGGGCAGCGCTCCGATGACGCATGAATAATCCTGAAAAGACGCTTCTAAACTCCAGGCCGGAGCCAGCGTGTATGATGGCTGTTGACTGAGCTGGAAGAATTTCCGAGCCTGGCACGATCAACTGTTGAGAAAATAGTTTGAACAGGTTCAGGAGCTTGGGAAGCGACTCTAAATGCAGAATAAAACACACCCATTCTGGTAGATTGGCTTCTCCAAAAGACAAATACAGTTATTTACTATTAAGGCATTTACTAACGACAGAGGGCTTTCTGTTTGCAGCTCTATGTGCGCTGCCGAGAGCCAACTTGAGGGAAGGAACATTGGAAGAATATTTCTCTAAAAGTCTTTGGCTGTCTGTCTTGAAGAGGAAGTGCTACCATGCCACATTTGAGAACACTATGTGTCTATTTCTTGGTAGCCCTGAGCCCAGTTATGACAAACACCATGACCGAGGACTTAGATGTTTTGGTATTTTTGCCACAAAATAATTCTTATCTTTTTTCATATGAACGAGTCGCACCGGCGATCCGTTACGCACAAAAGAGGCTGAAGGCAGACGGGGGTCAGTACTCCGGGTTCAACTTCAACATCCAGTTTGAAAACTCCGACTGCCTCTATGATGCTTTCTTCACATTGGCGGACAGGTCTTGCGGACAGAAGCCCGACCTGATCCTGGGTCCTGTGTGCGAGTACGAGGCTGCGGCAGTGGTAAGGCTGGCGTCCCACTGGAACATCCCGGTGATCTCGGCAGGTGCCCTGGCCACAGGTTTCGCGAACAAGAACAAAGAATACTCCCACCTGACTCGCATCGCCCCGCCATACGTGAAAATGGCAGAGACTTTCACGGCGATGTTTGAACACTTCTCCTGGAGGAGCGCTCTGCTGGTCTTCGAGGACGACCGGGAGCAGCGGAACTGCTACTTCACGTTAGAAGGAGTATACCATCTGATGAGTAACTATAACATTGAAAGCTATGTGTTAACTGATGACAAACCCCTGGACACTGACGAGCTGCTGCGAAGCATCAGTGACATGGAAGGTAAAGCAGCTTTCCTTACTCTTTAATTAGACGGTGTCTACAGTGTGCTTAATGACAGCTGAAATAAGTCTTGACTTTAGCTCATCGTCACTGGATTTGGCTGACAGCTAACCATCATTCATAGCTCGGTGTAGACTATATATGGTTTGTGTTCTGTATGAAAGCCAGCGAGTTTCAGTTGATGAAACCAATGAGCCCTACACTGACGTGCCCTTCACAAGCCTGCATTTATCTGACATATCAGTTTGTACATGCACTCATAGTCCTCCTCTACAGCAGATTTCAGTGAATGCAACAATCGTAATGGGCTAAATTAGCCACTGCCAGCAAATGTAAGTACAAGTATATACCTGCACTGTCACACTAGTATTCACAGTCTGTACATTAACAACTATCCAAGTTTCACGTTTCAGCCCATTTCAGCTTCAGCAGTCTGAACTCGGTCAGTGTTGTGGCTCTTTTAATCTCCTCCTCCACAGCAGCCTCTCAGTACACGCAATAAATGGCATTATTACCAAAAGCAGCACGATCTGCTCATGCACAGGGATTAACTGACAGCTCACTGAATCAACTAAATGTTTTATCAGACACAATAAGCAACCTGAAGCTGTGAGAGATGTTTTCTCTTATTCACTGTTCTGTCCTGTTCTCTTACTACACTATTCACATAACAAAAGGCAGTGCTTCAGAAATGATACTAGACAATACAATGAAAAGCATTTTCACTTTTTTGCACATTTCTCAAACTTCCATGTTTCAGATCATCAAACAAATTTAATATTAGACAAATTTAAAATGCAGTTTTTAAATGATGATTTAAAAAACCCACCTGGTCCTGTGTATTAAAAAAAGTAATTGCCCCAATAGGGCTGTGCGATATGACCAAAATCTCATATCCCGCTGTAAAACATCTATCGTCCGATAACGATATAAATCACAAAAATGTAACATTTTCTGTAAATTCTGTGAATCTCGGGCAGCTGAAGTGTTTCCAGCTGGGCGTCGTGTATCTGGATCTCGAGTATCTATCATACCGATGCATGAAACGACACATTTTAGACATAAGTTGTAACTGCTGCGTGAGTATTTCTTACATGGCGTGCTGCGGGGAGAAGCCTGTTCTAACGTTTGAGTCTAAGGTTTATTTTTTAGCACCTGGTGGCTCTTTTTTGCTTCTCATCCGTAAACTCTCTGCATATTCTTTCACGTGATTCAGTTTATTTTGAAAAGTCTCAACAGGATCTTGAGCTTTATTGTGAAAGGTTTATGTGGAAAACAAGCGGACAGGCGATGGTGTTACTGTCGTTGTTGCTAACGACAACGCATAAAAACAGGCGCTTGTCCATCGTAGTGTGGTTATATTAAATATAAGAGAAAGAGAGAACTTTAAGAAACTAATAATAACTACAGCGACATCAGAACCATGAACAAATATTGCCGTAAACAGTTTATTTTGCGACACCACGAAACAAACGATAGGGTAAAATGAAACGATAGACGTTTTTATATCGTCATCCGATATATATCGTTATATCGAACAGCCCTAAGCCCCAATTTGATAAATCATGAGTCATGTGATCAACCACATCATTTTTTAAGACCTGGGTTTAATTTGGGGCGACCGTGGCTCAGGGGGTTGGGAAGCGCATCTGTAACCGGAAGGTCGCAGGTTCGATTTTCGGGCTCTCTGTCCTGGTCGTTGTGTCCGTGGGCAAGACAATTTACCCTACCGCCTACTGGTGTTGGCCAGAGGGGCCGATGGCGCGATATGGCAGCCTCGCTTCTGTCAGTCTGCCCCAGGGCAGCTGTGGCTACAACTGTAGCTGCCTCCACCAGTGTGTGAATGTGAGAGTGAATGAATAGTGGAATTGTAAAGCGCTTTGGGTGCCTTGAAAAGCGCTATATAAATCCAATCCATTATCATTATTAATTTCCTTAGCCACACCCCTTTAATGTCAAAGCCTGTGATTCAACAATAAGAAAGAGACAGCGAAACGGCATCGACGGGCGATTTCCAGGAGAAACGCCGGCTCATCTCACGATGATGTTTGATTATTTTTGGAGGAAATAGTCTGTGGACATCACTGCTGATGTAAAACTAAGACAGCATTTCATAACAGGAACATCACACCAACAGTCCAACATGGTGGTGGTGGTGTGATGGTCGGGGGTTGCTTTCATGCTTCAGGATCTGGATGTAATTAGTGGAACCATGAATTCTAGGACAATGTCAGTTTGCTCACTCATGTCCTGCAGCAGCACACACAGAGTGTCTTCCTCTGAATAGTTTTTAAGAAACAGGTTTTTTAGTGGCCTATTCAAAGTCCATCTGATATGTTTAATCTTACAGTGAAATCATTATTAAAAACCAACAATGTTATCTTATTAAAATTTGTTTCATCTGAATCATGTGTGATAAATATGCAACAAACTAAGGAATCAGAAAGAGGTCGAATACTTTTGCATGGCACTATCTACAGTAAATAATGTAACATCTATAATAATGTATCCAATCATAATCCCAGCTTTTTAAAGATCTCTGGTGTTTTTAGAAAATTAAGATGAATACAGAAGGAAGCTGTCCTGTAACTGAGAGAAACCCTGTCAGATATAGCTCTGCTGCTTCTGCAGTGATTCCTCACAGCTCTGAAAACATGTGCGATTTTTCAACCTGTTCCTTTTCAGATCCAAGCAAACATCCCTCGTGTAGCACAAGCTATCGGTGGTGATAGGCATGTGTGTGTTTGTTTGTCCTCACCCCGCCCACTGCCTCCACTGCTTAGACAGACTTACATAACATCCTGCATGCTGTCTGCATGGTCCATCATCTCGTGTCTAATGGTTTTGTTGCTTCTCACTTGACAATCTGGACTCCTTCTTCTCTCCAGGAACATTTCCAACTCACCTTGAACCACACCAGCCAACTAGCATCGTGTATGCTGTCATTTCTACACGATTGCTCTGTTTGCTGCTGTATCACTGTGTTTCACTGCTCATCACTGTGTCACACAGCTTCTTCTCTGCGAGTGTGTCCAGAGGTGTTTTTGCATGGAGCCATTAAAAACTGCCAATGGAAAGTAAAGTAAGCCAAAACCATTTAAACCAGTGGGATTACTGTTGGTAAATAAAGCATGGTAATGAAGCGCAGCAAATCATAGGGCCACCCAGTAATCAATCCAGGGACTCACTCAACACATTTGAACCCATGTGATATGTGCTTAAAGCGCGAGGCTAAAATACTGATAAGCAGGTTGTTGGCACCGCTGCTGTGGTCATGACAGCCCTGAGGAAGTGGAACCATATCAGAGTAGCTGCGCCGGTGTCATACAGAGTTGCCTGTGATAAACTTTAAATGGTGACGAGAGGCTAAGGGTACTTGATAGCAAGACATGAGTTTGAGATATTTTATGGGATTCAACAGCCGAGCAGTGGGCAGAGCTGAACGCTCCTCCATGTTTCATGTGTGGCTACACAAAAACATCAATAACCAATGTGAACAGCAGGCTTTTCTAAGAAATGTAAATCTTTCCTAACTAGCTTCCAGTGAGAGGCATCATGTCTGATGATGCTGTGACAGCTCTCAGCTTTTCCCCGTGCTGGCACTCAGTTGCTACTCTCATCTGTTATGATGTCATAGTCATGTTTGTAGGAAATGATCAGTTTTTACACAAAACTCTGTATGGAGAGTTCAGAAGAACAGAAATGCCCACAAACATGGACTGTTGCATATTATACAACTTGTTCAAGATGAACAACTACTTCAGTGTAAAACAACTGCCAACATGATCTTATAAATGGTGTTGTTGGCCTGTCACAGTGCAGCGTTACAGCCTGCAAAGCAACTATTGTACTGCGAAATATCACCAGGGCTCAGGATGGGCCCAAACAAACCAGAGTGGTGTCCTGGCACCAACAGGAATAGGTCAACTTGATAATAATTACATATTATTCGTTATTTTTTGCTGTATGGTGTTGCTTTCACCTGACAGCACAGAGGTGCTTGATCAGCAATAAGAAAATGATGACGTCTGTGGTAAATAGTGAGTTATTACTGCTAAAACACTAATAATGTCCAAATATCTTGTATAAACAGTAGGGATGAGACTCAGTTTTGCAGAGCTGAGTCGCAGTAGTTCAGTTCGGGTTAACAGTTAGTCTGCTTATCAGTGTGACATGCACTCGAGCTACAATCAGCTGGTTTCAGTCTGTTGCAGTCTACAGCATGGATATGGACGTTATTTTACTACATAAAAGGACGAGAACGCGACGGTAAAGTGCAAGCTGCATCTATCTGCACAGACGCCATGCTAATGCTAAGCTAGCCAAGTGATGTTAGAGTGGGCGAATGCTGACCCTACCCCAGCAGCCAGAGCCTGAACTTCAACAGGTGACAAACAGGTGAGCAGTTGGACTGCAGCCTCTGTTTCGACCTGTTCTTCTTTCTAAGTTAGAGTCACTGTGGTGATAAAGTTTGTTCTGATTTTCATCTTTGCTTTGTGTTTGTTCATACCTAAATACTGAGAGAAAAATCATGTGTGTGTCCTCATTAGGGCAGGGCTTGTAACAGCCACTATGGTGTGGTGTCCCTTTAAGACACCCAAGTCGAGGGTTGATGGTGTCATCAGTGTGTGCCACTGGTCTCTCTCTCTCGCTCCGGGATTATGAGGACACGTGCCTTCACGCTTGTGCTTAACGAGGGACAGATTTATGTTTTCTTCTCCAGACCTTTTTTTGTTTTATTTGCAACGCTTGGGTTGTATGAACGCTGGGCGTTATGTTGTTGAGCCGCAGCCGTTCAGCCGGGCTTTTATATGGTTGTTGAAGAAGGCGTATTAAAGAACCACCGTGGATTATCGATACCAGCGTGAGTGTGTGTTCTTCCGATTAGCCTGCTAGGTGTTTTGCCGCCTCCGCTCCACCACGCAACACAACTCAACGTTACAGGCTGTTGTGTAGGACTGTAGCCTTGGATTTAAATGTGTTTCAGGTCATCTTATGGAGAAATGCAACACTATTATAACAAGTAGCATAATGAATTATTTTCTCCTGGTAGTAATTAAGTAACACACTGCGTTACTTTGAAGAACAGTGTTGTGTAATGTGTGTAACACATGACGACCCCAGCACTGATCACAACAGACAGGGGAGATACAACAAACACAGACATTTGACCACATTGTATCCAATTAATGTGCACAAATGTAGCATCATTAATATGCTGCTTAGTAGTGACTCTCAGACTGAAGCCAATGACAATCGTTAATAGGATCATTCAGTAATAGAAACTCCTTAATAATAATAATGTTGTCATGGTCCGTGGTCCTGTGTCTGTGGAATGCGTGATGCTCGGGTAGCCACACCCCCGGGCTGGGCCATCACTGGCGCACCTGCTCTCCATCACAGTGACTACACGAAGATCTACTTAACCCGGCGCTGACGGATGTTCCACGCCAGTCCGTTAGTCACCCCCACAGTGGTTTCTACTCGGCGTCTGCCACCTGCCTGTCCTCCGGCTCAACTGGATCACTCGGTGCATCATCTGGCCTATTCGCTATCCCCACGGACTTCCTGCTCACGGACTGCCACACTTCCCTCCCACGGTCCCGTTCTATCCCTCCCATGGTCCCGATCCCGGCTTCCTCGTGTCATTGTTTCCCTGGGTTTTTAGTTTCTTGTTTTGCTCCCTAGTTTTCCCGGGTCGCCTTTCATTATTACAATAACGTGTCTTTTCTGTTAGCGCGGTGTCTGCGTCTGGATCCTTTTTGTGCACGCGCGCCGCGGCGCATGACAAATGTAGTATTGGTTGCCATTTTCTAATAGCAGAGCAGGCAGAATATTAACAGGAACTAAAAAGAGAGCTCATATTTCTCCCATATGAGCTTCTCTTTACTGACTTACTCTCAAATTAAATTTAAAATCCTTCTCCATCCAGTATCAAGTCCTGAATGATCAGGTCAGTTATGTCTTAAAGACCTCATACTGTCCTGCATTTCTCGCAGTTTCCAAAAATAAAATGGGATTCAAAGCCTTTAGGTGTCCAGGAGATAGTCATCTACTTTAAAAATCGAGCTTCAGTCTTTCCTTTTGAGTGATGGTGACTTTGAGCTTAGTTATTCTGATATAAGCTCCGGCTGCTGGGGGACTTCCCATCATTACTGAAAAGCATTTTGTGAAAACACCACGTCCAGTTTTGGGATATCCTTACCTGGATGATCGATGCATTAAGACCTCAGCTAGTACAGACTTTTGTGTGTGCTTTATGCTGTTAGTGGTTAGACTCTCTGTGCTTATCTCTCTGCTTTCTCGTTTGATGCTGCAACTTTTCAAATGTCAAATACCTGCCCTCACTGAGGCTTGTTTTGACAGAGAGCTCCGGTTAAAAGGTGCTCTTTCTCCCAGTGCAAAGTTCTTACTCAAAGGGATTTGCCGAGTCATTAGCTTCTTATCTGTAGTACTGGTAAATGGTAAATGGCTGGTTCTGAGCACTCAAAACACTTTATACAACATATCTCTTTCACACATTCATGAGGTTTTTCTATGGTTAAGGGTTTACTTTCCAACATCCCTCTCTGGATGGACTGGAGAGAAACTTGGGGATAGGATCTTGCTCAAAGACATTGGGTATGCTGACTGTAGCAGCCAGGGATTAAATCACCAATGTTCTAATTCAGCGGTCCCCAACCTTTTTTGCGCCACGGACCAGTTTATGTCCGACAATATTTTCACGGACACGTGAGGTGTCGCGGATAAATATAACAAAATAAAACTAGTACCGGTACTGAAAAAAAGAAGATTTATTCATAGCACACGTGAAAAGACCCAGGAAAACAGAGTAAACGATAAAAACGATAACAAAATAACGCCGAAAACCGATAAAAACCCTGAAAACCAGACATTTCACACCTGAGCCTCAACTCTCACGGCCCGGTACCAAACGACTCACGGACCGGTACCGGTCCGAGGCCCGGGGGTTGGGGACCGCTGTTCTAATTTATAGATGATCTGTTCTACCTCCTAAGCTACAACCACCTCACATCCATGTCTCTACTTGGAAAAGCCACAGAATCAGATTCTTGTGTTGTGGTATTTTGAGTTTTGTGTTCTTTTACTATATTTATAAAGACCCATATTTATAAAGGTCGGTTTATCCTTTAATAACCTTTAATCTGCTTTTGTTGTGAATTTACCTTAACTTTTAATGGAGAACAGCATAAACATACCAACGCTTGATGTGCTTTTCAGAACAGACCGTTCTTATTTTGATAGCATCAGAATACAGTCTGCATATATTCCAACAGTACGGCTCAGCAGTAAGAGTCAAGGTGTAAAGCTGTCTCACAGGTAATCCCATTTTATTATTCATGAAAGCCAATTAGTACATTTTGATGAAATCACTCAAAATAGAGTTAGTGTTATTTTCAGATGTTACCTGTCCCCCATATCAGGTAATAAGATGACAGGTGCTTCCATTAGCTAGAAGACTTCCGTTAGATGACCGAAGAAATATTGTCTGGTCTCAAATTCTGTTGCAACATATGAAAGCATGCATCCATGCTGCCTTGGCTCAGCTGGTGGAGGTAGCTCATGACCTCAGCCCGTTCTCACTCACGACACGTAATATACCGACAATTTGTCACGTCCCGAGGCATTCAATGGGAACGCGAAAGGTGACCTTCCACGTTCCTATGCTACCTGCCGGATTGTGGATGAAATGGATTAGGATGACACTCCCGCGGTAACAAATGTTCCAGCCGTATATTCCACACCTAACCATAACCTCAGGCTCTTGTAGAATGTATGAGATTCAGGCTGTAGATATTGATATTTCACAATATCTTGTGATGTGCTTGCACTAAGGTTGGGTGATTGGGCGAATATATCGACGATAGGCCGCCCTATCGTTGATAGTTTTTACAAGAGCCATTTATTTATTTATTTGTCCATGAGTAAGTTTGTGGTTGAAGCTAACAGAAGCAGTCAACAGAAGTAAATAAACGCACTGTTTTAACAGCCTCCTCCTCAGAGTGTGCCCAAATGCAGAGATTCATTTACTCAGACTCATAACAGAAAGAAAGAACAGCAGCAGCCTATGTTCAGAAAAAAAGCATTATATATAAATAAAAACCACAATAATGGAAACAAAGAGAAACTGTCAGGGTCCCTGTGTCTACCCTGGGGTCGGCACCCCTGGGCACACGTGCCACAGTCGGCACACGAAGGGTTAACAAATGGCACGACCACAGCTGGACTGGCCATCGGGATACCGGGCATTTGCTCGGTGGGCCGATGGTGATTTTTCGATTTTATGGGCTGATGATTTTTTTTTGTAATGGAATAAACAATGAGAGGTGGTGGATTGGCCAGATGCTGGCCGGTGTGTAAAAAAAACTCTTCCACAGAGGCCAGCTGGTGGATGAGAGAAAGGGGAGGCAGGAGGAGGAGAGACGCGAGGCGGCCGCCGGTCCGAGTGTCAGGTGAACTGAACTTCAGGTAAGAAGTTATGACCTGCAGTCTATCTGGGTCAGATATGAACCAAGTTTAGGTGGAGTTTATTTTCGTTGTGCTGACTTTTTCGTACTGCGTGCTAGCTAGCATGATGGAGTTTCTACAGCTGGGTGGTGCTATGAAGTTACTGATAGTGAACTTTATTCATAATGTTAGTTAGTAGAGTTGGTTTACCTTTTAGGTGACATGAAAGAGTTGAAGTTATAAACTGTTTCTGAGAGACAAATAACACCAGGATCCTTTTCTGTGTAGCTGACAGCTGGTAACTGTGCAGGGGCGGATCAAGCAAAGTTTTGCCAGGGGGGCAGGTAGGGCATTAACAGGGAGAGGGGGGCACAAAGATATACTTTCTTATTCTCATTTAAAATGTCTCGCTGTTATTAAATATTTATGTGATGTTTTGTCCCAGTCCAGCCCTGCGCACGACACGCAGTGAGTTAATCTGAGAAGGAGCATTAGAAAATAAATGGCCACGCCAGCGGTGCACATCGCAAATCAGCTCGCATAGACACATTAGTTGTGCTGCTTCTTAATGACGGTATCTTAGCTAACAACCCCAACTACCAGATTCAACTTGTAATTGGGTTAAAATAACTTAGCTACTGGTGAGAGGGACGTTGTTAGCTTTCTACATTCCGACACTTCAAAAGCTTCAGGAGCTTTCCGCTCAGCGCAGCATCAGCACCGCGGAGATACACGGATACATCCGTAGACTCGAGACAGAATTCACTATGTGTTTTTGGGACTTTCAGGTGTTTGGACCAATGTTTTCTTTTCTGATCAAACCAGAAGCTTTAATGAGCAGCTGGATTTGTCTCGCATTAACTGTCTGAGTTAATATGACATCAAAATGCAGCTGATTGAAATAAAAACCTCGACTCTGTGGTGTCAAAGTTTGCAGAACTACAGATGCAGCTGGAATCCACAGCTGTGTGTGTTCATGGAGCTGCATGTTCACCTGCTGGACGTCACTATCTGACAAGTTTAACTGTCTTCAGAACATTGCAGAGGCCTTATTGACAGTATTTGGCTCTACATGTCTGTGTGAGCAGATTGTCTCTCACACGACTCCTCAGGTAGCCTCTGAATGCTGGACACTGGGAGACCTGTGTCTCTGAGTGGGAGAGGAGAGATCACATGGTCTCCCACTCAGAGATAACAAACATGCCATATTGGCCCAGTTTATTTTTCTTATCATTGTTGTGAGGAGACCATAAATAGCATTTGTATTTTCTGTTGTACAGTTCATTTGTTGTTATGGTTAAAAAGTCTTTTTTGTTTCCAAATAGCTGATAACTATTCGCTGACAGCTGCCAACATCTGCGGACAAATATGATTCTATAAAGTGGTTCTATATAGTGCGTAACTGTTAATATAGAGCATTATTAAATGTATTACTAATGCAACCATATGGCACACTGACCTCTGAGGAGATTTTAGATGCGCTCGTCATCAGAAAGGTTGCCGACCCCTGGTCTACCTGGTTGGCTCATCGTGGCTACATGTGTGTTTGTTTAGATTTTGTTCCTGCTCTCTCCCTCCCTCTCTTTCCCTCCGCCTGGGTGGAGCTCACCTGTGGGCTCCTGCCTTTGGCTCACGCACCTGGTCGCAATCACACACCTGTGGCTCATCACCCGACAGTGTTCCAGTCCCTTTATAAGATGGCAGCACCGTGCTTCTCGTCGCTGGACCGTTGCCGACTCTCGTCAGTGTAAACCCAGCTCAGCTTACTCTCGTGTTTTCTTAGCGATCTACCCGTAGTGATCCTTCCGTGTCTCTGTGAATAGACTTCCCTGGACCAACCCCTGTGTTACCTGAGCGAAGTTCAGGTAACACAGTGAAGTGAGTGAAGTTTGGAGTGAGCTTTTGTGTTTTCTGTGGAGTGTGAAGAGGAGCGTGAGGCGTGGAGCGTGGACGGAGTGTGGAGTTAGGAGTGTGTGTGGACTTCCAGCGTCTTGTCCCCCGTTCGTGTGCGGATCCCCGGAGCCCGTCTTTCCCCAGTTTGTAAATAGATCACCTGGTGTTGCTGTAAATAAAGACTCTTGTGTTCTCTATTCAGAGCCTGCGCGTGAGTCTGTTCAGTCCCGCTGTGACAGAAACTGGCTTCTTTTTTCCACTAACGTGTTTACAGGTCGTTCCAGTGTTTGTATGACACACTCGACCAAACAACAAATAAATAAAAAATCAAAATGTCTCTTGCAGCGATCATAAAAAGAAATCTCTGACGTAAAGCTACGTTTTTTGTGCGATTCGGCGTGTCTCAAATAAATAAATAAATACATACATACATAATCCAAAAAGTATCTATATTAATACTGAAACAAACAAGAAAAGAAGGTCAAATATTCCCCCTAAACAAAATTCTGTGACAGGCAAACGAGCATGTTTACTTCATCAGGTTTCAGCAGCGTGCACAGGTGGTTAACAATATTAGCAGCGGTGATGAAGACATGTTCTGAAGGTGTGTTTGTGGCTGGTGTACACAGCCTGTGCCATGTGTGACATCAACGTTTTTCATGTACTTTCCATCAAACAAGTGGATCGTCTTCTCCGTCTACAACCTCCTCGCTGAGGTAACAGTCCATTTCTATCTGCGCCTTCTCCTCCAGTGTGCAATTTGGCAATTAGTTCGTCCATGTTTGGACTTTTTCTATGTTCTAAACGCAACTGATGATTTTCTGTTGGAACATGTTTACGTATCGCCCAAAGTTAGCTTGCACTTCATGCAACATGAAGTGCAAGCTAACTTTTTTAAACATTTTTAAACTGCAACAGTTTAAAAATGATCCATCCATCCAGGAAGCAATACCTGCTCTACAGGTGTTGCTTCCTATAGCCTTACGTTTGCCTTACCCTATACCTGATGAAGCCTCAATAGACTGAAAATTTGTAAACCAATAAATGTGGCAAGCAAACCTGTCTGCAGGAGTTTCATTTATGTGAAACTGGTTAGGAGAGCACATATTACAGTTTTTTTCAATCGCTAACAAGCGCCTACCCATACTTCAGATACTTTTCTAAACTCTTAACACAGACTCACACCTACAAAACACAATTGGCCAAATGGATAATTTCCTTCTCAAAAATACATTTTGTTAAATATATACTAACTCTTCATTTCAAAACAGAACACATCTTTCTCTGCACACACTAACTGTACAAAAACACTATGAATCTGACTCAAAATGAAATTAGTCTGTCAAAGAATAACACTTGTTTTCACTTCACAAGGTACATGCAGTCAATCAAAGTACACCAGGTTTCAAAATACTGGCTATTATTGACATTACAAAAACTGCATAGACTTTTATGTTTCAGTTTTACAGGTATTTGCATGCGAAACATGCAATCCACCATTTTGACACCAGAAATGTCTTGGTTGGTAACTGTATGTCCACATGTACAGTAATGTTCACATTCAAAAGCATTCCAGTAAAAAGCAAACAAGTTTTTGTTTCTTTACTGTTTACTACAGGAGGTACAGTAGAAACACGGTATGATAGGACAGAGAAAGTTTTACAGTATTGCTTACAGTGAACAAAATATCCATGAAACACACAAGAGCATTCTGAACAAAAAAACAACAGCAAAAAGCCAAGATAAAAAGGGGGGAGGGGGGCTAAAAAAAGGCAAAAACTTTGCATCTAATCTCTGCGATCTTCAGGGTTAGGCCACATGTTTTCATCAACATCACATCTGATGTTATCCAAGTCGATGCACCTGGGATAAAACCGCCTGGTATGTCGGATCCACCCTTGGCAATCGTCAACTGTGATGTCCCTGGAGCCAGCATCCATGGCTTCAAGGAGGGACATCTGGTCATGTGGCTGATGGTCATAAACCTTCCACCGCCATGCAGAAAAGAACTCCTCTGGGGTTGAGGAAAGGTGAATAGGGTGGAAGGAAGAGACTTACTAGTCTTGGGTGGACTTCAAACCATGTTGTTATTGCTTGCGAGTGATGGAAAGCCACATTGTCCCAGGTAATTACAAAGGTCCTCATGTTTTCACCCTCCTGACCCTGCTCTGGAACCAGGCGCTGGTGGAGATCATTGAGAAAGGCAAGCAAGCGCTCTGTATTATAGGGTCCAACCTGACATCTGTGAAGGAGTAATCCTGCATTTGCAATTGCTGCACACATGGTAATGTTTGCCCCTCTCTGTCCCGGCACATCAACTGTGGCCCTTTTTCCAATTACATTTCGTCCATGTCGACGCCTTTTGGCCAGATTGAATCCTGCCTCATCGATGTATATGAATTCATGAGGGGCTTGGTTGGCCTCCAATTCCATAACTCTCTGAAACAAAGTTTATGTAAGTCATGTTATTACTGTATACCATACTGTACTGTAACCTAGTATTGTGTAGGTTACCTACTTGCAAAGTGCAAAGCTTATAGAACTGGACATTGGATTGAATATACACTATACCTGGACATATTGTCGTCGTAGCTCCTTGACCCTCTCACTGTTCCTCTCAAAGGGAACAGTGTAGAGCTGCTTCATCCGCACTCTGTGTTTGGACAATGTCCGCGTAATGGTTGTGAGGCTGATTCTATCGATATTGTCAAATATCTCATGGTCCGCCACAATTCTAGTTTGAATTTCACGCAGTTTTATTGCATTATTTGCAGTAACCATTTCTACAATGGCAAGCTCCTGATCATTACTGAGGAGCTTTCCTCTTCCCCCAGAGGGTGGAAGACGTTGCATTCTTTAGAAAGACAAAAAATTCAACATATACATTACTGTATGACAATATTGACATGTCAAGTGAGAATAGAAACAATCCATGTAAAATGCAATACTTACCTGTTGGTTTGTTGAAAGATGCGTATAATGGAGGCAACCGTTGACCGCCTCAAATTGGGCTGCACTCTTTCACCAGCCTCTCTTAGTGAAAGACCATGGTTGATTACATGGTCAATGATAGTGGCACGAATTTCATCACTGACTACTGTTCTTGCAGCCCTTGGAATGCCACCACCACGCATTCTTACACCTCTACCTTGCCCTCTCCTTGGGCCTGCTCTTCTCCCTGGGCCCCTTGCTCTTACTCTTCCTCGACCAGACATTACAGTGTTTGTCTTTTTTTTGTTTCCAAAAACATCACTCCTCAAGGTCTTGCCTTATAAACCCCACTGAGTCTAAGCCAGAATGGAAGAAGCTGTGGTTGGCCCAATTTACCCAACATAAATCAGCTGTGTGTCAATTATTCAATTGTTTGTTTATTATCAGCTGAGATATGTTTTTGATATTGATATTGTTTTTGTACTGATATCATTGCAGAGGCAGAGGTTTTTATACTGTATCTAAGGTTTGGAATATTGTTTTTGCGATTGTGGGATGTTGTGTGTTAACATTCGTAGATACTACAAAAACAGTCCATAATTTTGTTGGGAGGTATAGCTTGTCTGTTAAGAAAATGTAAGCATTGTGGAAATGTGTTCACTGACTGCATATTGGGTGAACACGACATGAAATGTGTGAATGGTATGGCCACAACAGACCGATGCTGTGCTAATTGTGTTTAGAGTTTTGCAAATGTGACAACTGTTTGGACAAACGCTTGTTAGCGACTGAAAAAAACTGTAACCAATAACATTAATTATCAGTGTTAAATTATGTGATTAACATATATGCTAATATTATCCTAAATGCTAAACGCTGCCTCCTCTCTGGGTGTCTCCTGTTGTTCTTGTTGCTAATAGGAATTACGCCATGGTTAGATATTTTATCACGTGAGACTGAACAGGTGTTTTCTAAAACAAAGCTTGCAAACCTGGTTCTACATTGTTTCTTGTGTTTTTCTAAAAATGTTAACTATGTATTTTTATCCATCTACACAGTAAGGAAATAATGTTTCTTTACTGTTAGAGTAAAAAGGTTTATACACTGTTACAGCTTAACTACAGTCTCAGCTCATCAGTCCAAGCTCATCAGTTCCTCTAGGAATGGTGGTGAGAAGTACAAAAACTGAAACACTACCATGACATTAATACTCCTCCTGGGCACCATCTGCTCCTCTTTACATGTTCAGGTTACCGTAGGCAACTAATAATATGTCATCAGCCATCAGTTTCTCTCCACCAGGTCTGGAAAAAGCAGTGCCTGTGTGTTTGTAATTGCATTATGGATAGAGCTGTGGCTGTGGTATACAACACTAGATTCAGACCCACTTCAGGTAAACGTTGACATATGCAGTTTCCTTCATACTCTTCCAGCTTTCTCAGATGTGTTGCCATTGAAAAATAAGACACAGATGAGATTTTCATCAAATGTAAAAGTTTAAAGATTTGATATGTTTCCTCTGTTTGACTGAGAGCCACATGTTGGGTTATTACTTTAGACCGTGTCCCAAATTCCCAGAGCTGATATTGTACAATAAAACCTTAAGTCAAGCTGGGTGTCATGTTTCTATGTTGAATGAAGCGTGAAGCACAGATTTGAAGAGTAATATTATTTTTCTAAAGGCTTCATTTATGCTTTTAAACCATGAATATTAAAGGCAGTGAATCACATGTTTATCAGCTTCAGTTTCAGGCTGTCGTCAGCTTTGCCCGTTATAATCTGACGATCCAGCTTCTCAGATTTGATTGGTTTTTTGAGGTGATGTCATTTGGAATTTGATCCTTTAGTTTGATTTTCCTGATAACTGAAAAAATTAATTGTTTCATACTCAGTTTGAAATGCAAATAAAATTACAATGTAAGATGTAGGGTTAGGGGTTAGTTTTAGCTTAGTTTTAGTATATAAAGGCAAATGGCTTAGCCCTCTCATGCTCAAATTAAACCTTTTGTTGCTAATGCACAACCAAGTCCTCCAGTGGTACTTCTGAGTAAAAAAAACTCATAAAATATGTATGTGGGGTAATCAGGTTGTTAGTTTTTAACTGTTGTAAATTGGCAACACCTGCCTTGAGAGGGTTAATCAAGAATTGAGCTGCGGTTGTTCGAAGTCCTCGATAGGGACTGGCGGCAGCTCCCGGGCCTGGCAGATCCCCCCGTGTACTAATGAGAGAACACGGGGGGATCAACGCGAACGAACAGCTTGTAGAACTGGGCCGGGGGTGCGGGTCATATATAGAAAATACACGGAAGGGCCGTGTTTGGAGGCGTGATCCGCCCCTGAAATTTTCATAATTTATCTCCAATAATTCAAAACTATGTGCTTCTCCCAACATATGCAAACAAAAAACCCAAACTATTTGTTATAGATGATTTTGTAACATCACATCATAAAGATTCTAACACAAACTGAAAATAAAGCACCTTTCTTGTGATTGGTTCATTTCCACTGTTAGTCCATGTGAGACCTGCACTCTGATCCTGAATCTGTATGAAGGACAGAACTCCTCCAGGGCTCCGGTAGGACTCGAGATCCACTTTGACTCTGCGACCACAAGTGACTTGATAATCAGGCTGCAAGGTTCAGACAGTGATATGTACCCCAGGACTATAATAATAAGGAGAAACAGTTAGTCAGGAAATAAATATTGATTTCTGTATCTTAAGGACTCTGTTTAACTGACCTACATATACATATTTAATTTCCACCCTCCTTTCTTTTCCTTATCCCGTTCACCTGTCTGACAAGCACATCCAACATCACTGCTTGTTGTTTTATGGAAATGGCATTGCAATTTGCCTCTGCCCATTTTCACTATGTTATATTTCGAAAGCTAACAGGCGAAACAGGGCATCTGAAATACAGTGTGGGCACTCAGTAAGTGCTCCATGTGCTGGCCCATTCCTGAGTTCATTTGTAACGAGCATCAGCGCTCCAGCAAAAAGGAAAATCCAGAAGTTTTGAAATATTGCTGGCTGCAAGCGCTGCCCCGTGGAATGGCTTGCAGAGCATATACAGGGCCAGTAGTGTGTAGAGCCCAGTGTAATTAAAGGGTGCTACAGTGCTGGCAGTACTGAGGTGAAGTTTGTCCCACTGACTCAAGGGATATTTCAGGAGGTGTGTTTAAGTGACAGAGTTGTGAGGAATGTTCCAGCGAGACTCTGAATCTTCCTTATTAGACGGGGCGCTGGGGTTACTGTTTTTCAATTGCAAGCCTTGTTTGTGCAGCCATGTGTTTGTTGGTTTATTTATTTTTAATCACTGGGACACCAGAGGGGAAAAAAACCCTTTTATACAACCCAGCAAAATCCTTCGTTACATTTGACTTTTTCCTCCTCGGCTCACTTCACTCATTTTGATCATTAAATATTTAAAGTAAACAGAAAAGGCTCTGCGGTCTACAGAGCAGTGAGGAGTCTCTTTACTAACATGGATTTCTTAAATTCTTCAGATGATTATCTTTAAATTCCTGCAATTAATATGCAAATCAGGGTGCTTTATATGAACTCTATTAATTTGATTAATTTTTTTTCCTAGTTTTCGAGGACTTTGCATTGTTGAATTGAATAATAATAATAAAAATTTTACAATTACAATTTGAAAAGTGGTCAGTTTTTACTTCAAAGGCATTCGAGAAACACCGACTCCCAGCGTGTTGGAGTGTGAAGACCAGTCAAATGTAAAATAATTTAATTTTATATTAAATCAGTATTCCACAAGTGTGAATAAAGTGTGCACACTTGCTCACAAAGTGCTGTTGCTGTTTCACTCATAGTTTAGTGACTTTTTCTGCACTTTAACTTTAACTCCAGAGTTCTTTTTGGAGCTTGAACAAATGCACTGGACAGCGTGGACAGATGAGAAGAAGCTGCATCTGTATGTGTTCATCTATTCGCTGAGATTAAGTTACACATGAAAGTGCATCCAAAGAGAACCAGCATCTCCTGAGCATGTCTCAGTTCAGTTTGTACAGCACCAAATCACAACAGGATCAAGACGTTTTATATTTGAAGTTAAAGATGCTACAATAATGTCTCCACACTGTATGTGTGTAAAGCTTTCTTCTTTTGAGAAAAATACAAATCCAGCACTGATCCTGACTTGCAGTGAATCAAACTGTAAAAAACGTAGTGTGGTCCATTTCTAGCACTGACATATACGACTCCCATTTCAGCACCAGTCTACCAAAGCATGTGCTTACCCGTGCCACGGACATCACAGCTTTTCCAAAGAGCAAAAGGGAAAAAGACACAGTTGTGTTGTGTTTAAACTTAAACGTCCTCTAATCAGCTTGTTATGGTTTACTGCTTACACACATGTCTCTTTTTTCTCAGGGCATATTAGTGTGTCAGGCCACCAAGCAGCTGGTACTTCTTATAACAAGTGAAACAATGTAGGACTCATATAAACTCTGCATTGTAATGGTCTGCACAATGCAACTACTTTGGTTGTGAAAGAAGGATCGCTGGCTCCTCCGAGACAAGATGCTGAAGTTGCCTTCAAGAGATAAGTTGCCTCCAGTGCAGCTGTTTTAGTTTTAGACTAAAGTCCTGGTATGAAAGCGTGTGAGACTGGACGAATAAGACTTTTACTAGAAAGTGCTTTGGAGAAAAGCACCAGTACCAGTTTCAATTTTATAGAAGTCCACTACTCAACAGAACTTGAAACATCCAATAATAATTATAATAATAATCCAATAATGTTGATCAAATGACAATGAGTGGCAGTGGATACAGTTACATACAGTAAAAGCAAGTGAGGTGTGTCCCTAAGTGCAGGAGTCTTGGAGTGTTGTTCCTGAGAAAGACACAGTGAACAGTGAACCTGCACCTAGCTTTGACTGTGTTTCATCGGTACACAGCTTCTTAATGCTCCGAGTGCTCAGCAAGAGTAGAAAAGCACTATTTAAATGTGTAGTTGATGTGTTGCGTGTTTTCCTGGTTGTTCTACAGTCCAAGCCCCTGGCAGTGATTGAGGTGGTAAACCAACACATTATATTAAGTATATAAAGGTTACGAAATATAGGTTTCATCTATGTAGTGTATTAACTCCATCTTAGAAACAGGAGCTTGTACATCTGGAGACAACTTGGTTGTTTGTGTTGATATGAGTCAGCTGTGCAGTTCAGTATCTGATCAACATACCTCTTGAGCACCTTCCTCTTTAGGATGTGTTCTCAGGCATGCTCAGCTGGTACCATGCTGGCCCCTGTCCACATCTCCATATGAACACCAAATACTGAGAAATGGAAGAAGCTGGGCTGCTGTAATGAATCTTTTCCTTACAGTTCATTAGTGTGTACCTAAATGCTTAGTCTGTTGTGCAGCGACATCAAGCAGCCCAGCAGGATCAGTAAGTTCTTAATCTTGAAGATCGAATCACATTTTGAAATGAAATATGAGTCATGATGCACTCTGTACAGACAGCTTGATTAAGTTAAAAGCTTATCTGCTCCATCAGATGTGAGGACGGTGTCTGACTAACATGACTGATTAAACTGAAAATATACAGTTTAAGTAACAGCACTGATTGTGCCAATGTGGCCCAAAAGCAGCACACTGCATGGAGTCCATCAGCTGATGAGCTTTAGCCAGCTGTCTCTGACGGCAGCTGGTCCAGTATCTGCTCCATCTGCAGGCTCTAATCAGAGTGACGTGCATCCAGGATTACACACCACACATCCACTGGTTACATTTTGTGTTGGAAATAGTCCACAGAGCGCTCTGTGTATACGTGCACATCAGGCCTGATGCTTACAGTAATAATTATCAGCAGCTGTGCTGGAGATAGGCTTGTAGTAAATTTCTTACTGTTTTCACTTTGATGGTTCTTTTCATCATTTGAAGCTATGTGAGGTATGTGTGTTAGAATTTGATTAACATGATATGCTCCTCAAAAAAGAATTACATCTGGGACATGTGGGGTTCGATGCTATTGTGGAGCACTAACCTGCACATCGAGAAAGATTGTAACTGGCTACACAGTAAATTACATGCATTAAATATCTGATGTGCTTGGAATGAAAATCTGTCAGGAACTACGATTATTTGATGACTGTGTGAAAAATGTATACAAGTGTGGCAAAACCACACCACCCACCCGACTGTGAATCCGACTGAATTGTTATTATTTTCACTATTATTTGTGGAGCTTGGGTTATCTTTTAACGTAAATTACACTAAAGCTTACCTAAATTAATTTTCCCTTTTCATAACTTATTGTGTCCAAATAAACTGATGAGCCTATTAAATGACTTTTTGTCTCTGTCTGATTTTCTCTGCAGTGGTGATTATGTGCATGGGAGCAGAAAAAATAAGAGAGATCATGCTGGCTGCACACAAACGACAGATGACAACTGGCAAATGCATATTCTTTAATGTTGAACTCTTTAATGCCTCTTCTTATGGTAAGTTAACATCCATTACCTTAAATGTGTCTAACATACATATTTAAGGTAAATAATTATTAGAAAGCACTGGCATTGTCTGTCAAGGTTTGTTAAAGTGTGTACCAGTTAAGTAAGGTGGTTGGTGCCTGCGTGGTGGTAATCGCCAAACCAGGTGGACAAAGGTGAAGGGAGCCATTGGGCCGAAGGAGGAGTCCTATCGGGCTTGGTTAGCCTGTGGGACTTCAGAGGCAGGTACTGACAGGCCAAGAGGAACACAGTTCGGGCAATGACTGAACCAAAAACTCAGGTGTGGGAAGAGTTTGGAGAGGCAATGGAAAAAGACTTGTGGACTGCCTTGAAGAGTTTCTGGCAAACTCAGGCGACTCAGGAGGGGTACAAGTGCTGGTGGAGCACTGCTGACTTCAACTGGACGTTGTAAAGCTGTCTTGGTTGACACACCTCTACGATGGCGATCAGGAGTGGTACCTTTGGACTGGCAGACCAGGGTGGTGGTTCCCATCTTTTAGAAGACGGACTGGAGGGTGTGCTGAAACTATACGTTGATCACACTCTTCAGCCTCTCCGGGAAAGTCTATGTCACGGTGCTGGAAAGGAGATTACGTCTGTTAGTCGAACCTCGGATACAGGAGAAACAATGCAGTTTTCTTTCCCGTCAGAGAATACTGGTCCAGCTCTTTATCCTCTCGTGGATACGTGAGGGAATGAGAATCAGCACCTCCAATCTGAGGCCATGGTCCTCAGACGGAAAATGATGGAGTGCCCACTCAAGTCAAGTCAAGTGGCTTTATTGTCAGTAAAACCATGTGTACACAGTGAAGCGTTCCTCCGAAGCCATGGTGCTACATACAACAGACAATCAACACAGGACTACATAAAGACGGAGCATTGTGCAAAAAGTAACTTGATGTGTAAATGTGTGTGTGATAAAAAGCACAAAAACAACATCATTTAGTCCGAAGTGGTCGTTGCGTTCATGAGGCTCCGGGTCAGGGACGAGTTACCTCTCCCTTAGAGATAGGGTGAGGAGCCGCTGCTACTCCACATCAAAAAGAACTAGTTGAGGTGGTTTGGAAATTTGACAAGGATGCCTCCTGGGTGCCTTCTGTTTGAGGTGGTCCAGGCATGTCTCACAGGAGGAAGCCCTGTGGGGGATCCAAGACAGGCTGGAGAGATTGTATCTCTTGGCTGGCCTGGGAATGCCTTGTTGTTCCCTCGGACGAGCTGGAGGTGGCCAGGAAGAGGGAGGTCTGGGCTTCTCTGCTTAGGCCGCTGACCAAGCGACCCAGCCTTGGATTAGTGGAAGAAAATGGATAGATGGATGGATATTAGTGACATTACCCATTTAATTCATTCAAATTAGAATAATTGCAGACTACTTTAGTTCACTTTAATTCAATTTTATTGATCTAGCACAAGTTCTCTTCTTTGTGAGGCATCAGTAGATGTGAAACGATTAAAGAAAGACTCAGTAGTTCTTAGTTCTACTTCACAGGTTTAATTTGATGGGGTTTGTGTGTAAATGTATGCTCTATGTAACAAGCAAAGCATTACATTTGTAAATTATTTGGTAAATGTAGTTTTTTTTTGTCCCTGGAAACTTAAATTCTAGGCAATGGCTCATGGAAGAGAGGTGATGAATACGACAACGATGCAAGGCAAGCCTACGCTGCTCTGAACACTGTGACTCTTCTGAGAACTGTCAAGCCTGAGTTTGAGAACTTCTCCATAGAAATGAAAATGCCTTTTGAAAAAGTAGGGCTTCATGACTGCAACGACTGTGAAAATGTAAGTATGTCTATCAATATCAGACTAAAATAAAGAAGTGTACGGCATAAGAAAACTGAGCGTAAATGCTGATATGTTTGCCTCATGGTTTAGGTAGTGATTTTGGAGGGTCAAGTGAACAGAACTAAAAAAATATGTGTGATAACTGGAACCTTACAGGACTTTTCCAGGGTTAGAATAATATATGACTAGTGTTAAAAATAGCAGTTTAGCATATTAGCTCACACTAAAACTGCTGTTAAGATTATTCCAATTCAGTTTGATTTATATAGTGTCAAACCACAACAAAAAACCCGTCTAGGTAAAGATCCTACAATAATACAGATAACCCCAACAATTAGACGACCCCCTCAGAGCAAGTACAACGTCAAACTGGTGAGTAAAACCCCAAGCATTATTTCCATATATGTCAGAGGTTTTAGGGAAGTTCAAATTGGGAAAAAGTAAAAAAAACAACAAATTGTGCCAAAAATGACAACAACAAAAAAAAGCCACATGAAGAATATACAACATGAACAGTACAGACAGGCTGCAGTGGACTCTCACTTCAACCTTTGTATGTTATAACTTTGTTCTTTTCTGCAGCTGATTGTCGGGCCATCAGCAACACTGGAGACTGGAACACAGAGATGAGACAGACTGGACACAAAAGAGGAACTAAAATAAAGCAGCAAAAATCAAGAACTATAAATAACAAACACATGCAGTAAAAATAACATATTTAGGAATTAGAACCTTCATTATCTAATAACTTTCTAAGACATAAGTCCAGAATAAAACTAAAGATACTTGGACAAAGACCAAGGACCATGATATCATGGGAGTCTGTGGGAATTAACTCACTTATGGAGCCTGTCAGAATCCCAGTTTTAGCCCCAGGGGCAGCAAGATTTCATACAATGGTGTGTACCACTTCTTTCAGAGACTAGCAGAAGCAAATGTGTTTTACATCGCAGTGCTATTTAAACTACAGAAAATTCCTAAAACGGGATACTTTGTAGAGGTTCTAAAAGTAGATTAAGACTACATAATAAAACCACCAAGAGAAATAATTGGATGTTTTCAGTGGGAAAAACGTTTCAACACTCATGCAGGTGACTTCTTTAGTCTCAGCTGACTGCAGGTTTCCAACCTTATAAACAGGACATTTGCACAACGAATGAAACTAGTCCACTGTTCATTCAGTGGGCTGGTTTCAGTCACTGGAGAAGTCACTTGGATGAGTGATGGAACGTTTTTCCCACTGAAAACAGATGCAGATGAACAGAATCAACTTTTTGGGATGTACTTACCTGGATGATTGTGCACGCATCAAGAAACTTACACTTAGTCTCTTTGTCTGGCTGTATCTCAGAAGGTAGATTCTGATCAGAAGGTTCGTGGTTCGATCCCTGGCTCCCCCTAGTCTGCATGTCAACTATCCTTGGGCAAGACATTAAGTTTCTCTCCGATGTGTCCATCGGAGTATGAATGTTAGTTTAGTAAGCACTTAAAATCAAAGAAGAAAGTGCTGTGTGAATGTTGTGTGTTGTATTAAGCTTTGAGTACTGTGGGAGAGAAGCTCTATATAAGAATCAGTCCATTTACCATTTGCATATTGAGTAAATTGATAATATATTCTGTCAGTTCTTCAAAAGATAAATGTATGCAAAGCATCGTGACATCTGTCCTAAAAAGCCATCGTGATTATGTGAACAGCACAGTCACTTCATGAATTTGTTTCATGTCAGGTCAACATGTTTGTGGAGGGGTTCCATGATGCCCTGTTACTGTATACCATCGCCTTGCATGAAGCCATGAAAAATGGGTACAGCAAGAAGAATGGAACAGAGATCACCTCACGTATGTGGAACAGAACGTTCGAAGGTAAACACACGAGATGGTGTTATGTGACCATCATTTAGTCTGATGTTATTTTGTATATGATCAAATATAAACTTGCAGACTTCATATTTGCTTAACTCTAAAGCAACATCTGCACATCGACAAAACAAGAGCAATGAAGAATGAACTTTTAAATGCCACTGATGCAAAGGAGTAAAAAAACATCAGGCTGACGTGGAATTAACACTGACATTAATATACCATTGTACAGAAAATACAGTGACTGATGACTCTGCAGGTACTGTGCAAAATGATAATGATCGCTCTGAAATCATTTGCTCTCTAGAAAACTAACAAATCTGAGAAGCAGTTTTTGAACCAACTTTATGTTAGACTACTTTTAATTAACTGCTTTAGCCCACTTACAAAAAAAATCTTGTTCATGACCTGCAGCATGTTAACACTATTGGAAGGAAAAATAACTTGAACTCCAATTTTGAAAACACAACCTTCTTTTTTATTTTTTTTGCTCTGACTTGTATTATGAGTCTGTGGTCTGGGAGAGAGTCTGTAACTCTGTCTGCAAAATACAGTAAATAATGACCAATGTTGGGCAATTAATTATATAGTTACTTCTTCAAAAAAGTAACTGAGTTTTGCAAACAGAGTTTTTTGCAGCTTTTACCTAAAAATGCAGCCAAAGCGTTTTTTAAACAAACATTTCAAACTATTTACAGAACAATCAGCTGTTCTGCATCAAATTTGATGCCACACAAATTATTTGTGCCGCTCCAAAAAATAATTTCTGTCCACTATGAGATGAAGGAGAACAACAGCCTGATACCTGCAGGCCTGACAGCAGCAGATGTATCACTGCTGTAACACCTGTAACACTCAGCAGTCGCCTCATTGTTCTGACACACAGGCTGGGGGAGGGGTTTGGTGTTGTCTTTGCTCACAGGCTTTCGAGCGTTTTCCTTATAAAACGCCGTTTTTACCGTTTCTTCCTGCAGTAAATATAAACAACGACAGTATTCAGGAAGAAAAACAAACATTGCAGATATTTTTATCATAACTCTGGTTTTACGTGGCCGATCAACACAGTTTAAAAACTGGTATAAAGTCCACACTTTGTCCGTCAGTTGTCCGTCTGTCCTGCTCACATCTCCAATGGTTGTACACGTTGTCATTAACGTGGCTTCACTCCACATCAGCCGCTTTGCTAAAACACCGGTGTCGGCACATAAGGACGCTGTCACAGCCTGTCAACGACGTTGATTAGAATGTGAATCGCATCATTGGCTGGACTGTGGGATAAGGTGGCATCGTTCTGATCCCATACGGGAGCAGCCAGTCACTGACTAACATGCAGAACAGAATTGTTAAAGTTTTAATCTTAATTTCAGTTCAGGTTAGATTTTTTTTTGTGCGCAACACAGAGACGTGCCAGCAGAGGGAACATTGGTTGTCAGTCCACATAGTATTTTCCCAAACGTGTTGGGGATCATCAGGATACTTGTTGGTGAGATGAGCCTTTGTGTTGTTTTTGGTTTCTCCTTGGAACTCTCCCATGGATGCCATTTTTGCTCTGCGTCTTGTTGAATAATGAACTCTGACCTTAAGTGAGGCAATGAAGGCCTGCAGTTCCTTAGATGTTGTTCTAGGTTCTTTTGTGACCTCCTGGAGGAGATGTCGATGCACTTTTGGAATAATTTTGGTAGGTTAGTCACTCCTGGGAAGATTATTTAAAATCTTTGTTTAGTACTACAATTTATTTTGTGATCTGAAAGATGTAAACGTGACAAATATGCCAAAAAGGAAAACAAAACAAAAACCTTTTCATGCACTATGAGGTAGTGAGGTATCTTTCCCTCTACATTTCTGGGATTGTAGTCAAATAATGCTGCTTCATAATGGGTTGCAGGAATTGCTGGCCAAGTGTCTATAGATGCCAATGGTGATAGAAATGGAGATTTCTCTTTGATGACCATGATAAATGTTGAAGCAGGAACCTATGAGGTAAGAAGAAGCTCTAAGATCTCTAACAGGCTTCGTATTGGGAATGTGTTGTGCAGCTTAATAACAACAACAATCTGACTCATTTACAGGTGGTGGCCAATTACTTTGGTGTAAATGGGACTTTTCAGCTGTTGCCAGCATTCAACACAGAGCATTTCACTCTGAAAGGAGGGGATAAAGACCACCCTGAGAAAACCGATAAATCAGACACACCCTGTAAATGTATGTTAATGACACGTGTGACATTGATGAACAATATTTTGGTGCAGTGTTTGTTTTCACTAATGAGTGCTCGTCCAAACAGGTGGACTAGGAGTGTCAGCTTTGACTGGAGTCATAGTCGGAGCTGTTCTGGGGGCTGTGATCCTCGTAGCGTTCTACTTTTTCAGGTAAAAAACTATGTAGTCAGCTCTTCTGGACAGTGGCATGTTCTGGTGTAATTTTGCCTTGGATAAAAACTATGTACACTTCAGGAATTATATCTCAAATGAAACCTTACTGACTCAAAACTGGTTTACTTACTGAAATTAAGAAGAAATGAAAACTTCAGAGTTAATCAGCAGTCACATCATCAAACACTCAAGTGAAGGACTTTCATATTAGATTTTCCTGATTTATTTTGCATGTTATAGCGTTTTAACTTTAGCCCCTGCTTTCAGAGGTCTCCATGACTTTGCTGAGTATGATTTAATGGTGAAAGAGAGGAATTAAAGTAAAAATTGTAGAGGAAAAACAAACATATTGAAAGACATCGTTTTCTACTTTATTTTGAATCCTTCTTGTGCAGAAAAAACTACAGAATTACCATTGAGCGTCGCACACACGGCGAAGAATGTGACTCTGGGAAGCATCGTCAGCTACGAGAAGACTCCATTAGGTCAAACTTCTCAGCAGCATAATGAGAGGCTGACACAGTCCATGGAGAATCGCACATGTGACCAAAGACTTTGCAGTGGCTGTCAGTAGACCCACAGTGTTAATCATGAGACACTCGTTTTTGTGTCCTTTGATGTTTTGACTTATAACTCAGGACAGCTGTAACAGTCACAAAGCACCACTCACTTGGATTTTCCCCCACACAAAGGTAAATGATTGTATTGGTGTTTCATGATATTTGGCCACAATGTTCTTTGAGGTTTTTCTAGGCATCTGTTATTATTATTATTATTATTGTTATTATTATTGTTATTATTATTATTATTATTATTATTATTATTATTATTATTCACACCATTCTAACTAATAACTGTGAATAATTCAATACAGACGGCATATTTAACACTATATTGGCATGCACTACTAGCAGAGTTGTTGAGATCTATTTTTACCTTGCAGTTTTAAAAACAGTGTATACATGTAGTAAACCTAAATGTCATCTTAACACTTTAAGGATATAACAGAGCTACAGGGGTATAGACTCGATCTATATCAATAGGTGATAAGCTACTGATCTTGAGCTACAGATACTGTAAGGTTTTCAGTCCATTACAACATTGCTGCAGTCTGGTAGCCTCCATACAAATCATGCTCCATCAGTTTTCTAATCATGCTGATTTCTAATGATTGTTTTCTTTTAAATAATTTTATTTGAAAAATTCCTCATATAATTAATTCACCACCTGAAAAGATACTAAAGATATTTTTACTGATAATGTGTACTTTACGTTGCATTTTTATTACTGGTTCTTTATGAAACTTTAATATAGCAGTAAACAATATTTTCTGTGTAAAGATGTGTATAAAAGCATAATTGCAGAGAATCACTTCACACTTCCTGTCTGTGTCTTGCAATACAAGCGTCTCATACATGACATTTCACGAGTCCTTACCTTTGAAACACTGTTCTGGTTCATAAAGAGACACGTGAAAGTGAAAGTGAGATGACAGAGTACACTCAGCCCCAAAACCCAAAGTAGTAAAAACAATACTTTATTCATATTTACTTACTTTCAGCATCCCTGCTGTTCTCCTCTGTGCTCTCTTTCATTCTGTGTGTCTACATCGCCTTTGAGGCTGTAAATAAATTGCAAAGAGAAGAGAAAGGCGACCTGATATTTTTGACACTTGTCTCACTTTCAATGAACTGATGTCCGTAAACACAAATCTGGACAGGAGCCCAACAGCACATGATCACCAAGGCCAAGTTTTTTGCCAAACAAGAATAAGTTATTAGAAGTAAGTTATTGTTATTAAGGGCGTATTGTTGAGACATTCATTAATTAGTTAGTGGTTTATTTATATTAGTACAGTCGTGGTTTTTAGTAACATAAATAAGCTCTTTTCTACAGGCTGTTTAATAAAGAGATCTATAGATAAGGTTGCTAGCTTACTTGTTGAGGTTGTACGCAGGGGAAAATCATTTCAGCAAGAACTGATTTATTGTTTATCATTTCGTTAAAAAAGCAAACAAAAACAATTTTATTCTTAAGCACTGGGTTATTTTTTTTAATCTGTGTGTAATATTATTATAATGACTCCTGGCATGTGGTTGTTTAGGATGACTGAACATTGAACGCGGTGTGTTTAATTTATTTCTTGTAAATTATAACATCTATTATGTTACATATTTCTCTCAATTTTGAATTTATAATAAGTTTGTATTTTCTTGTTATGATTATTTCTAAAGCATACTTTTACTACAATAATAGTTCAGTTGTACCCTACAAATACTTCTCACGTATCACTTATAATACAAATATAGGGAATTCTTTATAAGCCAGTGTTAATGTTGATATTATTTTAATTAGAGTATACGTTGTGATAGGAATACAGTTTATCCTACGTCATTAAACTTTTGGTTTGTCTGAAATGTCATCAACATTGTTTTGTTTAATAACATGCAAATAATGAATAATGAGAATAAAAAGTGATATTGAATTCTTTATGAGCATTCAAAGGCCAAATAATACAAGACAATGATGGAGCAGGTTTATCACATTTCATAGTAAATTTAAAGTTATAAAACTATTTGATATCATACCGACTGACAATATGTTTCTTTGACAAAGAAGAGGACAAGAAGTGACTTACTGTTGTTTAGTGAAACGAGATAAGCAGCAAACGGAAGTAAATTCCAGTGATGTAACAGAACTTATCATTAGGCAGGTTTTATGGCAAATGCATATGAACACATGGGAAATAATATTCTATGGGACCTACAACATACAATGCAAAAAGAAAGAAATTGAACGTTTTCTGCTAAAAGGTGATTAAAAAACAAGTTGAGTGCTTTGTGTTTAATGATATTTTTAAGAGATCTTATTTCTTTTCCTTTTCTTTCCCTCTACTTTTTGATTCAGTTTAGACCAGTGTTTCCCAACCTTTTGGAGACACGACACATATTTCACATTAGGAAAATCACACAGCACACCAGCAAACAAAAATGTCACAAAAAGCATGTTGATAATTTTTCCCCGCACACCAGGTTCAGCAGAGTTGGCTCAGTTTGTCCGCAGTATATCTTTTTTGCCTTCTTTTGACCACTACTCATGCTAGGGCCTTCATCCTGTTTGGAATAGTGATGCGTCGGTCGCGAACGAAACGGCTCTTAGAGCCAACTTTTTGAAGTGAACGACGTGAGCCGTGGGGTTTTTTTCTTTCTCTCACCCTCTCTCTCACACTTTTTTTCCACTCCACTCCGCACGTCAGCCTTGTGCTTAGCACTGGGAAAGCACAAGGCTCGCAGTAGCACAGGAACAGAGCGGGAGACAGAGAGAGAGAAAGAGAGCCGGGGACAACAACGTCACATTAGAAAGGTATAGTAATCATCCACAACTATTTTCAGATGCGGATGATAAAGGATTCAGAAAGTTTATTCATGCAGGTCCATATGACAGAGAATGTGCATCTTCTTTTTGTTTTATATTTTTTCATATTTATATTTAATTGTGTTGTGGTTTGCAGTGTTTTGTGTTGTTTCACTTTAAATTTGTTTTCAAAGGAAAAAGCTGAAAATGTAAATAGTTAAAAGTTGAAATGTAAATAGTTGGTTTTTGTATTATATGATTTATTTATTACATTTTATGTGGAGTGAATAAATAAAAGTATATTTACGGTGGCCCCTACAGACAAAACACGTCCAAACTCCAAAACACGTAAAAACTTCAAAACACGTAAAAACTCAGAAGCACATAAAAACTCAAAACACATACAAAACACAACAGAAGTCCTCCAGGATGCTAGGGGCAGTGTTGAGCTTTTGTTACCTAGTGGCTACACAAGCCAGAAAGTACCAACGACCGGATTTGGTGTGTGGTAGTAACAGGTAAACATTTTTTTTAATTATTTGAATATATATGAGTGCCTGTGTATAAATACACAAACAATACACGCATGCTTTCGATTGTGTAATTTAATGATCTAGGTAGCTCTGTTGTGGAAGTTCAGTTAACGCTAGAAATGTGTTTTGGAGTTTGTACGTGCTTTGTCTCTAGGGGCCACCGCATATTTTTATATATAAACATATATAAATACATTAGTAATTCCTTTCGTGCATAATGTTATATTATTGTTAATAATTAATTAATTAAAGCAACAAAATAACTTGAAGAGCCGGTTCGGAGCCGAAAGAGCCAGCTCTTTTTAATGAGCCGAACCAAAAGAGCCGGTTCTCCAAAAAGAGCCGGAAATCCCATCACTAGTTTGGAATTTTCTCCAGGACCCAGGTCAGATTGACTACTTTTTCTTTTCAAATATCTACTGCTAATAAGCACTGCGTTGTCTCACTCACAGGATGACTTTTATGCAATTTCTTCTTTGTCTTCTGTTTTACTGGCAGTTGGCAACCTATTTAATTGGAGCAAGAAGTTGTACTTCCCTCTAGTGGAAGAGAATGTAATTGTTCTGCCTGTTCGCTTGGAGCAGGGTTGTCCAACTCCAGGCCTCGCGGGACGGTGTCCTGCAGGTTTTAGATGTGTTCTTGATCCAACACAGCTAATTTAAATGGCTAAGTGACCTCCTCAACATTTCCTGAAGTTCTCCAGAGACCTGGTAATGAACTAATCATTTGATTCAGGGGTGTTTTACATCACTGTAAAAGAGCAACTCTGCAGCAGAGACATTGAGCTGTTAGCCGTTAGCATGCGTCCGTACTACCTGCCCCGGGAGTTCTCGCATGTTATCGCGATAACAGCGTATGTCCCCCTCTCGGCCAACGCGGATGCAGCCTGTGACTCTCTCCACTCTGTGGTCAGCAGACTGCAAACACAATCACCGAGAGCCCTTCTCATAATATCAGGGGACTTCAATCATGCCTCACTGGACTCCACACTGCCCACCTTCACCCAGTATGTGACCTGCCCAACCAGAGTCAATAAAACACTGGACTTACTGTATGCCAATGCAGAAGAGGCATACAGTTCATCACCTCTCCCTCCCCTGGGCAGATCTGATCACAACCTGGTGCACCTTGTCCCTGTGTATGAGCCCTTAGTGCGCAGGGAGCCACCAGCCACCCGCACAGTGCAGAGATGGTCAGAGGAGAGCGAGGAGGCTCTTAAGGATTGTTTTGAGTCGACTGTGTGGGAGGTGATTTGTGATGACCACGGTGAGGACATCGACAGCCTTACTACATGCATTACTGACTATATAAACTTCTGTGTGGATAACACTGTACCTACCAGGACTGTACGGTGTTTCTCCAACAACAAACCTTGGATTACCCCAGAAATTAAAACCGTCCTCAAGCAGAAGAGGAGGGCCTTCAAATCCAGAGACAAAGAGGAGTTGAAAAGGGTGCAGACAGAGCTGAGGGGACTGATAAGGAATGGGAAGGAGAGCTACAGGCAGAAGATGGAGAACCAGCTTCAACAAAACAATGTTGGTGAAGTCTGGAGAGGCCTCAGAACCATCTCAGGCCACAAACAGCAGAACTCTCTGCCTGGGAGGGATGTGAGATGGGCAAATGAACTGAATCATTTCTTCAACAGATTTGACTCAGCCATGAGGCAGTCTGCAACATCGGCTGCAGACTCACCCACCCCCACTGCTGCTGCTCCACCTCAGACACTTCACACCTCCTCTATTCACCCTGCTCACTCCCCCCCACCCCCAACAACAGCATCCAATACACACTCAACACAAGGCTCCAGCCTGTCTCTCTCAACCACCCAGGTTAGGAGGGAACTGAGGAGGAGTAATGGCAAGAAGGCAGCGGGTCCAGATGGCATCAGCTCGAGGGTCGTCAGGTCCTGCGCGGACCAACTGTGTGGGGTGATGGAGCACCTCTTCAACCTGAGCCTGAGGTTGGGAAGAGTCCCACAGCTCTGGAAAACCTCCTGTGTTGTACCAGTGCCAAAGACTTCACGCCCCAAGGACCTCAACAGCTACAGGCCGGTGGCTCTGACATCCCACCTGATGAAGACCCTGGAGCGGTTGGTCCTGGCTCAGCTTCGGCGCCTAATAAGCTCATCACTGGACCCACTTCAGTTTGCCTACCAGCCTGGCATTGGAGCGGATGATGCCGTCATTCACCTCCTACATCGTTCCCTCGCTCACCTGGAGACCGCTGGAAGCACTGTGAGAATCATGTTCTTTGATTTCTCCAGTGCCTTCAACACCATTCTTCCCTCGGTTCTAAAGGACAAGCTGGTGAACTCTGGAGTGGACCATCACCTCACTACCTGGATCCTGGACTACCTCACCGACCGACCACAGTATGTGAGGACTCAGGGCTGTGTGTCGGACAGGGTCGTCTGCAGTACGGGGGCCCCACAGGGAACGGTTCTGGCTCCGTTCCTCTTCACCATCTACACTGCAGACTTCTCCCACAATTCCACCCAGTGCTTCCTGCAGAAGTTCTCTGATGACTCTGCAATAGTCGGCCTCATCACTGATGGGGACGACAAGGAGTACAGAGGTCTGACCCAAGACTTTGTGGACTGGTGCCAGCTGAACTACCTCCAGATCAACGCCAGTAAAACCAAGGAGCTGGTGGTAGACTTCCGCAGGCGCAAGCATTCTCCACTGCAACCACTGAACATCCAGGGTATGGACATTGAGGCTGTGGACAGCTACAGGTACCTTGGTGTTCATCTGAACAATAGACTGGACTGGACTCATAACTCAGACGCCCTCTACAGGAAAGGGCAGAGCAGGCTGTACCTGCTGCGGAGACTCAGGTCGTTTGGAGTGGAGGGCCCACTCCTGAAGAAATTCTATGACTCTGTTGTGGCTTCTGCTTTCTTTTATGGCGTGGTCTGCTGGGGCGGCAGCATCTCTGCTGGGGACAGGAAGAGACTGAACAGGGTGATCCGAAGGGCCAGCTCTGTTCTAGGATGCCCTCTGGACCCAGTGGAGGTGGTGAGTGACAGGAGAACGGCGGCTAAGCTGTCATCCCTGTTGGACAACATCTCCCACCCCATGCAGCAGACTGTGACAGCACTGAGCAGCTCCTTCAGTGGGAGACTGCGGCACCCACGGTGTGGGACGGAGAGATTTCGCAGGTCTTTCCTCCCCACTGCTGTCAGACTCCACAACAAAGACTTCAACTGATCAAACACACACATCCATACATATGCAATAATACTAAGTGCAATAATCCTTTCTGTCATCGTTGTATTTTTACTCAGTTGTATATAGTATTTGTATTTGTATTCTATTTTTATCTTATTGTATATTTATTTTATTTTATTCTACTGTATATAGTATTTTATTTTATTCTATTCTGTACAGCTGTGTACTGTATTTATTCTTATTGTATTCTAATTTTTGCCTCATAACTTTTGCACTGTCCACTTCCTGCTGTGACAAAACAAATTTCCCACGTGTGGGACTAATAAAGGTTATCTTATCTTATCTTATCTTATCTTATCTTGACCCAGGGTGAGATCTAAAATATGGTAGAGTACCAATCAGGTGAAACCAGATAATCTTTCTCACGGCACACATATGTGCCATGGCACAGTGGATGGAAAACACTGGTCTAGACAACAAACACTTATTTGGGTTTCAGAAAAGATGGTAGTTTAGGTCTTAGACAATTTGAAAACCTCCGTCTCTCTTCCACAGCATGTCTTTATCCTGTCTTCCTTCTCTCACCCCAACCGGTCGCAGCAGATGGCCCCGCCCCTCCCTGAGCCTGGTTCTGCCGGAGGTTTCTTCCTGTTAAAAGGGAGTTTTTCCTTCCCACTGTTGCCAAAGTGCTGCTCATAGGGGTCATATGATTGTTGGGTTTTTCTCTGTATCTATGAAGCGCCTTGAGGCGACTTTTGTTGTGATTTGGCGCTATATAAATAAAATTGAATTGAATTGAATTGAATTGTTCCGTCGCCCCTAGCTGAGCCTGCTATTCAGCCCGCAGCTCTGCCACCCATTCGGCCACCATCCTCACCCATTGATTCTATACAGGGAGAAAGTCTCACTCCAACCACAGGTGTTTCTCGTGAACTGGCAGTTTTTTAAACAGTTATTCCCTCCAGGGCCTCCCCAGAGGCTGGGTTTCAGCCCTTAGGTGATTCTGGATCCCTGGGCAGGGCCAGTGCCCTGCTGGTTTTGTGTCTGCCTCTGCTGGAAGGTACCAGGGACCACGCAGGAGGATCCGAGGGGCCCGTTCAGCAGCCTGTCTCCGTTGGAGGGACCAAAGGGCCTCCTGCAGCTTTCATCTGTCTCCGCTGGAGGGTCTGAGGGACTGCTTCAGCCTTCTGCCTCCGCTGGAGGGTCTGAGGGAGTGCAACCACCTGCGATTTCTGCACCGTTGCCTGATGCGCCCTCGTCTACCTCGTCGGTCCTGCCTTGTCCGGTCCTTCCTTGTCTGGTCCTGCCTCGTGTGGTCCTGCCATGTCTGATTCTGTGGCTGCCACACGACTGCCTCATTCCGACTCAGCCTGCATAACCTCGTGCACGTCTGGTTTGGTGTTCAGATAGCTGCTCTGCTCTATGTTGGTACAGGGCATTGGAGATGATAACAGTGGGTGGACTATATTCTTAAACTTAGTTACAGCACTTTCAGAAAGACATCTACTTTGATAAAGTCTACTCTCCACCGCTGTGTAATCAATTATTGTAAATGTAAATGTTATCAGGAAATGATCAGACAGGAGAGGGTTTTCAGGAAACACTGTTAAATGTTCAGTTTCTATGCCATATGTTAAAACAAGATCTAGAGTGTGATTAAAGTGGTGGATGGGTTCTTTTACATTTTGAGAGAAGCCAATTGAGTCTAATAACAGATTAAATGCCATGTTGAGGCTGTCATTTTTAGCATCTACATGGATGTTAAAATCACCCACAATAATTATTTTATCTGAGCTCAGAACTAAATCAGATAAAAAGTCTGAGAAATCAGACAGAAACTCTGTGTAAGGCCCAGGTGGACGATAGATGATAACAAGTAAGACTGGTTTCTGAGTTTCACAGCTCTCCTAACAAAAAAATGGTCTGTATTTGTATAGCCCTTTACTAGTCCCTAAGGACCCCAAAGCGCTTTACACACCCACACATTCACACACTGGTGATGGCAGCTACATTGTAGCCACAGCCACCCTGGGGCGCACTTACAGAGGCGCCGGACACTGGCGCCACCGAGCCCTCTGACCACCACCAGTAGGCAACGGGTGAAGTGTCTTGCCCAAGGACACAACGACGGAGCCGGGGCTCGAACCAGCAACCTTCCGATTACAAGGCGAACGCCCAACTCTTGAGCCACAATCGTCCCAACTAGACCAGGTTTCCTCCAGAAGGTTTGCCAATTAGCAAAAATTAGACAGCCAGCAATTTATGGAGAACATGCGGCTAAACATGTCACTCCTGGTCTGATTGGGGAGGGGACCAGAGAAAACTACAGAGTCCCACATTGTTTTGGCAAAGGTACACACCGATTCAATATTGATTTTAGTGACCTCCGATTAGCGTAACCGGGTGTCATTACTGCCAGCGTAAAATTATAATTTTACTGAATTTACATTTGGTGGGGATAGGTTAATTGTGGGTGCGAATAGTTGTCTGTGTCTCTATGTGTTAGCCCTACGACAAACAGTCTCCAATTCAGTAATCCTCCAGAGCTGCAAATATGCTAATTTTGTTACAAGTATCATTACTGCTAAAGGAGGCCGAGGAGTAACTAAACATCTGACACAATGAGCAGGAAAGTGCAGAAGGGACAGGTGAAGAGGCCATGCTGCTAGCGAGTCAGCTATGAGCTAAGCTAGGCTAGCGAAACAGTAAAGACACAATGAGTGAATACACAGAAAAGCACATGAAGATTACTCTATGACACAAGAAGTTATCTATAAGTTTTTAATAAATTGCTACGTAGATAAGCTACACAAAAACACCACTGTGTGTTGTAACAGGAAGTGATACTTTACAGCAGAAAGAGCGACCACCAAGTGACAGCGCCACCCAATGACGGAGGTCAGAAGATAATTCTTTGAGTTGAGATTAAGGCAACAGTAACTCAAATATCCACTTATTACAACCAAGCAGAAGGACCATCTCCGTACGCACAATAACCATGAAACCTTTAAACAGATGGGCTACGGCAGCAGAAGACACCTTTGGGTGCCACCATTATTAGCTAAGAATTGAAAACTGAGGCTATAATTTAGATGTTTGGACAAAGATATTGCATGGTCTGATAAGTCTTAAAATTTGCTGCAGCTTCAGATGGTAGATGGTCAGAATTTGGCACAAATTGTACTTTTCTCCTTTAATTGAGCACTTGGTTTTGACAAGAGAAGATCCATCCACAGAAGATCCATGGCTGCATGGATCTTCTGCAGCCAAAGAATGTATTTCTTTACATTCTTCTGCAAGAATGTAAAGAAATAAAAAAGAAATGTGTCTCCAGCCGGTCTGTGTCTGAATAAGAGGAATGGTATTAAGTGTTAAGATTGGTGCACCCAGAACCATAATTAATATGCAATTTTGCTGATAGTTAATTATGCTTAATTGGTTAATGCTGAACAGAATGTAATCTGGTGTAAATTCAATCAATATACTGAATAATATAATAGTGTAGACTTCTCACTTGGTGTGTGTGTGTGTGTGTGTGTGTGTGTGTGTGTGTGTGTGTGTGTGTGTGTGTGTGTGTGTGTGTGTGTGTGTGTGTGTGTGTGTGAGTGAGAGAGAGAGACATGATCTCAAAGAATGTCAGATTTTTTAAACATGATTTAATTAAATAAATTGTATTGTGTATGTTGTGACTGACAAACAGAGCCAGGAAGAGAAAATGTGAGAGAAAGTATTCCGCTGTATTTGAATTAAAAATGGATCATGTTAAAATCTCCTTGTGAGAATGACCTACACATAGATTCATTTCAAGTAAAGTTGCATAAACTAAATGAAACATGTATGACAAATCATATAGAACATATAAAGAAAGAAAATGTGATAAACTGATTTTAAAGTATAAACTGTGTTTTAAACCATGTATGTGGAGAAGCCAGATAGCTAGAGAGAGGATGGTAAGGCTTGATTGGATGTCAAAATAGGTGAGACCAGATGTCATCACAGAAGATGTGACGTCCAGAAGAAGAGGAGGTAGAAAGAATGACCAGGTGTAAAATATAAATCAGTTTTCCCTTTGTCTTCTGCGAGATGAGCAGATTGGATCTAAGGAGTTCACAGGTGCAACGACAGAGGAATCAACCGCTGCCCAAACTGTGAACTTGCTAACTGGTTTTGTATTTTTTGGCTTTTTCTCCGCTCACATGTGCCGTCGTGGATTATAGATTTCCAAAGTTTTCCGTGTTGGATTCTTATCTTCAGCATGGCTCATGGGGATAGATGCATCTTCAGCTGTGGGTCTGCCTGTTCTCTCTCCAACCTTTCTCTTCCCAAAGATCAGGACAAAATCAGAATTAAATTAATTAAGTTAAGTAACTGACCCTTGGGGCCGACTGTCCAGGCCACTGAACTAAATAATGTCATATTCCAAGACCACTGATCTAGAGGAGAGCTGCTGTTAACGGATATGGCTGATGGAGACTGAGCCTGCAAGGCTACTCAGGGCTTCCTGTTTCTTATCAGCTCCATCTGAGCTCTGCACTGCCTACTGGGTAAGACCCATAGGATCAGAGAATAGGGTTAGTTAAACAGAGAGACTTCCTGTACAGCTGGTCCCACAGATAAACACTTTATCCACATTTGTCTCATTCACCCATTCAAACACACACTCTTGTCTACATCTAAGTGCTTTCTATCTAATCGTCAGACACACACACACACACACACACACACACACACACACACACACACACACACACACACACACACACACACACACGCACTCTAATGAATCTTGCTCAGGGATGCTTTGGCATGCAGACAGAAACAGCCGAGCATGCAACCACCAACAGCCACCGTCAGACTTGAACAGTGCATAAAAGCGTGCATCCCCTGTGCCTTATACATCTGGTTCAGGCTTCTGGTGGTGTAATAGTGTGTGGAATATTTTCTTGGCTTTCTTTGGGCCCTTGGTACTATTAGAGTATCATCAGCCAACTTGAGTGTTATTGCCGACCATGTCCATCTTTTATGGCCACACATCTTTTAGTAAGTAAAATTTATTTATATAGCACTTTTTTAAGCCAGGAATCTATTACATAATGCTTTACAGGGAGTTTAAAAATACATCAGACAGAAACAACATATTACACAAGAACATTACCCAAATGCCTGTCTGAATAGATGAGCTTTCAGCTGTTTTTCAAAAGAAGCCACAGAGTCAATGGTGCATAGAGGGGGAGGTAAACTGTTCTCAGACAGGTCCGTGGAATTGCAGACGATCAGTGGATCTAAGCATCTGGTATGGCCTCTCCTCCTCAGGCCATAAAAGTAAGAGTGAGGATTTCAAACTGATATCTGTACCTAACGGACGGAGTGATATGTGGGAATTCATGACTGTGAGTTAAGAGTCTTGCCACATTTTCGACAGCTTGAAGGTGATTTAAAGAAGCCTTTGAGGAGGAGGAGATGAAGGCATTCGATTGTTCAGATTGGCTGGATGGCCAGCTCTAGCAAGAGTCCTGGTGATTTTTGCACATGATGGAAGCCACTGTGATTATTGGGACCTTCTGTACCCTTATTCCCCAGGTAAATCAATATAACTGTTTTCTACAAAAAGGGTTTCCTTCATATCAAAGCTTGTAATATTCTGTGTAAACATCCATCACACAGCAAGTGTTCAAATGCAGGTGTAATCTAGAGTAATTTCCTGCACTTATTTCCTGCCATTGAACGCATCACAAATGCATGACTCCAACCACATGACTTTGCTCAGCCAATCGGATGGCATGTAGGTCATAGTAAGCCTGTCCCGGCTTCCTCCCGTGAGATGCGTGGAGGCAAGCCAGGTGACAGAGCTGTTGCAGATGCTGATTACTGTGAGCCAGAGCCATAATGTTGTTGTGCACTGAACAGAACGGAATTGGCCAGGTGAACCTTGTTGGGGTATGAAAAAGGATGGCGAGCCAATGAACGGCTAGGAGCAGGACACATTCTGCAATTGACGCTTCCACCGGTTGGGTAGGAAGCTATCAAAGACAACGCTCTGTCCCCATTTTCCAAATACACTGATTTCCGCAATCATACACACCATTCCCTTCATTTATGGACAATAGCGCTTGGACATCTCTCATGGACATTCAGATTAAACTCATGGACTTCAGTGTGGATCAGTGGATTTGATATTAACATGTGGTGTTTATGGGGGAACTGTTTTTTTGAGAACCTGTGTTGCTTGGTATAAGCCAGACAAATCTGTTTAGTTGTCTTTGTGTACCCTCACTGGGTTTTTGATTAATTGGATAGCTGCAGCAGGAGTGATTATTTAAGTTTTTCTTTTCTTGTTATTCTTTTTTGGGGTTTGGTTAAATACATGGTACCTGCAAAACCATTTTTTGTGTTGTGTGTATTTATTAATTACTGCCCATCAGCTCCAGTGGCGTCCCTAAATCTTCTGATTAATAATAACCATAAAATTACACTCAGTCCCTAGCCTGTATTAATTCATTAGCGCTACATCAGTGTTACACAGAGGTCGTCACAGTCTCACAGACTTCGCTAGATGAGTGTATTTCCACTAGTGAAGTATACATCCCTGACTACGGCCTCAATATAAGGAGGAACATTTAGAACTGCTTACAACAGCAGAAAATTACATTTCAGTGATCATAATATGTGCTGTACAAATTAGATCAATATGAAATTAGGATATTAATATGTTCACCGACCTGATGAGAGCTCAAGACTTGCATGAAGCGATTAATAAAAAGGATGTAAATTTAGCATGGCAGAACTTCTTTGAAAATCTGTTGAAAGTCTTGGATGTTGTTGCAGAAAAGACTCAAACAAGGTGCAGAATCATGTTTTTCTAGTGATTTGTTAAAACTCATCAGTAAAAGACACCGTGCTTGGGTAAGGTTTTGTCACAATACGGCTGTGTACAGGCAAGAGTAGGACCCAAACGCAAACTCACAGAGTCAAAAGGTAAACTCAAAAAACACAGCTTTATTGCTGGCGTGAAGTGGGACACGAAAAACAATACAAAATAAACTAAACTGGGAAAACTAAAGCACAAGGAGCCACAGGGAAAAATCACACAGCTATGAGGGAGGACGCAACACTGACAAAGAGAAACATGGGGCTTAAATACACTGAGGGATAACGAGGGGGAATGAGCCACAGGAGGAGAGCACAGCTGAGAGTAAGCAGGACGAGGCAAGGGAAGCAAAACTAGAAACATTAACATAGAACAGACTGTGAAAGTAAAACAGGAAACACACTGACGGAACTCAAGACATGTGAACTTACAGTTTTTTACAGCCGCTAGGACACATGTCTCAATACTTAGGTCACTTTTGCAAAACTCTTCACACAATCCTCCTAACTGACCGTCAGCTTGGCAAAACAGTTCATTTCACATTCAAAATGCACTACAACTACCAAAACACTTCATTCAGGTCTCAAATAAACTCATTCTTCCAGAACACTAGCAAAGGTTGACAGCCGACAAACACACTTTGTCACCCACAAAACAATGACCTAAAAAACACTAACAACATGTAGCATTACACAGTGTTTTCTTGTGTAAAACAAGGACACATCTCTGTTTATAATTTCAATATATGTTACTGGAATGAATCAGACATCATGCAGAATTCGTTAATATTTGTTTATGTATTTTTATTTTTTTGCACTAAGTAATCCCAAAATACAAGAATTTGTATACACACCATCCACTGATACACATACAATAGTAATGCTAATCTACTCGGTCTCCTCCATTTGGCCACAGGTTCTCATCCACATCACATCTTATGTCATCTAGGGCAACACACCTAGGAAAGAATCTTCTGGCTGCCAGAATTGAAGGAGTTGAAAAATTGAAGGAGTAACACCTGTGTAGATGTTCATCTACAATGAGAATCAGCTGTGGCTGGTTAAACTGCATTTTTAGATTTAAAATATGTTTCAATAAAATATTGCTGTTGGATTTTGCTGTCTTTTCAAGTTTTGCATTGTGTTATTGTTTTGGCCATAAGTTTAACAGTTTTGAAAACAGTATGTAAGCACATGCAAAGTGTCCTGTACGTACAAAGATTTTTGGCAGTTGTTGTGTCTGAGTGAGAAGATGATTCATGAAATTTGAGAGATGTAGTCATTGAATGCATTTTGTGCCAAAACAATGATAACTGGTCCTCAGTTTAGCCCACATAGACTTCTGTTGTGCTCACTGTGTGAGGAGTTTTGCAAACGTGACCTAAGTATTGAGAAATGTGTCCTAGCGTCTGTAAAAAACTGTAAATTAAAGTGCTGCTGTTCATGGATTTTTCTGTGTAGAGTTAGTTATTTATTTATCTAGAGCACGTGGTGCTTGGACTTTACAGTGAAAGATAAAACCCTCAGTTGACATTATGCAGTTGCATGTGAGGCTGAAAAACATTGGCACTGAGGCGGGATGTTTGGCTTGATAACTGACGTGTGATTAGTATCAGTGTTGTAAACATCCCCAAAGAAGCAATTCAGCATTGGCCTCAACAAAGAAGACTAATTTTGCCCATTTCCTTATCATCCTATTATGATGTTGATTCAGACATTTTCCATCTAGCCATCATCTGCCCACTTGGATGACGTCAAAAACCTTTAATCAGATAAAATTCTCACACTCTACATGGCCAAGTTGATGATTTGCAGCGGAATGCGTTCCCTCTCAGCTCTGGAAGAAATAGTTTCCTTCCTTCTTTACTTTATGCTTCCTTTCCCATTAGTCCTGTACAAACCCTCATGCATGTTTGAGTTTTTTCCGTTTTGTGTGTGTGTGTGTGTGTGTGTGTGTGTGTGTGTGTGTGTGTGTGTGTGTGTGTGTGTGTGTGTGTGTGTGTGTGTGTGTGTTGAGACCACCGTGTTTCTGAGTTTAAAAAAAACAAAACACCCATACTTCTATGAGGTTTCACAGATTTGCTTTGAATGGATTATAATGAATATTTTTGTGAATCAGTAAAAACAAAACTTTATATTTGTATATATTATATTTATTTGTATATAAAATGTTGCTCCCTTTGCAACAGCAAAGAGAAGCCTCCAGTAAGCGTCTCTAGGCTTATACTCCCAGTGCAGAGACCAACATTCCCAGTGAACACAGAGCACCTGGTAGTGGTCTAACATTCACAGCTCCAAACTCAGCTGGAACTTCAATAAACTGCATAAAAATGCTGAGCTCACTGCTGCAGTATTGGTCAGTGTTAAGGAATTAGATGACCACCAACCACCTCTAAGAGTGGAACAACATGGAAGCTCCACTCAGGAATTATAGCAGCTAAGTATAGATGTAACCCGATTCTTGTTTTTAGTCGTTTGTAAACAGAGATGTCTGCCCAACACGGTCACTTTCGGTAAAAACACAGTCAATATAATTTGGTTTTGTATCTTCCAGCCCTAGACAAGTTGCACTATAATGCAGTTCTGCAGTGTATTGCTGACCGGTCCAGGATGTGCAATGTCTTTTGCCCTGGGACAACTACAATAGGTTCCAGCTTCCCTTAATATCCCTGAACTGAATAAGCTGTTAGCCTGTTAGCCCAAACCCTAAGCCATCGCAAAGTTAAATTTTTAGGAGAAAATTAATGCAATATATAGCAGCAATTCACAGCAACAGTTGGCTCATGGCACTTTATATTGTGAGACTCACCAATATTAAAATCAGACAAGCCCTTATGAGCAATCATTTGGCAACAGTGGGAAGCAAAACCTCTCTTTTAACAGGAAGACCTCTCTGACAAAATCAGACTCAGGGAGGAGCAGCAACTGACTGTGAGGGCAAAGACAAGAGAGCACAGGGAGAGAGGAAACGAGGCAAACTGTGGGACAATGAGACAGAATGCTAAAATGACTGCGAGTCAAACACAGCAGTGGTGTATAAACACATGAAAAACAGATGAAGGAAAAACACACTGCATCATGGGAAGCCCACTAAGAAAGTAACCTTGTATTTACTCAGTGTTCACACTGAACGACCCGTCCTGGTCAAAAATGACTCCCGGGTTAATCAGTGTTATCGCTGAAACCAAGGTAACGACATCAAATGTAAGAATCCAATTGGACACTATGTTTCCAATATTTTAGGTTAGAGGACAATAACCTCAGTTTTGTCTGAATTTAGAATGAAATTAGATGTCAAGATTCAGCGAGCTGATCAGTATTATCTGGCTTCATTGATTAATAAATCAATCAATCTGAGTATCATCTACATAGCAATGAAATTGTTATGATACTGCATAAGGGAAGCATGTATAATGTAAACAGTACTACTGTCATGGTCCTGGGCCATGTTGGCCCAGTATTCTTAGTTTTCTTGTATTTTTGTATTTTGTTCCTTATTTAGGCCATGCTTCCTGGGTTGATCTGTTACGTTGTTCCTTATGTGTTTTCCCCTTGTGACTTTTATCCCCTGTGTGCCCCTCTATGTATCTGTGAGCCCTCGTCTCCCCTCCTTGTGTTTCATTCCATGTTTCCCCAGCCTACTATGCCCGTGCTCTCTCTCTCCTCCTGTCTGAACCTCTGTACTTCCTGTTTTACTTTGCCCGTCTCCCATCAGTGTTGCGTTCACTCCTGCCGTGTCTTGTTATGATTATCAGTGTCACCTGTGTTCCCTGTGTGCTCCCACTTCCCTCGTTAACCCTCTGTGTATTTATGTCTGCGTCTCCCTCAGTTCTGTGTCGCGTTCTCCCTCATGCTGCGTGGATTTCCCTGTGTCTCTCTCCGGGTGTTAATTTACTTTTCCCAGTTTAGTTTTGTATTTCCTACGTTCTGCCTCTCCAGCATTAAAGCTGTGATTTTTGAGTTCATCCCCGTGTCTGTGAGTTTTTGCATTTTGGGTCCTCCTCCTGCCTGCCACACAGCGATCCATGACAACTACACACTGTGGAAAAAGACTCCCCATTTACTGTACACGCAACCACACTGGACTCTATCAGATATGTTACAAACCACTGCAGCACAGTTCCTTTAATACCAAAAGTGTGTTCTAATCTCTGTAGTAAAATATTGTGGTAAACCTACGCATACGGATCAGTATTTAAGGTTTGACTCTCATCATCCACTGGAGCATAAACTGGGTGTCATCAGGACGCTACAACACAGAGCGAACACCATCCCCACAGACACAGCAGCCAGGGAAACAGAAGAACATCACATCAAGAAGTGTCACGGCTGGGCAGCAGTCGTGTGGTTGAATGAATGCGGATCCAGGATGCAGATGGCAGTGGAGATGCGAGTGGAGCTTTATTTACAGTGAAAAACAACAAAGGTGAGGGCAGAACTGAACATAAACCTAAACTGGGCAAAACTAAAGAGCAAACCTGAAATCAGGAACAGCATACCAAGAAACACAGGGTAACACAGAGGATGAACACAGACGACATGACGAGGAACAGAGGCAAACACACACTATATCCAGACCAGGACCAAAATGGAGGCCCCAGAGTCCCAAACAAAATGTTCACAAACCACAGAGGGGAGCAGATCCGAAACATAGTTCAGGGCCAATAGCACAGAAGGCCAAGATGAGACAGTTCAAGGGGGCCGGCCATGAAGAAGGCAGTGGCGGCGTGCAAACAGTTCAGGAGGCCGTCCACGCGGAAGGTGGTGGCGGCAACAGAAGTCCGGAGACCGTCCACGCGGAAGGTGGTGGCGGCGACAATCCCGTTCAGGAGGGTGGCGATGATGATCAGCCAGCGGCCTAGAAAATGGCCGGTGATGTTGAGGCGCCAAACGCAGGCTGGATGGCAGCATGCCAGCAGCAGTACCAGGCGAGGAGGAGGATGAGGCTGAAGCTGCATCTGAGGCCGAAGCCACTGCTGAAGCTAGTGAAAGAAAGGATGACTGAGCTTGTGGCTGGTGGGCAGCTAACTGAGCTTGTGGCTGGTGGGCAGCTAACTGAGCTGGTGGCCGCTGGGCAGCTAACTGAGCTGGTGGCCGCTGGGCAGCTAACAGAGCTGGTGGCCGCTGGGCAGCTAACAGAGCTGGTGGCCGCTGGGCAGCTAACTGAGCTTGTGGCTGCTGGGAAGCTAACTGAGATTGTGGACAACATCCACCTCTCCAACACCACCTTAACCGAGTCCAGCCCCATCCGTACAACATTACTGGTCTTACGGATTAGTTTATTGAGTCTGTTGGCATCTGCAAACCTCAGCCCGGTCCCCCAGCATGCAACAGCATAGAGGATCGCACTGGCCACAACAGACTCGTAGAAAATCCTGAGCGTTGTCCGGCAGATGTGGAAGCACCTCAGTGGCCTCAAAAAATAGAGGCGACTCTGGCCTTTCCTGTAAAGTGCTGTGGTGTTTTTAGCCCAGTCCAGTTTATTATCTATGTATACTCTGAGGTATTTATAGTCCTCCACAACGTCCACACTGACCCCTGGATTGAAACAAGGGTCTAAGTGTTTACTGGTCTTCCTGAAATCCACGATCAGTTCCTTGGTCTTTGCCACGTTGAGCTACAAATGATTCTGCTCGAACCACGTGACAAAGGAGTCGACCAGAGCCCGGTACTCTGTTTCATCATCCCTGCTGATGCATCCAACCACCGCAGAGTCATCAGAAAACTTCTGAAGATGGAGGTCTCTGTGCAGTGGACAAGTCTGTGGTGTAGAGGGTGAAGAGGAAGGGGGAGAGGACAGTCCTTTGTGGATAAATGATATTCTTGATTTTCCAAATAAGAACTTTGCTTTAAAGTTTGAAAACTCATCTTCCTTTACAATGCCACATATTGATGTGATTCCTTTTTCTATCCAGTTCTTAAAAGTAGAGTCTATTTGATTTGGTAAATTCCAAATCATATGCACACCATTTCAATATTTTAATTCCTTCTCCAGCTTATTTTCTTTTATCACCATTTTCCAAACCCTTACTGTGGCTTTTATACCCGTGGATTCCTTATTTTAACCATGAAGTCCTGTAGATCTGTATCTGCCAGATAGAGCTTATGCTCAAACATGGGATGTGAGTCCATCTTTGACTCTTTGATATAAATGGTTGTAGTTTTTATCAAATAGTCTTATTAGTATTTTTATATCTTTAATAAGTGTTACCCCCAGGTATTTAATTATTTCAGTGGGTATGCTTGTTTGAGTTTTTTGGATAGTCTATAATTATAGGGAAGGGTTTCAGTTTTGCTTAGGTTCAGTTTGTATCCTGTTATCGGGCCAACGTTTTTAAGTTTATTACCTCTGGCAAGGACAAGCAGGAGTATAAAAGTACATCATCAGCATAACATGCTTGTTTGTGTTCTACATCGCTAATTGTAATACTTGTGATTTTTCTGTTTTGCCTCATGCGTTGAACTAGCAGCTCCAGGAATATTAAGGAGAGGAGACCAACCACTGCCTTGTCTCACTCCTCTCTCCAGTCTTAGATGTTGAGTTACAGTGGGGCAAAAAAGTATTTAGTCAGCCACCGATTGTGCAAGTTCCCCCACTTAAAATGATGACAGAGGTCAGTAATTTGCACCAGAGGTACACTTCAACTGTGAGAGACAGAATGTGAAAAAAAAATCCATGAATCCACATGGTAGGATTTGTAAAGAATTTATTCGTAAATCAGGGTGGAAAATAAGTATTTGGTCAATAACAAAAATACAACTCAATACTTTGTAACATAACCTTTGTTGGCAATAACAGAGGTCAAACGTTTACTATAGGTCTTTACCAGGTTTGCACACACAGTAGCTGGTATTTTGGCCCATTCCTCCATGCAGATCTTCTCGAGAGCAGTGATGTTTTGGGGCTGTCGCCGAGTAACACGGACTTTCAACTCCCGCCACAGATTTTCTATGGGGTTGAGGTCTGGAGACTGGCTAGGCCACTCCAGGACTTTCAAATGCTTCTTACGGAGCCACTCCTTTGTTGCCCGGGCGGTGTGTTTTGGATCATTGTCATGTTGGAAGACCCAGCCTCGTTTCATCTTCAAAGTTCTCACTGATGGAAGGAGGTTTTGGCTCAAAATCTCACGATACATGGCCCCATTCATTCTGTCCTTAACACGGATCAGTCGTCCTGTCCCCTTGGCAGAAAAACAGCCCCATAGCATGATGTTTCCACCCCCATGCTTCACAGTAGGTATGGTGTTCTTGGGATGCAACTCAGTATTCTTCTTCCTCCAAACACGACGAGTTGAGTTTATACCAAAAAGTTCTACTTTGGTTTCATCTGACCACATGACATTCTCCCAATCCTCTGCTGTATCATCCATGTGCTCTCTGGCAAACTTCAGACGGGCCTGGACATGCACTGGCTTCAGCAGCAGAACACGTCTGGCACTGCGGGATTTGATTCCCTGCCGTTGTAGTGTGTTACTGATGGTGACCTTTGTTACTTTGGTCCCAGCTCTCTGCAGGTCATTCACCAGGTCCCCCCGTGTGGTTCTGGGATCTTTGCTCACCGTTCTCATGATCATTTTGACCCCACGGGATGAGATCTTGCGTGGAGCCCCAGATCGAGGGAGATTATCAGTGGTCTTGTATGTCTTCCATTTTCTGATGATTGCTCCCACAGTTGATTTTTTCACACCAAGCTGCTTGCCTATTGTAGATTCACTCTTCCCAGTCTGGTGCAGGTCTACAATACTTTTCCTGGTGTCCTTCGAAAGCTCTTTGGTCTTGGCCATGGCGGAGTTTGGAGTCTGACTGTTTGAGGCTGTGGACAGGTGTCTTTTATACAGATGATGAGTTCAAACAGGTGCCATTCATACAGGTAACGAGTGGGGGACAGAAAAGCTTCTTACAGAAGACGTTACAGGTCTGTGAGAGCCAGAGATTTTCCTTGTTTGAGGTGACCAAATACTTATTTTCCACCCTGATTTACGAATAAATTCTTTACAAATCCTACCATGTGGATTCATGGATTTTTTTTTCACATTCTGTCTCTCACAGTTGAAGTGTACCTCTGGTGCAAATTACTGACCTCTGTCATCATTTTAAGTGGGGGAACTTGCACAATCGGTGGCTGACTAAATACTTTTTTGCCCCACTGTATGTAACCATTATTTTCAGCCTTGCAGTTGGATTGCCATATAATGCCTTTACACTGTTTATCACCAGATCATTAAAACCAAATTTATGCAGTACTCTGTATAGGTACTGCCAACTAACTGAGTCAAATGCCTTTCTGGCGTCAAGACTCAGGATCACAGCCTGCTCTGTATGGTGTTGCATGTTCTTTACGAATAACATTTTTACCATTACAGAAAAAATTACCAATAATCATCTCACAGATGTAATATTATCTACAGCTACTCTTAGTACCATTGATGTTAAGTTAGTCTTTTTCTCCAATTGATCTTTCTGAGTTAACTTCAATAATTACTTCCTCCAAACCATCAATGTGTCTTTTAGACCCCATTCCTACAAAACTGCTCAAAGAAGTCCTGCCATTAATTAATGCTTCAATCTTAAATATGATCAGCCTATCTCTAATAATCAGCTATGTACCACAGGCCTTCAAGCTGGCTGTAGTTAAACCTTTACTCAAAAGGCATCTCTAGACCCAGCAGTCTTAGCTAATTATAGGCCAATCTCCAACCTTCCTTTCATATCAAACATCCTTGAAAGAGTAGTTGTCAAACAGCTAACAGATCATCTGCAGAGGAATGGCTTTTTTGAACTCCAGCCATAACTATATGCTTTATTAAAAAAAAGTTTTAAGCCTAATCTTAAAAGTGGAAGAGGGTGTGTGTCTCCTGAAGATGTGTGTGAAGTTGCCCCCCATGCTGCCGGTGGTAATCTTAGCACCGCCGTCTGCACCTCATCAGACCAAAGGGTAGCAGCTGGAATGGCCACTCAGTTTCTGGCCACTTGCTTGCCACCACTGTGGCCTCAAACGTATCCAAAAAGGAATGTAGGTGGTCAGGCTCTCCCATCTGATGAGTGTGTGATGGTAGGGGGACGTGACGGCGGCTGAAACGTGGAACCACACAGAGCCAGCAGGTTTTCCAGCACTTCTTGACTTTGGCCTGAAAGACCTGAAGCTGTTTTCTCTGCGCTGCCTCCTGCTCCTGATGCATGGAGGCCAATTCTGCCACCACCTACCCCAATGTCTGTGCTGGATAAATGGGTTGGCCGCCTTTGTTGGGCACTAATGCTCAGGATAACTCTTCATTGCTAATTTGACACAATGTTTGTACTTCTGCCTGCACAACTCCAGCTGTCATCTTCTCTCCTGCTGACACACACACACACACACACACACACACACACACACAGATACACAGACACACACACTCACAGACACACACACACACACACACACACACACACACACACTCACTCACTCACATACACAGACACACACAGACACACACACACACACTCACACACACACACACACACACACACACACACACACACACACCCACACACACACACACACACACACACTACTGCATAAAATATAGAGTTATGAGTAAAACAAAGACGACATGGACAGCAGAGTTTTAAGATCGCTGACAATGCACATGAAGTGAACATGACATGTAGATCTGCAGTCCCTAGAACAGAAGAGATTTTTGAAAACATCTTAAATCTGCCATGGCAACACAAATGGCTATAATGAAATTGATTATGTTTAATCGAAATCTATCGAGATGTCTTGGTGAGCTGCCTCCCTCTTCCCGCTCCACCACAATCACCCACACATACAGGCCCTCGGGGTAAAGGTGTGTCACCAGGGTGCTCTCTTTTTGCTTGTTTTCTCTTTTTTCTTTCTCAACAGGTGACCCAGGTGATTGATAGATGTATTTGTTGTCTGTTTGTTTTGTTAGTTTTTGTTTTTTGCCCTTTATCACCATCCCTCTTCCCCGCTGTTTTTCTTTCCCTCTTTCTTTTCCCCAGTCAAGTCTGTCCCGTGTTTAGCAAGTGAAAATAAAATAAAATAAACAATAAAAGCAAAGGTGAATCAAATAGACCAATACGACAAGGCTGGGATGGTCCATTTGGTAAAGTAAATCCGTTGGGCATCTTTCTTTGCCTTTATACAATAATTCTGATGGCAAAAGAACCAAACAGGAAAGGAGGGGGGGAAAAAGACATCTAGGTGAACATATAGCCTTCGATGGAACTTCATCTAATTTCTTGAACATAATAAACGGTGTTTATTATGCATAATTTGCTATTTTATGAAAGGATATGTAGATTTTTTTCAGATGAATCCAGATCCATGTAACCAACTTAAATGTAACTATCAATAGAAAGTTTTTGTCATTGTGACTTTACTGTATTAAAATGCTGTTAAATGTATCTGAGAATTTTCCTTTCAAATATAAGCTGAACCCATGAGCGCTCAGTTTCCATAGTAACCACAGAGCCATGCGGAGTGGCAGCTTGTTGCAGCAGCATTTGTGTTTTTATGTTTTTCTCTTTGTTTTTCACTGACTCCACGATTCTTACAGACAAATTAGTCGCTTTGTTACTTTACGCAGCTTTTCTTTCCAGCCTGTGGTGTGTTTTGCTTGATTTTTGTGTTTTGCTTTGGTTTTGGTGTATAAATCTTGTTTTCTTGATACAAACAAACTGTTATCTCGTATGGATGGACAGGCAACAGAGCCCCTTCTCTAACAGACTAATTCAGTTCCACTGCAGCAGCGGCAGATACGAGAAATTTTCTGCATCACATGCTATCACACTATGGATTAATATTATATCTGTCTGGCATCCAGTATATTCCCAAAATGACAAAATTCACGCGTTCCAATTAGTTAACCGATTGTGAAATTTCCTGTTAGGGGTTTTATAACAAAGTTGAAGTGATTGGGAATGACAGCAACTCAGCCACAAAGTGCTGAGTATGACAGTTGGGGTTATTATGGTGTAGCATTGTTTTTCAGGAGTTGTTGTATATCTTGTTATAATAAGAAACAGGCCTTATTCTGTCCTTTTTGAAACTTAGAATATGTGGAGGACACAGGTAAGGCTTGAAGTTAAAACTATTTTGAATATCTTGAATATCTGATTTATCAATACATTTTAACTACATAATTTAACTACATGTATACATATACTACATGTATATGTGTATCCATGCATTCCAGTTGCCCTCTGAGCACTGGGAAGTACTTAAAGTCTACAATGAACTGCACAATGACCCCAAATTCTGACCCTCCACTAACTTCCTGACTCACTTGTTCTCCTTTTTGGCAGAGAGCAAAATACATGGTTCCATTAACCACAGCAAGTTGTCCAGATGCTGAAACAGCAGAACAGTCCTAACGCTTCACACCACCATGTTTGACTGTTGATATGATGTTCTTCTTATTAACAGCTATTAGTTTCAGGCGAGGTGACTCCAACGGACAGAGTGATGGAGTCCAACTTTGGGATCTTGTTGTCAATGAATTCATCATTTAAAACCTGGGTTTTCTATTTTCTTAGGTTAGCTGTGTCTACTATTAAAATTAGTTTGAAACTCTGAGCTATCAGCATGCTGGTGCGGTGGCTAGCACTGTTGCCTCAAAGCCAGAAGGACCTGAGTTCAAATCCACCACGTGGCTGGAGGCTCTCTGTGTGTCTCTGTGTTTTCTGCTGATTTGCAGTAACAAACAACACCCTTGCAATAAAAGCCAGTCTTTAGCCTGCACCTAATCTGACTGAGCTTTACTGGCCAAAATGCTCCACAGAGGACACAATTTCCTCTGCTCTTCACCTGAGCTTGGCATTTCTGGAGGAGCTCACTTACACACAAATGTATTTTTTGGACTTGAGTACTATCCCACAGTAGCTGGTGAGAAATCTGAATCTCCTGGGTTTCAGCGTCACCATTTCTAACTGGCTGCTAGGCTTCCTCACCAACAGACCTCATCTGCTTTCAATGACATCATCAGGGATGGGGACGGGACATTAGAGACAACAGTTATCCTATAGACAGGTGGTTAATGATGGGAGGAATGATAAAAATCTCATTCTGAAAATCAAGAAGATCAAACAGATGATAATCAACTTCAGACATAGTCCTGAAGTGTTTCAGCCCTCATTAGCTGACAGCAGAGCTGTGGAGGTAGTCAGCAGCCTTTTCATGGGGGTGCAGATAACTGATTGTCTGTACGGGTCAGTAAACACATCGTCACTGGTTAAATGGGCTCAGCAGCATCTGTACTTCCTGCACACCTTCTCCTCAGACCCTCACCACTCTCTCCTGTGGCAACATAGAGATGATCTGCTGAATATCTGTCTGGTTTGGAAGTTCCAGTCTTCCGAGATATCACTGCAGAGAGTGGTGAGGACCTAACGTTGTCTCAGCAGAGCCCACAACATCAGAGAGTCCGCCCAGCCCCACCACACACTGTTCTCCCTGTGCCTAGAAAGAAGCATCAGGAACAGAAAAGCCAGCTTACCCTCTCATCCAACTATACTGAGTGCACATTTACTGCTCCCGGACTGTTCAAATGACTGAACGTTTAGGCAGTGCAATATTTTTGGAATGATGATGTACGCTTTTTTTTTTTTGTTGCTATATTTGTGTATTTATTTCCTGTACAGTTAGTATATATTTGATTTTTTGTATTTTATACTTTTAGATTTGGGTTTGTTTATACATATCGTATTAATGCACTAACTGGTGTATATTGTAAATGACAAAAAAGCCGGTATTTTTTATCTATTGCAGAGGGAAATGGCTGGATGTGGCTTGTTGCAGTGTAGTACAGTGCATGTGGAGGCAGCTTCACTTGTTCCACTTTGTCATGTTACAGCTTTATTTTAAAATAGATTTAATTCTCTTTTAACCTCAAAATTTCACAATGACAAATAAAATAAAACATGTACACATATATTCACAGCCTTTGCTCAGTACTTTGTTGCAATTAGAGCCTCAAGTCTTCTTGAGTATGGTCCTTTAAGCTCAGCACACCTATTTTGGGGGAGTTTGTGCCATTCTTCTTTGCAGGACCTCTCAAGCTCCCATTGCAGATTTGCTGTGTCGGTGCACACCATGTTCAGATCTCTGAGAAATGTTCAGTCGGACTGGGCTTTGGTTCGGCCATTTGACAACATTGTCTTTGTAATGTTGGCTGTGTTCTTCACCTTCACCCCAGTCCCAAGTCCAGAGCACTGAAGCAGGTTGTCATCAAGGATGTCCTTCTAGAAGGTTCTGCTGTCTCTACAGAGCAATGTTGAAGCTCTGTCTGAGTAACCATTGGGTTCTAGGTGACTTTGATGATTACAGTCCTTTCAAAGTGCAGACTGACCAGTCGGCCAGCTCTAGGAAGAGTCCTGGTGGTTCCTAACGTATTCCATTTACAGATGATGGGGGACGCTGTGCTCACTGGGACCTTCAGTGCTGCTGTACAATGTTTCTGTACAATCCTGTCTCAGAGGTCTACAGACTGGGACTGGTTTATGCTCTAACATGCAGTGGCAACTATGGGAACTTATATATATGGAGATGTATGCATTTCACCACATCATTTGGTAGAATTGACCAGAGATGAACTCCAAGTTAAAGAAACATGACTAATGGTCGGTGGAAACAGGATGCACCAATTTTCAGTGTCATGGCAAAAGGGGTGAATTCTTGTGTATACGTTTTTGTGTTTTATTTTTAATGATTGAATGAAACTTAGTTCGGTCTGTAATGATGGAGTGTCGTGTGTAGAATTTAGAGGTGAAAAATGAATTTAATTTATGCTGGAATAAGACAGCAACATGACAGGAGGCAGCAGAAGTGAAGTGCTGTGAATACTTTCCAGATGCACCGAATAGTTCTGATAATATGAAAGCAGCACCGATTATTGCAGAAGTTCCACAAGTTAAATTGTTTTGCATGTATGTTTCCACCAGGATTTGTCTACTTAGACATGTTTCATTAATACATCAAAGTCTGATGTTTGCCATGTTAATCTCTGAGTGCATCAAGGATAAAGTGCTCCCATTTGTTCCCCAAATCTTAGAACATCAAATACAGCTCTGGCTGCTCATTTCCCTGCATTTAGCATCTCAGGGGACGAGCGAGGAAAGGGAAAACAAGCAGTGCTCCACAGTCTTATCAGTGATCACCTACCTAAAGCAGGCAGTAAATAGGGAGGCTGTGACAGTCCTTAGAGCAAAGACCTGGGTTGTATTTATAAGTCATGCAGTAACTTTCTTTTCATTCGTGTATACCTTTTTTGTCATGTTTGCTTTTCTTGTACTTTTGATCATTTAGCTTCTGTTAGGTTGTAGCTCTGTGTTTCATTGTCAGTCACTGTGTCAAACTCACGTTCATTCATCTGTCGTGTCTCTTGTTTCCTGTTTTATTTTGATAGTCCTTGTCCTGCGCTCAGTGTAATCAGTTTTCGTTCCCCTCCGTCTCGTTATGTCAGATTAGTCCCAGCTGTGTTCCCACCTGTTCCCCATCCATCCATCTGTCAGTCAGTCAGGTTTTCCATCTGAGAGTCCTGAATTTGGGTCCTATACTGGCCTGCCACACAGCTTATAATGACATTTTAAAATTAAGTATAAATAAGTAAAACGTAGGAACCGTACTATTTAACCTTACTGTCAACAAATAAATGCCATGTCGAATGGGCTGCTGGTTGAATGCATACTCTGTGCACACTGATACCTCGTACAAACAGACTCAATCCATTTATGCTGCATTAATTTCTTCACTCCTCTTTCAATTTCCAATTTTACTGTATCACCAGCATCACATTTTTATGGCCTTTAAAATCATGTAGATGCAAATTAAACTTCTGGCACAGATGCATGAGAGCATTAATGCCTTCTTTGTGTATGTGCTGGTATTGGGGACCACAGAGTAAATCAGAGCTGTATTGTTTTGTGCTGTTAGGCCTTAGGCTACTGCCACAGCAGATCTGATAATGTCCATTTATTTTCTTTGGAATTAAGAATCACCAGAATACACACAATCCAAGTGGCAAGTGTAATACGTTTGTTTGGTTTTATGAAAAATACTTGAGGCACATTTGCAGTTGCAGCATCAGATGCAGTCTGAAAGAGATCAAACATGACCCTAACATGATGTGATTTTGTCACAGTCTACTGTATATGTGAACCATTTAAGCATTTAAAATGAAAAGTTGTGGGTCATCAGTTCCTACCTCTGTGTTGTACAGAGATGGGCAGTAACGCGTTACTGTAATCTGATTACTTTTTTCAAGTAACGAGTAAAGTAAGGGATTACTATTGCAAAAACGGTAATTAGATTACCGTTACTTTTCCGTAGGAACGCTGCGTTACTGCGTTACTAAAACAGTGATTTTTTGCGAGAATGTCTCACGACAGTGACGTAAGCGAGTGCGCCGTTAGTGACAACAGCTGTGTGCAGATCAACAATGGATCACATATCGATTATGGGAGAGAGTATGAGCGTGCAGCGTTTAAAGCGTGGAAGTACTGACCTTACTTTGAGTTTGATCCCATAAAAAGTGACAAAAACATTAGTGTCTGTTGTGCGTGGGAAGAAAACTTCTTTTTACAGCAAAAAAACCCCTAAACTTCCAACAAGCACCGAGTAGCTACGACGTAATGGGAAACTCACAGAGAAACTCGCGGATTCTTCCACTGACCGCGGCACACCTGCACCAGGGTAAACCTCCGCCTGCCTCACTCCTGCTTTACAGGTGAAAATAGAGCAACAGGACCGCTGAGTCTTTGACTTTATTTATTTTCTGCTGCGTTTCACTTGCATCTATTTGAAAGACTGAGTGTAAACACAAAAAATATTTTATTTTCTGTGCTGGAATGTGCAGAAAATAAGTTTAAACGTTAAACAAATTTATTTGTGAAGTGGACTGAAACTGACTTTACTCCTACACAGCACCCATGCTATCTTGCATAGATAGAGCGCTTTAGGTTGAAGTTGTAAAATGTTGCTTTTTTGTTGCTGCACAGGGTTCAGTGCTAGGACCAATTCTGTTTACATTATACATGCTTCCTTTAGGCAGCATCATTAGAAGACATAGCATACATTTTCCCTGCTATGCAGATGACACCCAGCTCTATCTGTCCATGAAGCCAGATAACACACACCAATGAGTTAAACTGCAGGAATGTCTTAAAGACATAAAGACCTGGATGGCCGCTAACTTTCTGCTTCTTAATTCAGATCAAACTGAGGTTATTGTACTCGGCCCTGAAAAGCTTAGAAATATGGTATCTAAGCAGATTCTTACTCTGGATGGCATTACCTTGGCCTCCAGTAACGCTGTGAGGAACCTTGGAGTCATTTTTGACCAGGACATGTCCTTCAACGCACATATTAAACAAATATGTAAGACTGCGTTCTTCCATTTGTGCAACATCTCTAAAGTTAGAAATATCCTGTCTCAGAGTGACGCTGAAAAACTAGTTCATGCATTTATTACTTCCAGGCTGGACGACTGTAATTCATTATTATCAGGAAGTCCTAAAAACTCCCTGAAAAGCCTTCAGCTAATCCAAAATGCTGCAGCAAGAGTCCTGACAGGGACTAGAAAGAGAGAGCAGATTTCTCCTGTTTTGGCTTCCTGTTAAATCCAGAATTCAAAATCCTGCTCCTCACATACAAGGTGTCACCACCGTTACGCCGCCTGTTTGCTTCTCATCGGCTTCTACATCTTCGCCACCGCCTGTCTACACTACGTGGCGCACGGAGATGCCAGAGGCCAGCGACTTCGGTGAAGAGGAGCGGCAGCAGGTGTTACGGGCATATCGGGAGGACGAGCTCCGTTGGAAGCCCTGGCTTATCACCGAGGAGGAGCTCTCGTCAGCTGTCCCACCACAGATCGACCACCCACCCTCGCCGCCGCGATCGGGCTACTCGTCTCCTGCTTCCTGCCTGGCACGGATGTGGTCTGAGGGCGAGGAGCCAGTCGCCACGGAAGGCCAGGCTGAGCCCACGGCCGCCCCTAAGAGGAAACGGCGTTCCCGCCGCTGTCGCGCACCGCCACGGCCCGTTCTGCCCTCCACTGAGCAACACGAGGTGGCTGTGGGGGGCGCGGATTCCGACCTCGAGGAGCGGCAGCGCGCCGCATGCGCGCAACTGGAGGAAGAGCTACGGGAGGAGCCATGGCTTGCTCCTCACTACGGTGAGATTTTCCGCGGGACACGCCTAGCCCTTGGGGGCCCCCGGAGTTGCCTGAAGCTCCCGCCTGCCGCCCCGCCAACACTCGCCTCCTCAGCCTCTGTGACGCCACAGGAGGCTCCACCTTCCACGTTAACGGGGCCCACGGCCAAAAGGAAACGGCGTTCGCGTCGCCATCGCATCGCCCGACGCTCGGAGGTGAGTGAAACTGTCCAGTCACTCCAAGTTACCTCTGAGCAGAAGGCATGTGAGGTGGCTACAGACTTAGCCGGTGATATGGCTAGCAATGAGCTGTTCACCAAGCCGCAGGCTAGAGACAGTTCTTCTCAGTCATTCACGACTAATTCACTCACTCCTGCAGGGACCTTAGAATCCACACATAGACTGAGAAAGACTTCCACTGCTTCTCATGTTGATAGTGGGAGGGAGGTGTTTCCTTTTGTGTCCCTTTCCGTGTCTGCAGTTCCAACCAAGTCTGAGTTGCCGGTGGCTAATGTCTTCCCTCCTGACCCGGCCCTGCTCCTCCACCAGTCTCTGAATGAAGGTAACGGAAGCATAACTAGTGCTCCGGTTTGCCCAGCTACACTTGTTTCTCACAAACGGAAAACTGTGAACACTGATCATGAACCCATGTTAAGTCATCATGAGGCAAACTGTTTTGCTCCAGCACCATTACCTCCACTCAGGAGATGGAGGCTGAGATCAGGGTTAATGTGACACCATTTTCTCCTGCCTCTGTGAACTCATCACTAGATAGGATTTTGGCCTCGAACAATGGTGTAACCACTCACTCTCAGCCTGGAGTGTCACCCGCTTCAGTTAATGGTTTACGTACCGTTTTACCTGTATCTGTCTCTCCACTCAATATAGTCATCACTCTGAAGCCACAGATCACTGCGGGTGCGGGTTCCAACAAACACATCCATCCAACACACCACAGTCATGCTACCACGGTGCCATTGGTTAGGTCCATACCTGTGTGTTTACTGTTTTTCCAGGAGTTAGCTCCTGATGATCTAAGCCTTGTTTTTGTGGATCGAGTGGCAATTCTTGTTTTCCGTATGGTTGAACCAGCTCCTCTGAGTCGCACACTACCACCGGTTGAGTCCAACCAGCTTATGTTGACCTCTCCTAGGACTACACAGACTGGGCTAGTAACCTCTGAGCCACTTTGGACTGATGCAGACTTTGGGAACCTAGTGATTGCTGGCTCAGAACTGGTGGTCCCTACCACTGTCCACTTCATGGTTTCTTGTGTTAAGATGTTAAGCCCTATAGACTGTTTTTTACCTGCTCTCTCTCTCTGGGTTTGTGCCTCAGCAGCCTGTGTTTCCTCAGCTCCTAGTCCAGCCAGGGGCCTTCATAACAGTTTATCCTGCCTCTGCTGTTGGACTCCCAGGTGTGCCTATCCGGCACCCTGCGGCGACGCCACCGCTTCGCGTCACGTCAGCTGGAGGGCCCGAGGGGCCCGTTCAGCCACCCGTCTCCGCTGGAGGGTCCGAGGGGCCCGTTCAGCCTCCTGTCTCCGCTGGAGGGCCCGAGGGGCCCGTTAAGCCTCCTGTCTCCGCTGGAGGGCCCGAGGAGCCCATCCAGCAACCTTCCTCGTCAGCTGGGGGTTCAGGAGAACCGCACCAGCCTCATGCCACATCAGCTGGAGGGCCCGAGGAGCCCATCCAGCCACCTTCCGCCTCTGCCTCGCCTGGTCCGGCTTCATCCGAGTCTTCATCCTCGTCTGGTCCAGCCTCCGTCTCTGCCACGCCTGGTCAAGCTCCAGCCTGTGCGTCATCGCCTGGTCCAGCCCCGTCATCGCCTTCAACGTCGCCCGGTCCGGCGTCGGCCTCTGCTTCTGCTCCGCCTAGTCCGGCTTCGGCCTCTGCTTCGCCCAGTCCGGCCTCAGCCTCAGCTCCTGCTTCGCCGTCGCCTGGTCCAGCCTCAGCCTCTGCAGCGACGCCTGGTCCGGCCCCCGCATCGCCACCGTCTGGTCCTGCCTCGTCTGGTCCTGCCTCGTCTGGTCCTGCCTCGTCTGGTCCTGTGCCCACCGGGCCTCGGCCAGTACGCCTGACACTGGAGAGCCGCCGCTGCCTTCCGCGCGGCCGGCCCCCTGAACTGCTCCGTCGTCTCCTTCGCCGCCGCCGCTGCCTTCTGCTGCCTTCCGCGCGGCCTGCCCCCTGAACTGCTCCGTCGTCTCCTCCGCCGCCGCCGCTGCCTTCCGCGCGGCCTGCCTCCTGAACTGCTCAGTCGTCTCCTCCGCCGCCGCCGCTGCCTTCCGCGCGGCCGGCCTCCTGAACTGCTCAGTCGTCTCCTCCGCCGCCGCCGCTGCCTTCCGCGCGGCCGGCCTCCTGAATTGCTCAGTCGTCTCCTCCGCCGCCGCCGCTGCCTTCCGCGCGGCCGGCCTCCTGAATTGCTCAGTCGTCCCCTTCGCCGCCGCCGTTGCCTTCCGCGTGGCCGGCCTCCGGACCAGCTCTGTCACCTGTGCCACCCGCCCGGTCGGCCCCCCGACCGTGTGACCCGTGAACTTTTGTGCCGGTGGGCTCTGGGTCGGCCCCCTGAACTTTATTTGAACTATGGTCTTGTGCTCCTGTGTTTTCTGTTGCTCGTTTTTGTTTTCTGTTCCGAGCCCTCCGTCCTGGGCCCCCGCCGCCCGCCCTGGGTCATTTTCTGTTTGGTTTTTGTTTTCCTGTGTTTGGGCTGTCTGGGGCCAGCCCTTATGGGGGGGGGGGTGATGTCATGGTCCTGGGCCATGTTGGCCCAGTATTCTTAGTTTTCTTGTATGTTTGTATTTTGTTCCCTATTTAGGCCATGTTTCCTGAGTTGCCCTGTTGTGTTGTTCCCTAAGTGTTTTCCCTTCGTGGCTTTTACCCCCTGTGTGCCCCTCTGTGTATCTGTGAGCCCTCGTCTCTCCTTATGTTTTATTCCATGTTTCCCCAGCCCGTTATGTCTGTGTTTTCCCCGTGCTCTCTCTCCTCCTGTCTGAACCTCTGTACTTCCTGTTTGACTCTGCCCGTCTCCCGTCAGTGTTATGTTCACCCCGCCCTGTCTCGTTATGGTTATCTGTGTCAGCTGTGTTCCCCGTGTGTTCCCACTTTCCTCGTTAACCCTCTGTGTATTTCTGTCTGCGTCTCCCTCTGTTCGGCGTCGCGTTCTCCCTCATGCTGTGTGTGGTTCTCCCCGTGTCTTCTGGTATATGTTACATTAGCTTTTCCCAGTGTAGTTTAGTTTTGTATTGCTTTGGTATCACTGCTTTCGTTTGTCACCTGTCAGCAATAAAGCTGCATTTTGAGTTTATCCCCTGAGTCCGTGAGTTTGCATTTTGGGTCCTCATCCTGCCTGCCACACAGCGACCATGACACAAGGTCTTAAATAATCAGGCCCCATCTTATCTTAATGACCTTGTAGTACCATATCACCCTATTAGAGCACTTCGCTCTCGCTCTGCAGGCCTACTTGTTGTTCCTAGAGTATTTAAAAGTAGAATGGGAGGCAGAGCCTTCAGTTTTCAGGCCCCTCTTCTGTGGAACCAGCTTCCAGTTTGGATTCGGGAGACAGACACTATCTCTACTTTCAAGATTAGGCTTCAAACTTTCCTTTTTGCTAAAGCATATAGTTAGGGCTGGACCAGGTGACCCTGAATCCTCCCTTAGTTATGCTGCAATAGACGTAGGCTGCCGGGGATTCCCATGATGCATTGAGTTTTTCCTTTCCAGTCACCTTTCTCACTCACTATGTGTTAACAGACCTCTCTGCATTGAATCATATCTGTTATTAACCTCTGTCTCTCTTCTACAGCATGTTTTTTATCCTGTCTTCCTTCTCTCACCCCAACCAATCACAGCAGATGACCCCACCCCTCCCTGAGCCTGGTTCTGCTGGAGGTTTCTTCCTGTTAAAAGGGAGTTTTTCCTTCCCACTGTTGCCAAAGTGCTTGCTCATAGGGGGTCATATGATTGTTGGGTTTTTCTCTGTATCTATGAAGCGCCTTGAGGCAACTTTTGTTGTGATTTGGCGCTATATAAATAAAATTGAATTGAATTGAATTGAATTCAGGTGTACCCTGCCTCTCGCCCCATGATAGCTGGGATAGGCTCCAGCGCCCCCCGCGACCCTGAAAAGGATAAGCGGAAGCGAATGGATGGATGGATGGATGAATTGAATTGAATTCAAGTCAGAGAATGTTGCATATAATTAAATTTTTGCTTGATGCATAAAGTTAAAAGATTAAAACTGATAAAACAAGTTTAAAAAAAGAGACTTTTCCATTTGATTACATTTTGTATGATGGATTATGCAGAAAAAGTAGAATTGGGCTGAAAGATCTATCACTTTATCACCTCTTCAGGTTGTAAATTGTGTTTTTAAAAAGTAACTAAGTAACTAAGGAATTAATTACTTTTGAAAATAAGTAATCAGTAAAGTAACGGGATTCCTTTTTGGGGGGAGTAATTAGTAACTAGTTACTGATTCCTTTTTTCAAGTAACTTGACCAACACTGGTGTTGTAAATATGTACACATTATTGAAAGCAGAGTTTTTGTTCAACCACTGACTCCACCTCCACCAGCCTCCTGTATTGCACATTTTTGCTAACCTGCTCCATACATGATGATTTGAAGCAAACATTTCTAGTTTGGATCACTTCATCAGGTTGCCACTTATTTTTAGTCCAGTTCCTGGATAATTTGGCCAATCTGGTAAGCCTTTTCTCCCACTTTCCCTTCCTTAAATCTGGCTTCTTGACAGTTCCCTGCCACTGACACATGCATCTCTTGGGTTGTGTGTCAGGTCTTTGCTGGATTTCTTCCCTGTTTTGCTAGAAACTGTCCATGTGCTGCAGATATAGTGATGCAGACATGGCTGCCACTACGTTTGTCCTTTGGTGCCTTCAATTATGTATTTGTAAACATATTAAGGGAAAGGTTTCTGGTTTGATTCCAGCCAGAGACCCAAATGCATCTGGTGTGAAACTCTTTCAAATCAAGCATGCAGAGTTACTTGTGCGGGGACTCCTTATAGCAAAGCAGCAGCCGAAAGTAGCTCTCACTTTATTTTCTGTCGTCTGTTTGTTTGTTTTCAAGGACACACTACAGACAGTGCTGAGAGTAACTTTGTTGGTGCAAACAAATTAATAAATAATCAAAATTGTAAGTGTTTTTGCTACAGGCTAGTGGGCTGGGAGTCAGAGTTACCAGCCTGGTTACTGACAGAAAATGGTGAGCCATTCAGGGGATAACCAATCACATGTTAGTCTTAGATCTTCCTACAAAAGCATTTCCACCCTCCTTAATAGACTTGTGTTTGTGGGGAATGAGTTTCCATGCTAGGTCCTGGGAAAGCGACTCTCAGTCTCTCTCTCTCCAGGCTCTAGGTGCATCCATCAGGTGGGCCATCTCCCAGTTTTGAAGTAGGCTTTTCCACCTTAGACTCCCATAGCACACAGCTTCCTACATACCAGTGTGTGAATGTGTGTGTGAATGGATGTGTAAAGCGCTTTGGGGTCCTTAGGGACTAGAAAAGCGCTATACAAATACAGACCATTTACAGGCCATTTACATGCACTTCCCAGTCCAGGTCTTTGATTAATAACACAACATATGCCCTGATTTAAAAATGTATTCTCTTTTCTATAAAACCCTGATTTTATTTTAGTTTTTTTTAATAAACAGACAGGCCAGGCTAAAAATCTTTCCTTTAAAAGTGTCCTTTACTCCATACAACTAAGCTCCAGCTGTGCTATACAGCCCGTTGTTTCCTGTCTCTCTGTACATGTCTTCAACTTTCTTCCCCCTTTGTAGAGAAAATGAAGGGTCCCAAACCCACACCAGTCAACTTCCCACTGTAGTCAAATCCAAATAGTTGGCAGCTGGACTAGAGTAGCACCTCCACTCCCACATGATGTGGCCTGACACATAAATGACCAAACAAAAGCATGCAGTAATTGAAACAGACAACAAAAATCCTAACTGAGGCCATGTCCACACTAATACGTTTTTGCTTGAAAACGCATCTTTTCTCTCCGTTTTGGCCTTCCGTCCACACGGAGACGGCGTTTTCGGTCAAGGAAAACTGAGCTTTTTGAAAACGCTCTCCAAAGTGGAGACATTTGAAAACGTTGTTTTCGCGTCGCAGTGTGGACAGCGAAGATGGAGGCTTTCAAAAACGATGAATTATTTGTAGTCATATGATGCAGTCATGTGACCAATTCAACTAAGATGGCGTACAGCATTGTACAGAAGTTGCTTTGTTTGCTCTCAATTTTGACAGCCCTATTAAAGATTAATATCAGTTTGTACATGCTGCAGATAGCTCCAGATAAAACTCTGTGCTTTTCCTCAACATTTTGTGCAAATTTTCAAAGAGCTGGAAAGTAAATAAATGCTACATTTTACAAAACCAATCAAAAACAAAAACAGGAGGTTGTGTCAGAGATGCATATAAAAGCTCAAATGAGACCACTCGTTACTGTGTTTCATTAGCTGAGATTAGGAATTAAGGGATGTTAGTTCACCATAGCTAGGGACAAAGTGTCCAGCAAGGCTAAAAAAAGCTCTAACCTGGTGTACTGCAGTAGGAGTGGGCCAGTTTAACCTTTGATTCAGTCACTCTCACCATAACCTCTGGAATATGTCTTCCAAATATGTGAATGCTTATGAACATATTATACATGTACATAAGCATGTACATGTCTTCATAGATAATTGGCAAACCTTCTGGAGGAAACCTGGTCTTGTTAGGAGAGACGGCATCCATCCCACTTTGGATGGAGCAGCTCTCATTTCTAGAAATATGGACAAATTTATTAAACCCCCCATAATATGACTATCCAGAGTTGGGACCAGGAAGCAGAGTTGCAGTCTTACACGCCTCTCTGCAGCTTCTCTCCTCCTGCTACCCCCCAAAAACCCATCTCCATAGAGACTGTGTCAGCTCCCAAAAAGACAAAAAACAAACTAAAAACCAGCAACAAACAACTTAAACATAAACAATTACAAAGAAAGAACAATACAGTATCCACATCTGAACCAAAGAGTAAAACAGTGAAATGTGGATTATTAAATATTAGGTCTCTCTCCTCCAAGTCTCTGTTAGTACATGACTTAATAATTGATCAACAAATTGATTTACTCTGCCTCACAGAAACCTGGTTGCAGCAGGATGATTATGTTAGTTTAAATGAATCAACACCCCCGAGTCATTCTAAATACCGTATTTTCACAACCATAAGACGCACTGTACTAAAAGGCGCAGTCTCAGTTATGTGTGCCATTACTGTATTTAACACACACATAAGGCGCACTGGATCATAGGGCGCATACAAGTACCGTATGCGTATTTAAAAATAAAGCAGGAGCAAAACAAAGTTTGGTACTCACATTTTTATCATCAATCAAACCCATCGAAGTCCTCATCCTCTGTGTCTGAATTGAACAGCTGCGCTAAATCTCCATCAAACATGCCAGGTTCACGTTCTTCACTGTCAGAGTCACTTTCCGTGCTGTGCGGCTCCTCGGAAATGATGCCGGCTTTTGCGAAAGCTCGAACAACAGTGCCAGCAGACATGTTAGCCCAAGTATCTTGTGGTATCGCAAGAAATTAGTAGGTTATATGAATATATGAGTATGCATAATAGTTATTATTCATAGATACCTACATCCTAAGTTCCTGTTATTCTTCTGAAAGAAACAGAATGAGTGTGTCGTACAATGGTAATGCCAGGAGAGGCAGTATTAGTTCTGTGTTACATTAATGTGTAAGGAAGTGGAAGAAGAGTGTGTCCTGTAGGAGGCAGTAGAAAATGGATGCACATGTTCTGTACATGCCCTGAAGGAAAGGTTCAGTAAACCAGTGGCAACGATACTTCATTGTAAGTCTCAGTTATTGTATTTTTATTTTTTGAAGATGCAACACATCTACAATCCATTCGCAAATTGTGGCGTAACTCGCCCGGCGCTGCCTTCCACTCTTGGTGAAACTGGTCTCCATCGGTCATCCATCGCTCCCAGGCCGCTCGCAGCCTTACTTTGAACGGGCGGTTCACACCGATGTCCAGCGGTTGGAGTTCCTTTGTCAGGCCTCCCGGAATGACAGCAAGCTCACAGTTCATTTGTTTCACTAGTTTTTTCACATCGGCTGTGAGATGGGCACGCATAGAGTCACAGATTAAGAGCGATGGTGATGCGTGGAAAAAACCACCTGGTCTCCTTACATACACCTCCCTCAGCCACTCTTTCATCATTTCCTCATCCATCCAGCCCTTTTCATTTGCCTTAATGATGATTCCTGCTGGAAACTTCTCTTTAGGCAAAGTCTTTCGCTTAAAAATCACCATAGGCGGCAGTTTCTGTCCATTAGCATGGCAGCCAAGCACAACAGTAAAAGAAGACTTTTCATACCCCGTTGTGCGTATCGCTACCGTGCTGGTCCCCTTCTTCTCCACAGTGTGACTCACCGGGATGTCAAAAGTGAGCGGCACCTCGTCCATGTTAGTGATGTGGCTGGGCTGGATGTTTTTGTCGCCGATGTGTTTGCTGCAGTAGGAGCGGAAGATGGCCAGCTTTTCCTTATAATCCGCTGGAAGTTGCTGCGCTACCGTAGTCCTGGTCCGGATGGAAAAATAGCACCGTTTCATAAAACAAAAGCACCAAGACGGACCTCCTTGGAAATGTTCAATGTTCATCTCTTCAGCTAGTGAAACCGCTTTTAGCCGAATGGTGACCGTCGAAACGCTTTGCTCGAGTCTTTCCTCCAACTCGGGCCACCTCGCCTTATGTCCACAGAAACTCAGCTGCGTTTTCTTGACCTGCCGGAGCTCGTTTTCTAGCTTCCTCCATTTGCGAACCATCGATTCGTTAATCTTAAATTCTCTCGCCGCTGCTCGCTGAAAACCCTCTCCTGTCTGATCATTTCCTGATAACATTTACATTTACAATAATTGATTACACAGCGGTGGAGAGTAGACTTTATCAAAGTAGATGTCTTTCTGAAAGCGCTGTAACTAAGTTTAAGAATATAATCCACCCACTGTTATCATCTCCAATGCCCTGTACCAACATAGAGCAGTTTCAGTCAGGTTTCAGAGCTCAGCACAGCACAGAAACAGCTTTAGTGAAGGTTACAAATGATCTTCTTATGGCCTCTGACAGTGGACTCATCTCTGTGCTTGTCCTGCTAGACCTCAAGTGCAGCGTTCGATACTGTCGACCATAATATCCTATTAGACGATTAGAACATGCTGTAGGTATTCTCTTCCACAGCATGTCTTTATCCTGTCTTCCTTCTCTCACCCCAACCAATCACAGCAGATGGCCCCGCCCCTCCCTGAGCCTGGTTCTGCCGGAGGTTTCTTCCTGTTAAAAGGGAGTTTTTCCTTCCCACTGTCGCCAAAGTGCTGCTCATAGGGGGTCATATGATTGTTGGGCTTTTCTCTGTATCTATGAAGCGCCTTGAGGCGACTTCTGTTGTGATTTGGCGCTATATAAATAAAACTGAATTGAATTGAATTGAAATGTATGAGGGAAAGTCAAGTGAGTATATTGTGTCAAATATATTATAAAATAAATATACTAGAAGGGAGTATGCTAACTAGACACTCAAACACTGCTGCATGAACCACTAGAATCTTACAGGGGCATTACATGGGGAAAAGCACAGGTTCAAACTCAAACCCCCAGAAGGGTTGCAATTTCTGCACATCTCTAGAATTCATCTCTACCTACCAGTACCTTCCAGCAAGCACAAGCTTGGAAAACTCTCCTTTAGTCAGGTGGCTCAGAGTTTCCTTTGTCCTAAGGAGAAGGAATGCATTCTTGTGAGTAGCAGCATTCATCTTCCCATAATGAACACAGCCACCAATGACCATCTTTCTTTTGTGCCAGTACGGGCAGTGGCTCTCACCTTTCTCCAATGTTCCCGTCACCAGTGTCTTTATCTCCTTATAGGGTAGTGAACTTAGTGTGGATTTCATGTTGCACTAGCTGTGTCCTGCCAAAAACATCTTCACCACCACCAACTTCACAGTAGGGCTTGAGGTTGGTTAGCTCTACAGATCCAGTGACGAACCAGCGGTGGTAACCAGCCAGCCACAAGAACCGTCTCACCTCCTTTTTGGTCTTGGCACGCGGGCAGGATGCATTGGCTGTTGTTTTCTGACATCTGTCCACATCCTGGTACCCACACCCTGGGTGTGGTTTGTGGCTCAGCTGCAGGTGAGGTTTGGAGCAGAGGTTCAGGGGGCAATGCTGCATCTGCGATGTTGTATCATGTTGTATTGTGACAGTAGCAGAAATAATAAAACCAACAGGCAATAAAGTAGAGCAAATGTCTACAGCAAACCCCAAACAGAAACAATAGTCAGTCACACGCTAAAGCTTTACATATTATAGTGTGTTTTTCATCTTATTTTACAATCATACAGTTTCTTAGAAGCAAGCAGATGCTTTATCACATGCCCATGAACTTATTGAGAGGCTATTTTGGGTTTAGTAGCTCGGTTTTTACACTTTCACATGTGCGCTGATGACTCAAGAATCAAACCTCCAGCCTTCTAATTGGTGTTCAACACACTTGATATCCATCACAGCCACACAACAGAAAACATATCAGCCTAATTTGCAGTGGTATCACATCAGCTACCTGTCCCATTTTAACATGGCTCAAACCCTACCTGTTTTAGTGTTGATAACACGTATACAACTTTATGTACTGATTGACAAGAAGTAGCCCAGAGCCCTCTAATAGTTAGAAAAACACCAATACATGGATACATACTGCTGTATGTTCACTCCAATGGACCAGAAACAGCAGTAGCATCCTGATGTAAGCCAATATAAGGTTAAAATATGCCAATGAGGCAGGAAAGACTTGTTGTTAACACTAGTCCTTGAATATTTGACTAAAATATACAAAACTGTGGTTGTTAAAAGTGTATTTTCATGTTTGCATCCTCCGTTATATTGGAGAGTTTTACAACACATACAAAACTGCAAAATCTAACATCTGTCTGAGTTTATTTTTGACCTTTGAAATCTTATTTGGATATTTCACACATTTGTAGAAGTACTATTACACATATATAAACATTGGGTAAAATTCCAAATATACTTGGAATTTTACCCAATATATACTTACACTCACAAAGCTATTCAGTGTAAGCAAAAATAGCCCACTCATAAGCAGTTCAAACAGAGTTGGTCATTATTGAGAATTGCCTACAGCTGCCTCCACACCAACCGTTACCAGGGGAACAGAGTGTTATGCTTGCTACATGCATCAGTTTCCTCTTGACTTGTTACTTTGACAACAGGAATGTCAATTGGCTGTGCTGACAAAGAAGCATTTTGACCAGCTATTTGCTGTTCACCTCATTTCTTGTAAGGGTAATTGGAGCTGCAGGAACAGTTGCTGTAAATCAACATGGTTTCTCATTAATATGGTTCAACCACCTACTTTACACATGCACTCCACTGCCTAATGCTACAACATGTTAACATGTTGCACATGCATTGTGTTTATCTTGTTATCTGCTATCTGACTTTCAATTGTGTTTACATTTCAAAACAAGTCGTGCTTTCTCTTGATCTTTTGATCCTTAATGAAATCTAAATTTAACAGCTACATAACTTTTGGCGTTTGTTTTTCTTGGTCAAATGTGTCAAACTCCTCTCTGGTGGTAAGGGAAAGAATAAATATGCAAAGACAATTCCGCAGAAACCTCAGTTAGAGCATGCTGCTGAGAAATCTACACACTCATAATCCAAAGCATTCTTTTTTATTTATACCTTTGAAACTACAGGAGGAGAATATTTATGAAACCCAAGGCTTAAAGGCTTTGAACACCTTTAGTGCTTAGTGACCTCCTACTAATAAGATCACATTCCATGGTTTGTCATTCACTTGTGTTGGCTGCTCCACTAAGCCCAGAGAACACTGACACCAGAGGTGGGCGATGGATTCTTCAGTGTTTAGAAAAATCTATTGGATGGCCAGCAGATTTTGAGACTTCTGGTCTGAAACAGACCAGAAGTCTCAAAATCTGATGTAGTCACCTGAAATGGCTTCACCTCACAGGTGTGCTTGTCAGGGCTCATTTATGGAATTTCTTGCCTTCTTAATGACGTTGGGACCATCAGTTGCGTTGTGCAAAAGTCAGCTTGGTACTGAGCTGACAGGCTTATTTGACAACTGTTAGAATTCATATTATGGCAAGAACCAATCAGCTAAGTAAAGAGAAACAACGGTCCATCATTACTTTAAGTAATGACCTTTAACTGAAGGTCAGTCAGTCTGGGAAATTGCTAAAACTTTGAATGTGTCCAGTCGCAAAAACCATCAAGACTACAATGAAACTGGCTCACATGAGGACGCCCCAGGAAAGGAAGAGTCCCTCTGCTGCTGAGGATACATTCATCCGAGTCACCAGCCTCAGAAATCACAAGTTAACAGCAGCTCAGATTAGAGCCCAGATAAATGCCTCACAGAGCTCCAGTCGCAGACACATCTCTGCATGTTCAGAGGAGACTGTGTGAATCAGGCCTTTATGGTGAAACAAGCAGAAGAGATTTGTTTGGGCCAAGAAACACGAGGAATGGACATTAGACCATCTGTGCTTTGGTCTGATGAGTCCAAATCTGAGATCTTTGGTTCCACCTGCCGTGTGCAGAACAGAAAGGGTGAAAGGATGGTCTCTATATGCATGGTTTCCACCATGAAGCAGGAAGGAGGAGGTATAATGGTTTTTTCAACAGCACAATGACCCCAAACACACCTCCAGGCTGTGTCAGGGCTATTTGACCAAGAAGGAGAGTGATGGAGTGCTGCAAAGGGTGGCTATAACAGTCATGAAAAGGTGTATCCAAACTTTTGATTGGTAGTGTACATGTTCACATGCCAACCAGGCCAAGACCCTGCTAGATATGAAGTCCAAGCCTAAGAGGCAGAGAAACTTTCAGTCAGCAATAACAACTAATAGCCTATTAGCCTGCTATTAGCCTGCCATAGGCTAATGGCAGATTTGGACACCTGCAGGAACTGCAGAATTGCCTGTGTGCTGTGGTCATCAACCTGGTCCCAGAGGAGGGATGGAACAGCATCCTGCTTGCCTGAGACAGAAGTCTAAAGCAGAAGCTTCCACAACAAGGGTTCAATACAAGGTTTGTGGGACTGCTGAAAACCACAGCAAGCGCAGCCAAAGAAGTGCTGGTCCAGATTGCAGAGTCTCATCTCTGCACAGGTGGAGAACTGGCTGGATGCAGGGAAACTGTACAGGAGAGTCTGGGGCCATGGGTGCACTATGGCAACCGAACCCAGACATGGACTGTTGTTCTGCAAGGTTGACTCAGCAGGCATTATTGAACTGGTGATACATATAAAGACAGCTAAAGGGACCATGGCTGCCACGAGGTCCATGAGGTGGAGGTCCAGTCCCCAGCTGACCCAAGGCTGTAGCCTGAAGCAGTGGAGGCAACGTTTAAAGGCTGTTGTCACTCTAAGGGAACTAGTGGCCCTGCTGCAGTCCAGAATCATGCCCAGAAACATTTTAACCAAAGAACAAAGAAACAATGGTGAGGGAAACAACAATCTCAGAGGCTGCCAACAGACAGATGCCCAATCATACAAGGTGAGCAGACTAAATACTGTAGCCCAGGGGTCCCCAGTCCCAGTCCACGAGGGCCGGTGTCCCTGCAGGTTTTAGATGTCTCCTTGATCCATCACAGCTGATTTAAATGGATAAATTACCTTCTCAACATGTCTTGAAGTTCTCCAGAGGCCTGGTAATGAACTAATCATGTGATTCAGGTGTGTTGACCCAGGTTAAGATCTGTAGCCCATACAACACACTTACAATCACAGTTTAAAGTAACGCATGCTACACCTGACTGATGAGGTGCAGATCAAATGTTCAGTGATTTCCCACCAGTATCGGTGCTTTATAGAGAAACTGTGGGGAATGTCTAAAAGAAGTAGTTGAGGCTCGGCTGTGAAATTGATGGTTTTCAGGGTTTTTATCATTAACTCGGTTTCCCTGGGTCTTTCCCGTGTTGTAGTTGTGTGTCTTGTTTTGAAAGAAATATTTACACGTTACCATAGCGAGCAGAGAGCATTAAGCGGCAGAGAGGAGGATGTTACTGTCAATGTTGTTGGTGCATTTCAGGAGGACGCTGCTAATAAAGTTACACAGTTACACAGTGAACTCGCTTTTATGATTATATTTACAAAATACCACCGTTTTTGTCTTGGTCATTTTATTTTGTTGTATTTATCCACCACATCTTAAAGGCTGGTCCATGAAAATATTGTCTGACATTAAACCGGTCTGTGGCACAAAAGAGGTTGGAGACCGCTGTAATAGAGAGTCACCTGATCCAACCCTAGCTGTATGTTTTATCAAAAAGGAAAAAACTTGTTGTTTGAGGATGAATCGAAACTGGGAGCTGGTTCCACAGAGTACCTACTCGGCTCTCACATTGTGGGGTTTTTTCCCATATTTCTAGCATGCCAATTTCTTTTGTTGTGATTTATTGTCAACCAGACCCATATTTGCTTTAAATGACAAATTTATCTAAGACGTGATTTATGTAAGTCTGGGATGGTACATGTTAACAGCCGCTCATAGATCCTACCTGCCGGATCTTCTTTTCATTGATATTGCTGTTATGACTGATGAAGCCGAGCTGGTGAGTTGTTGACTAAATAATGTGTTGAAGCTATAAATATGACTATTACCAAACTGTACTGTCACTAATAGGGTTGCTTTGTAAATGTTGTATGGTTGTTTTATTTTGTGTCTTTCAGTTGATTACCTGGCTTCTGTAAAGGCACGGTTACTGTACTGGTGTTAGCTTATGCTTGTGCAATAAAGCTTCTAAAAGGCAGCAATCAGATGTCCGAGCCTGAGTATGACACAGTTTCATCAGTTAAAACACAGTTTACTAAATTAAAGGTAGTTAGCTTAGTAAAAACCGTACACACATCAATCTGATTCTTAGGATTTCAACATAATGTGGTAGTACTGGTACTTAGGGCTGGGTTTTGATTATCGATTAAAATCGATTCTAGCTTGGATAACGTGATATCGATTCACTAAAATCCTGAATTGATTTTTAAATATAAATTTATTTTGCCCGAAACGCCAGAATCTCAGGTTAAACCTCACAAAATTTCTACAACCACCAAACAGCTAAAACAGTAAATGAGAGCAGGACACGGGCACGCCATTGGGGCTGAAACCGACAGCTCACTGATTTTGAAGCGTCGGTGGGCGCTTTGTGTTTATGTCCTTTTTGCGCTGATTCTGAAGCTGCAGGTTTTATCTCTCTCCAGAAAATATTGACTGAACCAGCAGCCAAAGACGATCCAAACTACACTTCACATAAACATTGTTATGAATTCACTCTGACTTTTGCTGTTTTGCTTCCACCACGATAAAATCACACTTTGTGTAGAGCTCTCTCTCTCTCTAAATCGACAATCAATCCCACCCCTACTTATTACCCACCAGTCTACTTCTGACAAGAAAGCCTCATTTGTTTGTCAATACTGAACAAATTTAAACTTTTTAAAATTATGGAAAATTTCAAAATGCTCAGCTGTGTCTCTAATCAAACCTCTGTAACTTTGCTCTGCTTCACTTCGTTTTTGACTGCACAATATTATTAAAGTCATCTGCTATAAAATCCCAGGCCACGAAAGTCGCCTTCATGTTTTTCTGTGTTTTATCCTCAGTTACTTTGACACAAAGGCGTCTGCTGTGACGCTCACACCTTTGATAAAGTCTCACAAGTGTCAGCTTTCTTTTTATAGATATAAAAATATAGATATGTACTGATAAGTGATCAGAATTATAATATTTCTGACTGTCTGAGGCAAAATTTCCCCAATTCAAATCGAATCGAATTGTGGATCAAATCGATTCTAGAAATCAGTGACGATACAGCCCTACTGGTACTAGCTCCTACTCAGCCAGGTTTCAAAGCGAATTGAGTCAAGATGAAAACATCACATCAACAGAGTGTCGCAACAGACTGGTCAGGAAGTGGCAACGCTGAATAAGTCATGGGAGCGATGCCAACCATTTTTTAAAACCTAGCAATAATGGCTATACACGAACCATAACTGTGGTCCGATGACCACATTTTGACATTTACCACTGGTTTAGCAGCAAGAATGTCATTGCCTTGATGTATCTATTGTTTTATTGTTTGTGTCACCTGCAAATGATGTCACAGGACTTTGGGGCCATGTTGCACTGAGGTGGTTACTGAACGACTGAAACTGAGAGAGTTGAGCGGAGTAGCTGCTAGTGGTGCTAATTCTAATTCCTGATGCTGAACACTTCAGTGCAAGCTGGAGGCCTCCACCCGATGAAGGCCACAGAATCACATTATCTGCAAGAAGCAGAGATTCAATTCAATTCAGTTTTATTTATATAGCGCCAAATCACAACAAAAGTCGCCTCAAGGCGCTTCATAGATACAAAGAAAAATCCAACAACCATATGACCCCCTATGAACAAGCACTTTGGCAACAGTGGGAAGGAAAAACTCCCTTTTAACAGGAAGAAACCTCCAGCAGAACCAGGCTCAGGGAGGGGTGGGGCCATCTGCTGTGATTGGTTGGGGAGAGAGAAGGAAGACAGGATAAAGACATGCTGTGGAAGAGAGACAGAGGTTAATAACAGATATGATTCAATGCAGAGAGGTCTGTTAACACATAGTGAGTGAGAAAGGTGACTGGAAAGGAAAAACTCAATGCATCATGGGAATCCCCCGGCAGCCTACGTCTATTGCAGCATAACTAAGGGAGGATTCAGGGTCACCTGGTCCAGCCCTAACTATATGCTTTAGCAAAAAGGAAAGTTTGAAGCCTAATCTTAAAAGTAGAGATAGTGTCTGTCTCCCGAAACCAAACTGGAACTGGAGATGAGATTGTGAGGCCACCAAATAGCAAAGGATGCAGTCAAATACCTTCTCCAAGTCTACAACACACATGTAGACAGCTCTTCAAACAAAGATTACTAAATACTTTAGTGCTGTCTTTGTTGGGCTCCACAACTGAACATTGAACTGCAATACTGAACTAGACTCACCTGGTAGCACTGACAAAATTCATATTTGTAAAGTCAAAGGAGATGTTAAAGGCATAATTTTAAATGCCACTTTGGGATCTCCCTATTAGTCTAAAGGTGACCTGGGATCCTGTGCAATGCTGTCCCTGCCTTACCTCTGCCTGCCCCTTCACTGCTGTACTAACAGGGGAAAGTCATAAAAAATAAGAATTATTTCTGTAGCCTGATTAAGCTGGAAACCTCAGGGAGTGACCTCAGGGACTTCTAGTAAAACTTGCAGCAAGTGAGTGAATGTTGTTTTTTCCTTCTATCCTTCATGTGTTCCATTAGACTCAGTAGCAATTAGCAAAACCCTAAAGTTTATTTTTTTTCCTTTGTAAATGTTTAGGAATGGGCTTGTTTGTTCAGGAAAAACACAATTTAGAATCTCTTGTGTTTTGTCCACTGTACTTCTGACATATCCACCAGAACTCCATGAACTGCACAGAGTTAATGTCACGGTGTGGCTGGCAGACCGTGGGGGTGTAGGGAAGGAGGACCCAGGCGCGGTGCTCTGTGTGTAAACAGTGCGTTTATTTACAGTGTGTGGAACTAAACAACAATAAATCCCCGTGCTTTCCCCAGACTCCCGTGTCGTGTCTTCTCCCAGTGTTTGTGCTCTCCGCTCCCGTGTCTCAGCACTGGCTGCTGTCTGGCGCTCCACACCTCTCCTGGGGACACAATAGAAGCAGCCGTCAGGACACATACAACCGCATACACACACTAACTAAGCTCAACTGGGTGACTAACGTGGAGTCTCACGCAATGATCCCACGTCGGTGGGAGCTCCAAGACTCTCCTAAGTAGCTCCCCCAACGAGCCCTGATCATCAGCAGGTGTGTGGCTTCGGGTGTGGCCAGCCCGCCAGCAGGGCCACACCCACCAGGCCTGAAGGCGCCCGCAGAAACACATAGACACACACGCGCAAACAGGGAGAAGGACAGCAACACCAAATATACATACAATAATAATATAATTCATAACTCAGGGATCTGTCAGGGTCCTGGGTCAGAGTGACCCAGGACCCTGACAGTTAAAGGCTGAAGAGTCCCGTCAAGGCCACACTTTGATGTGTACAAGAAAGAATACACGTTTGCAGTACAGACCTGCATCACTATTAAAGTAAGTGTGGTTAGAATTCACTCTGAACAACCAAAATATCTTATACATAAAAGTAACTGCACTCCCATTTTCAAGATTGCCAAAGTAAAGCATCGTGTTTGGTTTTGAAATATGCATAAAATCATTTAAAAAACAATACTTTTTTTATTGATTTAAGAGATTGGAGCCTGGAAATCAACTGTTTTTAACATACACTCCTACACTTCAAATTACCTGTGCAAAGACATGTAATTCTGAAAAATGAGGGTGCTGCAAACTAAAGGACAACTCCAGTTATATATTAATGTCGCTGCAGTGCAGACCTCTACTCTTCATGCAACTGTCAGGAAGCCGACAGAAGAGTATTCTCAGAAATATTGTCAGTTTGTTGTACTGAGAGAGAAACCCAATAGAAGAATGTGTTTGTCCTTTCCATTGATTGTTTTATTGTTATTCTTGCACAGGGCAGCACAAGGTTCTCGTTAAATCATTTCAAATAAATCTGAACATTTCTGTCGCATCTTAACTGCTTGGTTTAAATCCATTGTGTCTGATCAAAACTGTTGTTGTTGTCCAAATAGGTACTGACCTAAATACTGTTCTGCAATTTAACCATACATACAAAACACATCCATCCATCCATCCATTCACTTCCGCTTATCCTTTTCAGGGTCGCAGGGGGCGCTGGAGCCTATCCCAGCTGTCATAGGGCGAGAGGTGGGGTACACCCTGGACAGGTCGCCAGTCTGTCGCAGGGCTAACACACAGTGACAGACAACCATTCACACTCACATTCACACCTAGTGACAATTTGGATTATCCAATTAACCTATCCCCACAAGCTGCATGTCTTTGGACGGTGGGAGGAAGCCGGAGTACCCGGAGGGAACCCATGCAAACACGGGGAGAACATGCAAACTCCACACAGAAAGACCCCGGCCTGATGTTGGAATTGAACTCAGGAACTTCTGGCTGTGCGGCAACAGTGCTAACCACCGTGCCACCGTGCTGCCATACAAAACACATACATCTATAAAACCCTTCTTGCATACAAGGCCCCATTTGATCTGAAATACCTCATAGAGGCACATCACTCCAATAAAGTACTTTCTCTCAGACTGCTGGTTTACCTGTTGATTCCTGGAGTATTTCAAACTAAAATGGGAAGCCTTCAGCTTTCATGCTCCTCTTCCATGGACCCGTAGGAGAGTTCCCAGTTTGGATTCAGGAGACAGACACTATCTCTACTTTTAAGATTAGTCTTCAAACTTTCCTTTTTGCTAAAGCGTATAGGTAGGGCTGGACCAGGTGACCCTGAATCTTTCTTGCACCGAGTGTTTCTCCTTCACTCATCATGTTTATACACCACTCTGCATTTAATCATTAGTTATTATCACTCTCTGGCTCTCTTCCACACCGTGTCTTTTGTTCTGTCTTCCTCCTCTCACACCCGGCCAGTTGCAGCAGATGAGTCTGCCTGAGGTTTCGTCTTGTTGTCACCAACTGCTTGCTCAAAGAAGGGTTGTTTGATTTTTAGGGTATTATTGTACGGTCTTTACCTTACAATATAAAATGGCTTGAGGCAACTACTGTTGTCATTTAGTGCTATCTAATAAAACTGAACTGAAGTTGCTTTACAATATTGTTGTTTTTACAATATTGTGTTTCCACAGTTCCCAAGGAAAGGACGCCGACACTCAGTGTCTTGGACCCTGTAGCATAATCCCCTTCGTTAGTACTCTTTTAGTCATTTGAGCCAAATGAGCAAACAATGGAGGCACACACGAGTCAACAGTGACAAGAAGACCTAACATCTGTAGAGTAGGCTTTTCATCCTGGCTTTGTTTGGTGTCATTCCTGTGGAAGAGACGGGTCCACCCAGCAGCAAGTGCCTGGGAAATGTCAACAAATACTCTACACCCCCTCCGTACTAGACAAGTCATTAGTAAACAGTTTGTTCAAATAGTTACCACCATGCTGTCTTCTTAGCACACATAATGATGTGAACTTTACTCAAAGTCGGGATGCAAATATGGTTGAAGAATGTGTTTAAAAAGAACAAAAAGTATGTTAGCAGTCGTGCAATAGTTTCATGTGGAGAAAGGCTGATGTGGACTGTGAAATACTGGCTTGACTTACTGCTGGAAGGTCTCTGTGAACAAGTGGATTTCTAGCTTGAAAAGTTACTTTTCAGAGAAAGTGTGAGAGAAAGCCAGAGCTTACAGAGATGTGAACTGTCATGCTGTAGCACTCTTGGTGTTGCTTCATGACAGAGAGAGGAGCCACAGTTCAGTTCTGCTGGCTAGAGTTGTAGATACGTTCTTCAGTGGAACATAATTAAAGTCAAGGACATGGAAACTGTTGTCCATGTTGAAAGGCCAGTTGTTAGATCCTCTCAGATGTCTTTAGTGATTGTAATACTAAAAGCATTGTGATAGAAACAGTGCTAGATTAAAAGCACTGTGTGGAGGTGTAACTCTCTTTGAGAGGTTCAGAAGACTACAAAAGTCCTACATAAATGTCAGAGCACTTACTTTTTTTTTTGCCAACTCTCATGAAAGGTTTCAAACTGACCACATCACCGGCCACGTTCACTCACACACACTATAGTTCTGACCTCTTTTCTCAATCGTTTTAATATTTTGATTTGATTGTGATTTGATCCCAGATCGCTTGGTTTTTCAAAATGTTTGGAGCATCACACAGCAACATGAAGGCAAACCAACTCAGGAGCAAGGGTCAAGGTTCAAGGTTCTTTATTTGTCACATGCATAGTTATACAAATATAACACACAGTGAAATGTAACCTGACACGCTCCTCGACTTGTGCAAAAGGGGGGGAGAGAGGAAGAGCATTATATAAAATATATACATTAGGTGAATCAGAATCAGAATCAGAATCAGAATACTTTATTGATCCCTGGGGGAAATTATTTTTTGTTACAGTGCTCCATTTTAAACCAACATTAAGACAAGACAGACAATACGCTAACTAAGAATAGTACAATATATACATATATATACATACATACATACATAAGTCACTTATAAATAAATATTTGGAAAAGAAACATGTGTAGTTGTAGCAGCAAACAGTGTGTTAAGTGGATGCGTTGTACAGGGAGATGGCCACAGGCAGGAATGATTTCCTGTGTCGTTCAGTGGTGCTTTTCGGTAATCTCAGTCTCTCACTGAACGAGCTCCTGTGACTGACCAGCATGTCATGGAGTGGGTGGGAGGGGTTATCCAACATTGTCTTTATCTTGGACAGCATCCGCCTCTCCGACACCACCTTGAGGGAGTCCAGCTCCATCCCCACAACATTGCTGGCCTTACGGATCAGTTTATTAAGTCTGTTGGCATCTGCGACCCTCAGCCTGCTCCCCCAGCATGCAACAGCATAGAGGATCGCACTGGCCACCACAGACTCATAGAAAATCCTCAGCATTTTCTGGCAGATGTTGAAGGACCTCAGTCGCCTCAAAAAATAGAGACGACTCTGGCCCTTCCTGTAAAGTGCTGTGGTGTTTTTAGCCCAGTCCAGTTTATTGTCAATGTGTACTCCAAGGTATTTATAGTCCTCCACAATGTCAACACTGACCCCCTGGATTGAAACAGGGGTCAAGTGTTTCCTGGTCTTCCTGAAGTCCACGATCAGTTCCTTGGTCTTTGCCACGTTGAGCTGCAGATGATTCTGCTCACACCACGTGACAAAGGAGTCGACCACAGCCCGGTACTCTGTCTCATCATCCCTGCTGATGCATCCAACCACCGCAGAGTCATCAGAAAACTTCTGAAGATGGCAGGTCTCTGTGCAGTGGCTGAAGTCTGTGGTGTAGAGGGTGAAGAGGAAGGGGGAGAGGACAGTCCCCTGTGGTGCCCCTGTGTTGCTAATCACCTTGTCAGACACACACTGTGGGAGACGTACATATTGTGGTCTTCCTGTCAGGTAATCAACAATCCAGGACACCAGAGAAGCATCCACCTGCATCGCTGCTAACTTATCACCCAGGAGGGTTGGCCTGATGGTGTTGAAAGCACTGGAAAAGTCAAAAAACATGACCCTCACAGTGCTCGCCGGCTGGTCCAGATGGGTGTAGACACGATTGAGCAGGTAGATGATGGCGTCCTCTGTTCCGAGACGAGGCTGATAAGCGAACTGAAGGGGATCCAGATGTGGTCTTACTATGGGTCGCAGCTGGTCCAGGATGAGCCTTTCCAGGGTCTTCATGATGTGGGAGGTCAGTGCCACGGGCCTGTAATCCTGGGGGCCACTGGGACGAGGCGTCTTTGGTACAGGGACGAGGCATGATGTCTTCCACATCACCGGGACCCTCTGCAGACTCAGATTCAGCATAAACAGTTTATGAAAGACTCCACACAGCTGGGGGGCACAGGTCTTGAGGACAAGGGGACTCACTCCGTCTGGTCCAGCAGACTTGCCTGAGTGAAGTCTCCTCATTTGCATCTCAACCTGGTATTGAGTGAAGGTGATGGGTGGGGGAGGGGTGTCAGGAATCTCACAGGAGGCAACATGTGAAGAGAGAGGCTGGCACAGTGGTGTGGCTCTGGATTCCAGGCTGACTGCAGGTGAGGTTGTGGGGGTGGGAGCAGACACTGTGGTGTCGAATCTATTGAAAAACAGATTCAACTCGTCGGCTCTATTCTCACCTCCCTCAGCTCCCCTGCTGTTGGTTGGCCTGAATCCAGTGATGGTCTTCATGCCCCTCCACACCTCTCTCATGCTGTTCTGCTGGAGTTTCCACTCCAGCTTCCTCCTGTAATTGTCCTTAGCCTCTCTGATCTTGTCCTTTAGTAACACCTGGACCTTCCTCACCTCCTCTTTGTTGCCCCCTCTGAAAGCCCTCTTCTTGTTGTTGAGGAGGGCTTTGATGTCCTTAGTCACCCACGGCTTGTTATTTGGGTAACAATGAACAGTCTGAGCTGGAACAATGGAGTCGGTGCAGAAAGTTATGTAGTCTGTGATACACTCAGTAAGCCCATTGATGTCCTCGGCGTGAGGCTCACAGAGTGTTTCCCAGTCGGTCACCTCGAAACAGCCCTGTAGTTCCGCTATTGCCTCCTCTGACCACCTCCTAACAGTCCTGGTGGTCACAGGTTCCCTCCTCACAATTGGCACATAGCAGGGGGTGAGGTGAATCAGGTTATGATCTGACCTACCAAGTGGGGGGAGGGAGGAGGAGCTGTATGCATCCTTGACGTTAGCATACAGTAAGTCTAAAGTTTTCTCTCCCCTGGTGGGACAGTCCACATATTGTTTGAATGTTGGTAGTGTATTGTCCAGTGATACATGGTTGAAGTCACCCGAGATCACAATAAAGGCACTCGGGTGCTGAGTCTGTAGCCGAGCTATGGCAGAGTGGATAGTGTCACATGCAGCTGTGGGGTTAGCAGAGGGGGGAACATAAACAGCCACCAAGATGACGTGAGAGAATTCCCTGGGTAAATAATACGGCCTGAGTCCAACAGCACACAGTTCAGTGTCCGGGCAACAAATCCTTTCTTTGATTGTTATGTTGGCAGGGTTACACCACCGGTTGTTAACTAAAACAGCAAGCCCACCTCCTTTACGCTTACCGCTAGCGATGCTGTCCCTGTCCGCCCGAACAGTGTGGAAGCCTTCCACGGAAGCATTCTCATCGGGAATGACCTGGTGCAGCCATGATTCGGTGAAACACATCAGGCTACACTCTCGGTATTCCCTCTGACTCCGTACCAGTGCTGAGAGCTCGTCGATTTTACTTGCCAACGATCGCACATTTCCCATCACGATAGACGGCAGACACGGTTTAAACCTCCTCCTCGCTTCGAGCCTCCGCTGTCTCACCGTCACCTTTTTTCTTCTCTTCTGTCCTTGACCTCTGCATCCCCGATGTGTTTTCCTCCAAATTTCAGCTGGTACTTCTGCGGGCACTTCTGCGGGCCTGGCCAGCGAGCCGGCCGGCATCAGGGCGATCAGCTGATCTCTGGAGTAAACAGTCCGTGCGTGTAGGAGATGTGCCGCGGTCCCGTTCCATGATAAAAGTAACAGTTCCACGGCCACCAGAAGAACAAAAACTCTCTCAATCCACATGATTGAGTAAGAGATAGAAAACGGAGGAAAATACAAGTCAGAAAAAAAAAAGAATACGTAAGAAAAAAGAGCTAAACTAAGAGAAAAGCAGGAGCGACTGTAACAGGCTGCACGCTGGTTGGCGCATGCGCACAGTAAAAAAAATGTGCAGTAGTAGCATGTATGCAGCAAGCAGGTGGATTCTGTACATCAAGTGAATTAAATAAGAATAGACAATCTGACTGTTTTACAAAATAGACAATATGAACATATTTAAAATTAAAGCAAATGTACATTGTGCCGGTGGGTTTAGAGTGTCTAGAAGAGAGTCCTGTTTCAGTCACTTATGGATGATGTGAGAGGGTGTGTGTGTGTGTGTGTGTGTGTGTGTGTGTGTGTGGGTGGGGGGTTGGTTTAGGGCCCGGATGGCTTGGGGATAGAAGCTCCTCTTGAGTCTCTCTGTCCTTGCCCGGATGATGAGGAATCTTCTAGCGGACTGCAGAAGTTGGAACAGTTTGTTGCCAGGATGGGACGGGTCCTTCAGTATCTGCGCTGCTCCAGTCCGGCATCTCCTGGTGTAGGTGTCCTGAAGCGGGGGGAGAGCAGTCCTGCAGCAGCGTTCTGCTGTACGGATCACTCTCTGGAGAGCTTTTTGGTCCTTAACACGGCTGTTCCCAAACCACGATGTCATGTTCTGTGTGAGGATGCTCTCCACAGCAGGTGTATGATATCGTGATATCGGGACTGCCTGATGTGTTCAGTTGTGTAACATTGTGCTTCAGACTGTCATTTCAGTAGAGCTCATCCAGGGTGCTTTTTAATTGCCACTTGGGACTCGTACTTATGTAACAGCTTTCTACTGAATTTGAGCATTTAAATTCAGATTTATGCACCACTTTGCATTTTATCATGAGTTATTTTTAACATCTGGCTCTCTTCTACAGAGTGTCTGTTGTCCTGTCCTTCTCGCCCGCAGATGGCCCCGCCCCTCCTTGAGCTGGTTCTGCCAGAGGTTTCTTCCTGTTAAAGGGAGTTTTTCTTCCCACTGTCACCAAGTGCCTGCTTGTTATCTGATTGTTTGGGTTTTCTCTGTATTTTTGTAGGGTCTTTACCTTGTAACACAAAGTGCCATGAGGCAACTGTTATACAAATCAATCAAAATTAATTTAAGCACTTTCTACTACAAGTCTCATTCCATCAGTCATGCAGTGCTTTTGTCTATAACCTAAACATTCACAGGCACTCTGCTGGTTGAATCCGGGACAACTTGGGGTACGATGTATTCAATTATGGTCCAAGGATGCTTCAACGCATGGGCAGGAGGAGCCGGGGTTTGAGACACTTGATGACCCACACTACCACCACAGCCACAGCTGCCTCTAAGCTGTTGATGTGGAATTTCATGACATTCCAAACTGGTTTTCCTCCTCACTAAATAAATGCTGCTTTGCATTCCTGCATGTCTACTTTACCGTCTCTCGAGGACTTTGACTTGTCTGTGAAATGTGGCTGACACTGCATTCAAAACCCGTAAATCTGGTGAACACCAAGACTGTCACTACATTAATTTAGCACTGTCTGCAACAAAGTGTAAGTACTTTCACTGAGAGCTGTTACCTCCCACCTCAGGCTAGATGATCACTGAAAGAACAGCAGGTACAGCTGAGGAAGAAATTTGGATTCCAGACAAATCTAATGCTCCCTTCAGAGTTAGTTTGTTGTATTTAACAGTAGTATTAGCACTAAAGTTACAGGTACCTGAAGCAACAACTTATTTAGAAGATTTGCATAATTATTCACTAAACCCCTGTTTGCTGTTTTCTGGACTCTATGTGCTGCTAAGCACACACTTACTGCCTCCATGTCAATCTGTTTGAAATGTTATGGTGGACATTAGGAGAGATCCAACGAAAGGAATGTCCACAAACTGAAGTGAAGCAAAGTTGTGAAGAAGAGTGGGGAAAATTCCTCCTCATCAATGTGAGACGATGATAAAGTCATACACAAAAATAGCTGCAGCTCAAGTGTGCAGGTTACTATTAATTAGAAGGTTGGTGGTTTGATGCCTGGCTGCCAAATATCCTTGGGCAAGATACCCCATGTTTCTCTCTGCTGAAGCCACAGGAGTGTAAATGTTAGACACAGCACTTTGAGTGCTCAGGCACAGTAGAAACGCTTCATATAATTTCATTTACATTTGTACTTTTACCATTAGTAGTAGATCACGCAAAGTTAGACAAAAAAATCTCACAGTGGGAAAAGAATAATATGTTTTATATCTAAAATCTATGTTTTAAATACAAAGTCAGAGTCTAGACTTTTTATATTTTAAATCTGGACTCAACCTGTCACTCTAATTACTCAGGCACAGCTTGATCTACATCACCCCAGCATCAATAACGAACCACCACGATGGATCAAACCAGGGCTCAGTTCCAGAAAAGAGGTTTAACAAACTCTGACTCCAAACCTGCAACTCTGCTAATGACCTCCATCAGTCTCTGGTTGCAGCAGATTAGAAACCATAAGTTGACTCTGAGATTTGAGAATGCACCATGGAACTGTTTTAATCCAGAGGAGGATGAAATATGGCTGTGTCAGAGCAGAAATTTACCCTAACTAATGTTAACAAAACAAAATAAAAATAATTTCTTAACAAAAGTTATTTTATTGGCAAAATTGTGTTTGGCTTGTGTTCATTCGATGGTAATGTGTGTCAGCTGCAGGACTGACAGTAGGCTGAGTGATATCATGTGTGTTTGAACATGGCATGTTAATACATGTTCATAGCAATGCATCCATGATCTATGAGGAAAAGCCTTCAGCTGGACGAGAGC
>NC_140607.1:204926-227426 GCF_057381915.1 Diplotaxodon limnothrissa | reverse complement strand
CCGGCGAAAATAACATCTTTCAATTGCATGTTTGGTCCACAGGATGGCGCCTAGCAAGCAAGTCCTGTACATTGCATATTAAAAGTTGTTGCAAGTGCACTCACATGTATTTTTTGTGTAAAAGAGACACACACACACACACACACACACACACACACACACACACACACACACACACGCTCAATGGAGTATAAAATAAAGACCGGGGCAGTTCTCTCACTGGAGTCTCTTAGAGTGGAGGCTGCCCTTGCTAGCAAGAAGTTCTGTGTGTTTCTCTTCTCTGAGTCTTTACTGAAGAAGTGTTTTATAACATTTTCCTTAACAACTGACATGTGTTTTTTGTGTAAAAGAGAGAGAGACACACACACACACACACACACACACACACACACACTCACACTCAGCGGCTCAGAGATGAGGGAAAAACAACAGAAATCAGGATAGATTTTAATGTCAGGAGATGCCCTGTGATGCTGGGGCCATTGTGTAAGATTGGAATGTGTACCAGTGGCTGGTGGGTGGTCCTTGAAGGTCCCGGGAGGAGGCGGCGAGGAGGCAGCGGGTGGCTGGGCTTGAGCTGTGGATCAGGGACGTCATTAATTCTGCCTGGTGCTGCGTGTGCCCTGTGCAGCTTGGATGTCTGCCGCTGACGCTCTGTGGTTCCTGTTCTGCTGATCTCCTGGTCCACACACGGCTTCAGGGTGCACTGTACAAGCGGAGAAGAAATGCATCATTGGTTACCAAAATAAAACAGTGTCTTTCTGCCTGTGTCATTCTGTTTGGTTTCTTTGAGCGTTTGTTTCTTAAATACACAGCAAGTGTCACTCTCTCTCTCTCTCTCTCTGTCACACACACACACACACACACACACACACACCAAAGCAAACACACCAAAGCGCGCACACACACACACACACACACACACACAGACACTGTGAGGTCTGCAGTTCAAAATTTGAATCTCAGAGCTTGGTGTTTTTGTCTCCCTCCAGTGGACAAATGCAGGTATGATTAGGGTTGGTTAGGTTAAGGGGATTTAGCCAGAGCTTGACGGAATAAAATGGAATAACTGGGAAAGTAAGTGTCGTAGAGGGATGAAAGTGGTGTCTACGGGGGGGTTTTCTGCCGCTCCGCACGCGCTGGTGAAGACCCCATGTCGATAGCACCAACGGTTCTGGACTTGGTGTAAATGGGTCCAAATTTGACGGAATAAAAAGGTCAAAGTGGCAGATAGGAGTGTCCGATCGGGCCGATTCCACCACCACTGTACTCAGCAGGCCCTGCCGGGTCGTTAGACACGCAGCATGGCAGCGATTGGTGACATAACATGTAGCAGTTTCCCTTCACAGAAGCCTGTGCAGCAGGTTGGTACAGGAGCAGGCACCAGAAGCAGGCCTTTGGAGCACTATGTCATCTGCTCGGCCTTGCTTCAGGATGCACTGTACAATTCGATAGCAAGACCTCATGGGTTACCACAAAAAAAACAGTGTCTTTCTGCCTCTGTCGTTCTCTTTGGTTTGTTTGAGCGCTTGTTTTTTAAATACACAGCAAGTGTCTCTCTCTCTCTCTCTCTCTGTCTGTCTCTCTGTCACACACACACACACACACACACACAGAAGCAGAGCAGCTGCTGTGCCACTGGGATTGAACAAGAGGTGCTCCCTCTGCTGGCTCAATGCGGTACAAAGTGTCAGAAGGTGTTATACCGGCGAAAATAACATCTTTCAATTGCATGTTTGGTCCACAGGATGGCGCCTAGCAAGCAAGTCCTGTACATTGCATATTAAAAGTTGTTGCAAGTGCACTCACATGTATTTTTTGTGTAAAAGAGACACACACACACACACACACACACACACACACACACACACACACACACACACACACACACACACGCTCAATGGAGTATAAAATAAAGACCGGGGCAGTTCTCTCACTGGAGTCTCTTAGAGTGGAGGCTGCCCTTGCTAGCAAGAAGTTCTGTGTGTTTCTCTTCTCTGAGTCTTTACTGAAGAAGTGTTTTATAACATTTTCCTTAACAACTGACATGTGTTTTTTGTGTAAAAGAGAGAGAGACACACACACACACACACACACACACACACACACACACTCACACTCAGCGGCTCAGAGATGAGGGAAAAACAACAGAAATCAGGATAGATTTTAATGTCAGGAGATGCCCTGTGATGCTGGGGCCATTGTGTAAGATTGGAATGTGTACCAGTGGCTGGTGGGTGGTCCTTGAAGGTCCCGGGAGGAGGCGGCGAGGAGGCAGCGGGTGGCTGGGCTTGAGCTGTGGATCAGGGACGTCATTAATTCTGCCTGGTGCTGCGTGTGCCCTGTGCAGCTTGGATGTCTGCCGCTGACGCTCTGTGGTTCCTGTTCTGCTGATCTCCTGGTCCACACACGGCTTCAGGGTGCACTGTACAAGCGGAGAAGAAATGCATCATTGGTTACCAAAATAAAACAGTGTCTTTCTGCCTGTGTCATTCTGTTTGGTTTCTTTGAGCGTTTGTTTCTTAAATACACAGCAAGTGTCACTCTCTCTCTCTCTCTCTCTGTCACACACACACACACACACACACACACACACCAAAGCAAACACACCAAAGCGCGCACACACACACACACACACACACACACAGACACTGTGAGGTCTGCAGTTCAAAATTTGAATCTCAGAGCTTGGTGTTTTTGTCTCCCTCCAGTGGACAAATGCAGGTATGATTAGGGTTGGTTAGGTTAAGGGGATTTAGCCAGAGCTTGACGGAATAAAATGGAATAACTGGGAAAGTAAGTGTCGTAGAGGGATGAAAGTGGTGTCTACGGGGGGGTTTTCTGCCGCTCCGCACGCGCTGGTGAAGACCCCATGTCGATAGCACCAACGGTTCTGGACTTGGTGTAAATGGGTCCAAATTTGACGGAATAAAAAGGTCAAAGTGGCAGATAGGAGTGTCCGATCGGGCCGATTCCACCACCACTGTACTCAGCAGGCCCTGCCGGGTCGTTAGACACGCAGCATGGCAGCGATTGGTGACATAACATGTAGCAGTTTCCCTTCACAGAAGCCTGTGCAGCAGGTTGGTACAGGAGCAGGCACCAGAAGCAGGCCTTTGGAGCACTATGTCATCTGCTCGGCCTTGCTTCAGGATGCACTGTACAATTCGATAGCAAGACCTCATGGGTTACCACAAAAAAAACAGTGTCTTTCTGCCTCTGTCGTTCTCTTTGGTTTGTTTGAGCGCTTGTTTTTTAAATACACAGCAAGTGTCTCTCTCTCTCTCTCTCTCTGTCTGTCTCTCTGTCACACACACACACACACACACACACAGAAGCAGAGCAGCTGCTGTGCCACTGGGATTGAACAAGAGGTGCTCCCTCTGCTGGCTCAATGCGGTACAAAGTGTCAGAAGGTGTTATACCGGCGAAAATAACATCTTTCAATTGCATGTTTGGTCCACAGGATGGCGCCTAGCAAGCAAGTCCTGTACATTGCATATTAAAAGTTGTTGCAAGTGCACTCACATGTATTTTTTGTGTAAAAGAGACACACACACACACACACACACACACACACACACACACACACACACACACGCTCAATGGAGTATAAAATAAAGACCGGGGCAGTTCTCTCACTGGAGTCTCTTAGAGTGGAGGCTGCCCTTGCTAGCAAGAAGTTCTGTGTGTTTCTCTTCTCTGAGTCTTTACTGAAGAAGTGTTTTATAACATTTTCCTTAACAACTGACATGTGTTTTTTGTGTAAAAGAGAGAGAGACACACACACACACACACACACTCACACTCAGCGGCTCAGAGATGAGGGAAAAACAACAGAAATCAGGATAGATTTTAATGTCAGGAGATGCCCTGTGATGCTGGGGCCATTGTGTAAGATTGGAATGTGTACCAGTGGCTGGTGGGTGGTCCTTGAAGGTCCCGGGAGGAGGCGGCGAGGAGGCAGCGGGTGGCTGGGCTTGAGCTGTGGATCAGGGACGTCATTAATTCTGCCTGGTGCTGCGTGTGCCCTGTGCAGCTTGGATGTCTGCCGCTGACGCTCTGTGGTTCCTGTTCTGCTGATCTCCTGGTCCACACACGGCTTCAGGGTGCACTGTACAAGCGGAGAAGAAATGCATCATTGGTTACCAAAATAAAACAGTGTCTTTCTGCCTGTGTCATTCTGTTTGGTTTCTTTGAGCGTTTGTTTCTTAAATACACAGCAAGTGTCACTCTCTCTCTCTCTCTCTCTGTCACACACACACACACACACACACACACACACCAAAGCAAACACACCAAAGCGCGCACACACACACACACACACACACACAGACACTGTGAGGTCTGCAGTTCAAAATTTGAATCTCAGAGCTTGGTGTTTTTGTCTCCCTCCAGTGGACAAATGCAGGTATGATTAGGGTTGGTTAGGTTAAGGGGATTTAGCCAGAGCTTGACGGAATAAAATGGAATAACTGGGAAAGTAAGTGTCGTAGAGGGATGAAAGTGGTGTCTACGGGGGGGTTTTCTGCCGCTCCGCACGCGCTGGTGAAGACCCCATGTCGATAGCACCAACGGTTCTGGACTTGGTGTAAATGGGTCCAAATTTGACGGAATAAAAAGGTCAAAGTGGCAGATAGGAGTGTCCGATCGGGCCGATTCCACCACCACTGTACTCAGCAGGCCCTGCCGGGTCGTTAGACACGCAGCATGGCAGCGATTGGTGACATAACATGTAGCAGTTTCCCTTCACAGAAGCCTGTGCAGCAGGTTGGTACAGGAGCAGGCACCAGAAGCAGGCCTGTGGAGCACTATGTCATCTGCTCGGCCTTGCTTCAGGATGCACTGTACAATTCGATAGCAAGACCTCATGGGTTACCACAAAAAAAACAGTGTCTTTCTGCCTCTGTCGTTCTCTTTGGTTTGTTTGAGCGCTTGTTTTTTAAATACACAGCAAGTGTCTCTCTCTCTCTCTCTGTCTGTCTCTCTGTCACACACACACACACACACACACACAGAAGCAGAGCAGCTGCTGTGCCACTGGGATTGAACAAGAGGTGCTCCCTCTGCTGGCTCAATGCGGTACAAAGTGTCAGAAGGTGTTATACCGGCGAAAATAACATCTTTCAATTGCATGTTTGGTCCACAGGATGGCGCCTAGCAAGCAAGTCCTGTACATTGCATATTAAAAGTTGTTGCAAGTGCACTCACATGTATTTTTTGTGTAAAAGAGACACACACACACACACACACACACACACACACACACACACGCTCAATGGAGTATAAAATAAAGACCGGGGCAGTTCTCTCACTGGAGTCTCTTAGAGTGGAGGCTGCCCTTGCTAGCAAGAAGTTCTGTGTGTTTCTCTTCTCTGAGTCTTTACTGAAGAAGTGTTTTATAACATTTTCCTTAACAACTGACATGTGTTTTTTGTGTAAAAGAGAGAGAGACACACACACACACACACACACTCACACTCAGCGGCTCAGAGATGAGGGAAAAACAACAGAAATCAGGATAGATTTTAATGTCAGGAGATGCCCTGTGATGCTGGGGCCATTGTGTAAGATTGGAATGTGTACCAGTGGCTGGTGGGTGGTCCTTGAAGGTCCCGGGAGGAGGCGGCGAGGAGGCAGCGGGTGGCTGGGCTTGAGCTGTGGATCAGGGACGTCATTAATTCTGCCTGGTGCTGCGTGTGCCCTGTGCAGCTTGGATGTCTGCCGCTGACGCTCTGTGGTTCCTGTTCTGCTGATCTCCTGGTCCACACACGGCTTCAGGGTGCACTGTACAAGCGGAGAAGAAATGCATCATTGGTTACCAAAATAAAACAGTGTCTTTCTGCCTGTGTCATTCTGTTTGGTTTCTTTGAGCGTTTGTTTCTTAAATACACAGCAAGTGTCACTCTCTCTCTCTCTCTCTCTGTCACACACACACACACACACACACACACACACCAAAGCAAACACACCAAAGCGCGCACACACACACACACACACACACACAGACACTGTGAGGTCTGCAGTTCAAAATTTGAATCTCAGAGCTTGGTGTTTTTGTCTCCCTCCAGTGGACAAATGCAGGTATGATTAGGGTTGGTTAGGTTAAGGGGATTTAGCCAGAGCTTGACGGAATAAAATGGAATAACTGGGAAAGTAAGTGTCGTAGAGGGATGAAAGTGGTGTCTACGGGGGGGTTTTCTGCCGCTCCGCACGCGCTGGTGAAGACCCCATGTCGATAGCACCAACGGTTCTGGACTTGGTGTAAATGGGTCCAAATTTGACGGAATAAAAAGGTCAAAGTGGCAGATAGGAGTGTCCGATCGGGCCGATTCCACCACCACTGTACTCAGCAGGCCCTGCCGGGTCGTTAGACACGCAGCATGGCAGCGATTGGTGACATAACATGTAGCAGTTTCCCTTCACAGAAGCCTGTGCAGCAGGTTGGTACAGGAGCAGGCACCAGAAGCAGGCCTGTGGAGCACTATGTCATCTGCTCGGCCTTGCTTCAGGATGCACTGTACAATTTGATAGCAAGACCTCATGGGTTACCACAAAAAAAACAGTGTCTTTCTGCCTCTGTCGTTCTCTTTGGTTTGTTTGAGCGCTTGTTTTTTAAATACACAGCAAGTGTCTCTCTCTCTCTCTCTCTCTGTCTGTCTCTCTGTCACACACACACACACACACACACACACACACAGAAGCAGAGCAGCTGCTGTGCCACTGGGATTGAACAAGAGGTGCTCCCTCTGCTGGCTCAATGCGGTACAAAGTGTCAGAAGGTGTTATACCGGCGAAAATAACATCTTTCAATTGCATGTTTGGTCCACAGGATGGCGCCTAGCAAGCAAGTCCTGTACATTGCATATTAAAAGTTGTTGCAAGTGCACTCACATGTATTTTTTGTGTAAAAGAGACACACACACACACACACACACACACACACACACACACACACACACACACACACACACACGCTCAATGGAGTATAAAATAAAGACCGGGGCAGTTCTCTCACTGGAGTCTCTTAGAGTGGAGGCTGCCCTTGCTAGCAAGAAGTTCTGTGTGTTTCTCTTCTCTGAGTCTTTACTGAAGAAGTGTTTTATAACATTTTCCTTAACAACTGACATGTGTTTTTTGTGTAAAAGAGAGAGAGACACACACACACACACACACACACACACACACACACTCACACTCAGCGGCTCAGAGATGAGGGAAAAACAACAGAAATCAGGATAGATTTTAATGTCAGGAGATGCCCTGTGATGCTGGGGCCATTGTGTAAGATTGGAATGTGTACCAGTGGCTGGTGGGTGGTCCTTGAAGGTCCCGGGAGGAGGCGGCGAGGAGGCAGCGGGTGGCTGGGCTTGAGCTGTGGATCAGGGACGTCATTAATTCTGCCTGGTGCTGCGTGTGCCCTGTGCAGCTTGGATGTCTGCCGCTGACGCTCTGTGGTTCCTGTTCTGCTGATCTCCTGGTCCACACACGGCTTCAGGGTGCACTGTACAAGCGGAGAAGAAATGCATCATTGGTTACCAAAATAAAACAGTGTCTTTCTGCCTGTGTCATTCTGTTTGGTTTCTTTGAGCGTTTGTTTCTTAAATACACAGCAAGTGTCACTCTCTCTCTCTCTCTCTCTGTCACACACACACACACACACACACACCAAAGCAAACACACCAAAGCGCGCACACACACACACACACACACACACACAGACACTGTGAGGTCTGCAGTTCAAAATTTGAATCTCAGAGCTTGGTGTTTTTGTCTCCCTCCAGTGGACAAATGCAGGTATGATTAGGGTTGGTTAGGTTAAGGGGATTTAGCCAGAGCTTGACGGAATAAAATGGAATAACTGGGAAAGTAAGTGTCGTAGAGGGATGAAAGTGGTGTCTACGGGGGGGTTTTCTGCCGCTCCGCACGCGCTGGTGAAGACCCCATGTCGATAGCACCAACGGTTCTGGACTTGGTGTAAATGGGTCCAAATTTGACGGAATAAAAAGGTCAAAGTGGCAGATAGGAGTGTCCGATCGGGCCGATTCCACCACCACTGTACTCAGCAGGCCCTGCCGGGTCGTTAGACACGCAGCATGGCAGCGATTGGTGACATAACATGTAGCAGTTTCCCTTCACAGAAGCCTGTGCAGCAGGTTGGTACAGGAGCAGGCACCAGAAGCAGGCCTTTGGAGCACTATGTCATCTGCTCGGCCTTGCTTCAGGATGCACTGTACAATTCGATAGCAAGACCTCATGGGTTACCACAAAAAAAACAGTGTCTTTCTGCCTCTGTCGTTCTCTTTGGTTTGTTTGAGCGCTTGTTTTTTAAATACACAGCAAGTGTCTCTCTCTCTCTCTCTGTCTGTCTCTCTGTCACACACACACACACACACACACACACACAGAAGCAGAGCAGCTGCTGTGCCACTGGGATTGAACAAGAGGTGCTCCCTCTGCTGGCTCAATGCGGTACAAAGTGTCAGAAGGTGTTATACCGGCGAAAATAACATCTTTCAATTGCATGTTTGGTCCACAGGATGGCGCCTAGCAAGCAAGTCCTGTACATTGCATATTAAAAGTTGTTGCAAGTGCACTCACATGTATTTTTTGTGTAAAAGAGACACACACACACACACACACACACACACACACACACACACACACACACACACACGCTCAATGGAGTATAAAATAAAGACCGGGGCAGTTCTCTCACTGGAGTCTCTTAGAGTGGAGGCTGCCCTTGCTAGCAAGAAGTTCTGTGTGTTTCTCTTCTCTGAGTCTTTACTGAAGAAGTGTTTTATAACATTTTCCTTAACAACTGACATGTGTTTTTTGTGTAAAAGAGAGAGAGACACACACACACACACACACACACACACACACACACACACACTCACACTCAGCGGCTCAGAGATGAGGGAAAAACAACAGAAATCAGGATAGATTTTAATGTCAGGAGATGCCCTGTGATGCTGGGGCCATTGTGTAAGATTGGAATGTGTACCAGTGGCTGGTGGGTGGTCCTTGAAGGTCCCGGGAGGAGGCGGCGAGGAGGCAGCGGGTGGCTGGGCTTGAGCTGTGGATCAGGGACGTCATTAATTCTGCCTGGTGCTGCGTGTGCCCTGTGCAGCTTGGATGTCTGCCGCTGACGCTCTGTGGTTCCTGTTCTGCTGATCTCCTGGTCCACACACGGCTTCAGGGTGCACTGTACAAGCGGAGAAGAAATGCATCATTGGTTACCAAAATAAAACAGTGTCTTTCTGCCTGTGTCATTCTGTTTGGTTTCTTTGAGCGTTTGTTTCTTAAATACACAGCAAGTGTCACTCTCTCTCTCTCTCTCTCTGTCACACACACACACACACACACACACACACACCAAAGCAAACACACCAAAGCGCGCACACACACACACACACACACACACAGACACTGTGAGGTCTGCAGTTCAAAATTTGAATCTCAGAGCTTGGTGTTTTTGTCTCCCTCCAGTGGACAAATGCAGGTATGATTAGGGTTGGTTAGGTTAAGGGGATTTAGCCAGAGCTTGACGGAATAAAATGGAATAACTGGGAAAGTAAGTGTCGTAGAGGGATGAAAGTGGTGTCTACGGGGGGGTTTTCTGCCGCTCCGCACGCGCTGGTGAAGACCCCATGTCGATAGCACCAACGGTTCTGGACTTGGTGTAAATGGGTCCAAATTTGACGGAATAAAAAGGTCAAAGTGGCAGATAGGAGTGTCCGATCGGGCCGATTCCACCACCACTGTACTCAGCAGGCCCTGCCGGGTCGTTAGACACGCAGCATGGCAGCGATTGGTGACATAACATGTAGCAGTTTCCCTTCACAGAAGCCTGTGCAGCAGGTTGGTACAGGAGCAGGCACCAGAAGCAGGCCTGTGGAGCACTATGTCATCTGCTCGGCCTTGCTTCAGGATGCACTGTACAATTCGATAGCAAGACCTCATGGGTTACCACAAAAAAAACAGTGTCTTTCTGCCTCTGTCGTTCTCTTTGGTTTGTTTGAGCGCTTGTTTTTTAAATACACAGCAAGTGTCTCTCTCTCTCTCTCTCTCTGTCTGTCTCTCTGTCACACACACACACACACACACACACACACACACACAGAAGCAGAGCAGCTGCTGTGCCACTGGGATTGAACAAGAGGTGCTCCCTCTGCTGGCTCAATGCGGTACAAAGTGTCAGAAGGTGTTATACCGGCGAAAATAACATCTTTCAATTGCATGTTTGGTCCACAGGATGGCGCCTAGCAAGCAAGTCCTGTACATTGCATATTAAAAGTTGTTGCAAGTGCACTCACATGTATTTTTTGTGTAAAAGAGACACACACACACACACACACACACACACACACACACACACACACACACACACACGCTCAATGGAGTATAAAATAAAGACCGGGGCAGTTCTCTCACTGGAGTCTCTTAGAGTGGAGGCTGCCCTTGCTAGCAAGAAGTTCTGTGTGTTTCTCTTCTCTGAGTCTTTACTGAAGAAGTGTTTTATAACATTTTCCTTAACAACTGACATGTGTTTTTTGTGTAAAAGAGAGAGAGACACACACACACACACACACACTCACACTCACACTCAGCGGCTCAGAGATGAGGGAAAAACAACAGAAATCAGGATAGATTTTAATGTCAGGAGATGCCCTGTGATGCTGGGGCCATTGTGTAAGATTGGAATGTGTACCAGTGGCTGGTGGGTGGTCCTTGAAGGTCCCGGGAGGAGGCGGCGAGGAGGCAGCGGGTGGCTGGGCTTGAGCTGTGGATCAGGGACGTCATTAATTCTGCCTGGTGCTGCGTGTGCCCTGTGCAGCTTCGATGTGTGCGGCTGACGCTCTGTGGTTCCTGTTCTGCTGATCTCCTGGTCCACACACGGCTTCAGGGTGCACTGTACAAGGGGAGAAGAAATGCATCATTGGTTACCAAAATAAAACAGTGTCTTTCTGCCTGTGTCATTCTGTTTGGTTTCTTTGAGCGTTTGTTTCTTAAATACACAGCAAGTGTCACTCTCTCTCTCTCTCTCTCTGTCACACACACACACACACACACACACCAAAGCAAACACACCAAAGCGCGCACACACACACACACACACACACAGACACTGTGAGGTCTGCAGTTCAAAATTTGAATCTCAGAGCTTGGTGTTTTTGTCTCCCTCCAGTGGACAAATGCAGGTATGATTAGGGTTGGTTAGGTTAAGGGGATTTAGCCAGAGCTTGACGGAATAAAATGGAATAACTGGGAAAGTAAGTGTCGTAGAGGGATGAAAGTGGTGTCTACGGGGGGGTTTTCTGCCGCTCCGCACGCGCTGGTGAAGACCCCATGTCGATAGCACCAACGGTTCTGGACTTGGTGTAAATGGGTCCAAATTTGACGGAATAAAAAGGTCAAAGTGGCAGATAGGAGTGTCCGATCGGGCCGATTCCACCACCACTGTACTCAGCAGGCCCTGCCGGGTCGTTAGACACGCAGCATGGCAGCGATTGGTGACATAACATGTAGCAGTTTCCCTTCACAGAAGCCTGTGCAGCAGGTTGGTACAGGAGCAGGCACCAGAAGCAGGCCTGTGGAGCACTATGTCATCTGCTCGGCCTTGCTTCAGGATGCACTGTACAATTCGATAGCAAGACCTCATGGGTTACCACAAAAAAAACAGTGTCTTTCTGCCTCTGTCGTTCTCTTTGGTTTGTTTGAGCGCTTGTTTTTTAAATACACAGCAAGTGTCTCTCTCTCTCTCTCTGTCTGTCTCTCTGTCACACACACACACACACACACACACACAGAAGCAGAGCAGCTGCTGTGCCACTGGGATTGAACAAGAGGTGCTCCCTCTGCTGGCTCAATGCGGTACAAAGTGTCAGAAGGTGTTATACCGGCGAAAATAACATCTTTCAATTGCATGTTTGGTCCACAGGATGGCGCCTAGCAAGCAAGTCCTGTACATTGCATATTAAAAGTTGTTGCAAGTGCACTCACATGTATTTTTTGTGTAAAAGAGACACACACACACACACACACACACACACACACACACACACACACACACACACGCTCAATGGAGTATAAAATAAAGACCGGGGCAGTTCTCTCACTGGAGTCTCTTAGAGTGGAGGCTGCCCTTGCTAGCAAGAAGTTCTGTGTGTTTCTCTTCTCTGAGTCTTTACTGAAGAAGTGTTTTATAACATTTTCCTTAACAACTGACATGTGTTTTTTGTGTAAAAGAGAGAGAGACACACACACACACACACACACACACACACACACACTCACACTCAGCGGCTCAGAGATGAGGGAAAAACAACAGAAATCAGGATAGATTTTAATGTCAGGAGATGCCCTGTGATGCTGGGGCCATTGTGTAAGATTGGAATGTGTACCAGTGGCTGGTGGGTGGTCCTTGAAGGTCCCGGGAGGAGGCGGCGAGGAGGCAGCGGGTGGCTGGGCTTGAGCTGTGGATCAGGGACGTCATTAATTCTGCCTGGTGCTGCGTGTGCCCTGTGCAGCTTGGATGTCTGCCGCTGACGCTCTGTGGTTCCTGTTCTGCTGATCTCCTGGTCCACACACGGCTTCAGGGTGCACTGTACAAGCGGAGAAGAAATGCATCATTGGTTACCAAAATAAAACAGTGTCTTTCTGCCTGTGTCATTCTGTTTGGTTTCTTTGAGCGTTTGTTTCTTAAATACACAGCAAGTGTCACTCTCTCTCTCTCTCTCTCTGTCACACACACACACACACACACACACACACACCAAAGCAAACACACCAAAGCGCGCGCACACACACACACACACACACACACAGACACTGTGAGGTCTGCAGTTCAAAATTTGAATCTCAGAGCTTGGTGTTTTTGTCTCCCTCCAGTGGACAAATGCAGGTATGATTAGGGTTGGTTAGGTTAAGGGGATTTAGCCAGAGCTTGACGGAATAAAATGGAATAACTGGGAAAGTAAGTGTCGTAGAGGGATGAAAGTGGTGTCTACGGGGGGGTTTTCTGCCGCTCCGCACGCGCTGGTGAAGACCCCATGTCGATAGCACCAACGGTTCTGGACTTGGTGTAAATGGGTCCAAATTTGACGGAATAAAAAGGTCAAAGTGGCAGATAGGAGTGTCCGATCGGGCCGATTCCACCACCACTGTACTCAGCAGGCCCTGCCGGGTCGTTAGACACGCAGCATGGCAGCGATTGGTGACATAACATGTAGCAGTTTCCCTTCACAGAAGCCTGTGCAGCAGGTTGGTACAGGAGCAGGCACCAGAAGCAGGCCTGTGGAGCACTATGTCATCTGCTCGGCCTTGCTTCAGGATGCACTGTACAATTCGATAGCAAGACCTCATGGGTTACCACAAAAAAAACAGTGTCTTTCTGCCTCTGTCGTTCTCTTTGGTTTGTTTGAGCGCTTGTTTTTTAAATACACAGCAAGTGTCTCTCTCTCTCTCTCTCTCTGTCTGTCTCTCTGTCACACACACACACACACACACACACACACACACACAGAAGCAGAGCAGCTGCTGTGCCACTGGGATTGAACAAGAGGTGCTCCCTCTGCTGGCTCAATGCGGTACAAAGTGTCAGAAGGTGTTATACCGGCGAAAATAACATCTTTCAATTGCATGTTTGGTCCACAGGATGGCGCCTAGCAAGCAAGTCCTGTACATTGCATATTAAAAGTTGTTGCAAGTGCACTCACATGTATTTTTTGTGTAAAAGAGACACACACACACACACACACACACACACACACACACACACACACACACACACACACGCTCAATGGAGTATAAAATAAAGACCGGGGCAGTTCTCTCACTGGAGTCTCTTAGAGTGGAGGCTGCCCTTGCTAGCAAGAAGTTCTGTGTGTTTCTCTTCTCTGAGTCTTTACTGAAGAAGTGTTTTATAACATTTTCCTTAACAACTGACATGTGTTTTTTGTGTAAAAGAGAGAGAGACACACACACACACACACACACTCACACTCACACTCAGCGGCTCAGAGATGAGGGAAAAACAACAGAAATCAGGATAGATTTTAATGTCAGGAGATGCCCTGTGATGCTGGGGCCATTGTGTAAGATTGGAATGTGTACCAGTGGCTGGTGGGTGGTCCTTGAAGGTCCCGGGAGGAGGCGGCGAGGAGGCAGCGGGTGGCTGGGCTTGAGCTGTGGATCAGGGACGTCATTAATTCTGCCTGGTGCTGCGTGTGCCCTGTGCAGCTTCGATGTGTGCGGCTGACGCTCTGTGGTTCCTGTTCTGCTGATCTCCTGGTCCACACACGGCTTCAGGGTGCACTGTACAAGGGGAGAAGAAATGCATCATTGGTTACCAAAATAAAACAGTGTCTTTCTGCCTGTGTCATTCTGTTTGGTTTCTTTGAGCGTTTGTTTCTTAAATACACAGCAAGTGTCACTCTCTCTCTCTCTCTCTCTGTCACACACACACACACACACACACACCAAAGCAAACACACCAAAGCGCGCACACACACACACACACACACACAGACACTGTGAGGTCTGCAGTTCAAAATTTGAATCTCAGAGCTTGGTGTTTTTGTCTCCCTCCAGTGGACAAATGCAGGTATGATTAGGGTTGGTTAGGTTAAGGGGATTTAGCCAGAGCTTGACGGAATAAAATGGAATAACTGGGAAAGTAAGTGTCGTAGAGGGATGAAAGTGGTGTCTACGGGGGGGTTTTCTGCCGCTCCGCACGCGCTGGTGAAGACCCCATGTCGATAGCACCAACGGTTCTGGACTTGGTGTAAATGGGTCCAAATTTGACGGAATAAAAAGGTCAAAGTGGCAGATAGGAGTGTCCGATCGGGCCGATTCCACCACCACTGTACTCAGCAGGCCCTGCCGGGTCGTTAGACACGCAGCATGGCAGCGATTGGTGACATAACATGTAGCAGTTTCCCTTCACAGAAGCCTGTGCAGCAGGTTGGTACAGGAGCAGGCACCAGAAGCAGGCCTGTGGAGCACTATGTCATCTGCTCGGCCTTGCTTCAGGATGCACTGTACAATTCGATAGCAAGACCTCATGGGTTACCACAAAAAAAACAGTGTCTTTCTGCCTCTGTCGTTCTCTTTGGTTTGTTTGAGCGCTTGTTTTTTAAATACACAGCAAGTGTCTCTCTCTCTCTCTCTGTCTGTCTCTCTGTCACACACACACACACACACACACACACAGAAGCAGAGCAGCTGCTGTGCCACTGGGATTGAACAAGAGGTGCTCCCTCTGCTGGCTCAATGCGGTACAAAGTGTCAGAAGGTGTTATACCGGCGAAAATAACATCTTTCAATTGCATGTTTGGTCCACAGGATGGCGCCTAGCAAGCAAGTCCTGTACATTGCATATTAAAAGTTGTTGCAAGTGCACTCACATGTATTTTTTGTGTAAAAGAGACACACACACACACACACACACACACACACACACACACACACACACACACACGCTCAATGGAGTATAAAATAAAGACCGGGGCAGTTCTCTCACTGGAGTCTCTTAGAGTGGAGGCTGCCCTTGCTAGCAAGAAGTTCTGTGTGTTTCTCTTCTCTGAGTCTTTACTGAAGAAGTGTTTTATAACATTTTCCTTAACAACTGACATGTGTTTTTTGTGTAAAAGAGAGAGAGACACACACACACACACACACACACACACACACACACTCACACTCAGCGGCTCAGAGATGAGGGAAAAACAACAGAAATCAGGATAGATTTTAATGTCAGGAGATGCCCTGTGATGCTGGGGCCATTGTGTAAGATTGGAATGTGTACCAGTGGCTGGTGGGTGGTCCTTGAAGGTCCCGGGAGGAGGCGGCGAGGAGGCAGCGGGTGGCTGGGCTTGAGCTGTGGATCAGGGACGTCATTAATTCTGCCTGGTGCTGCGTGTGCCCTGTGCAGCTTGGATGTCTGCCGCTGACGCTCTGTGGTTCCTGTTCTGCTGATCTCCTGGTCCACACACGGCTTCAGGGTGCACTGTACAAGCGGAGAAGAAATGCATCATTGGTTACCAAAATAAAACAGTGTCTTTCTGCCTGTGTCATTCTGTTTGGTTTCTTTGAGCGTTTGTTTCTTAAATACACAGCAAGTGTCACTCTCTCTCTCTCTCTCTCTGTCACACACACACACACACACACACACACACACCAAAGCAAACACACCAAAGCGCGCGCACACACACACACACACACACACACAGACACTGTGAGGTCTGCAGTTCAAAATTTGAATCTCAGAGCTTGGTGTTTTTGTCTCCCTCCAGTGGACAAATGCAGGTATGATTAGGGTTGGTTAGGTTAAGGGGATTTAGCCAGAGCTTGACGGAATAAAATGGAATAACTGGGAAAGTAAGTGTCGTAGAGGGATGAAAGTGGTGTCTACGGGGGGGTTTTCTGCCGCTCCGCACGCGCTGGTGAAGACCCCATGTCGATAGCACCAACGGTTCTGGACTTGGTGTAAATGGGTCCAAATTTGACGGAATAAAAAGGTCAAAGTGGCAGATAGGAGTGTCCGATCGGGCCGATTCCACCACCACTGTACTCAGCAGGCCCTGCCGGGTCGTTAGACACGCAGCATGGCAGCGATTGGTGACATAACATGTAGCAGTTTCCCTTCACAGAAGCCTGTGCAGCAGGTTGGTACAGGAGCAGGCACCAGAAGCAGGCCTGTGGAGCACTATGTCATCTGCTCGGCCTTGCTTCAGGATGCACTGTACAATTCGATAGCAAGACCTCATGGGTTACCACAAAAAAAACAGTGTCTTTCTGCCTCTGTCGTTCTCTTTGGTTTGTTTGAGCGCTTGTTTTTTAAATACACAGCAAGTGTCTCTCTCTCTCTCTCTCTCTGTCTGTCTCTCTGTCACACACACACACACACACACACACACACACACACAGAAGCAGAGCAGCTGCTGTGCCACTGGGATTGAACAAGAGGTGCTCCCTCTGCTGGCTCAATGCGGTACAAAGTGTCAGAAGGTGTTATACCGGCGAAAATAACATCTTTCAATTGCATGTTTGGTCCACAGGATGGCGCCTAGCAAGCAAGTCCTGTACATTGCATATTAAAAGTTGTTGCAAGTGCACTCACATGTATTTTTTGTGTAAAAGAGACACACACACACACACACACACACACACACACACACACACACACACACACACACGCTCAATGGAGTATAAAATAAAGACCGGGGCAGTTCTCTCACTGGAGTCTCTTAGAGTGGAGGCTGCCCTTGCTAGCAAGAAGTTCTGTGTGTTTCTCTTCTCTGAGTCTTTACTGAAGAAGTGTTTTATAACATTTTCCTTAACAACTGACATGTGTTTTTTGTGTAAAAGAGAGAGAGACACACACACACACACACACACTCACACTCACACTCAGCGGCTCAGAGATGAGGGAAAAACAACAGAAATCAGGATAGATTTTAATGTCAGGAGATGCCCTGTGATGCTGGGGCCATTGTGTAAGATTGGAATGTGTACCAGTGGCTGGTGGGTGGTCCTTGAAGGTCCCGGGAGGAGGCGGCGAGGAGGCAGCGGGTGGCTGGGCTTGAGCTGTGGATCAGGGACGTCATTAATTCTGCCTGGTGCTGCGTGTGCCCTGTGCAGCTTCGATGTGTGCGGCTGACGCTCTGTGGTTCCTGTTCTGCTGATCTCCTGGTCCACACACGGCTTCAGGGTGCACTGTACAAGGGGAGAAGAAATGCATCATTGGTTACCAAAATAAAACAGTGTCTTTCTGCCTGTGTCATTCTGTTTGGTTTCTTTGAGCGTTTGTTTCTTAAATACACAGCAAGTGTCACTCTCTCTCTCTCTCTCTCTGTCACACACACACACACACACACACACCAAAGCAAACACACCAAAGCGCGCACACACACACACACACACACACAGACACTGTGAGGTCTGCAGTTCAAAATTTGAATCTCAGAGCTTGGTGTTTTTGTCTCCCTCCAGTGGACAAATGCAGGTATGATTAGGGTTGGTTAGGTTAAGGGGATTTAGCCAGAGCTTGACGGAATAAAATGGAATAACTGGGAAAGTAAGTGTCGTAGAGGGATGAAAGTGGTGTCTACGGGGGGGTTTTCTGCCGCTCCGCACGCGCTGGTGAAGACCCCATGTCGATAGCACCAACGGTTCTGGACTTGGTGTAAATGGGTCCAAATTTGACGGAATAAAAAGGTCAAAGTGGCAGATAGGAGTGTCCGATCGGGCCGATTCCACCACCACTGTACTCAGCAGGCCCTGCCGGGTCGTTAGACACGCAGCATGGCAGCGATTGGTGACATAACATGTAGCAGTTTCCCTTCACAGAAGCCTGTGCAGCAGGTTGGTACAGGAGCAGGCACCAGAAGCAGGCCTGTGGAGCACTATGTCATCTGCTCGGCCTTGCTTCAGGATGCACTGTACAATTCGATAGCAAGACCTCATGGGTTACCACAAAAAAAACAGTGTCTTTCTGCCTCTGTCGTTCTCTTTGGTTTGTTTGAGCGCTTGTTTTTTAAATACACAGCAAGTGTCTCTCTCTCTCTCTCTGTCTGTCTCTCTGTCACACACACACACACACACACACACACAGAAGCAGAGCAGCTGCTGTGCCACTGGGATTGAACAAGAGGTGCTCCCTCTGCTGGCTCAATGCGGTACAAAGTGTCAGAAGGTGTTATACCGGCGAAAATAACATCTTTCAATTGCATGTTTGGTCCACAGGATGGCGCCTAGCAAGCAAGTCCTGTACATTGCATATTAAAAGTTGTTGCAAGTGCACTCACATGTATTTTTTGTGTAAAAGAGACACACACACACACACACACACACACACACACACACACACACACACACACACGCTCAATGGAGTATAAAATAAAGACCGGGGCAGTTCTCTCACTGGAGTCTCTTAGAGTGGAGGCTGCCCTTGCTAGCAAGAAGTTCTGTGTGTTTCTCTTCTCTGAGTCTTTACTGAAGAAGTGTTTTATAACATTTTCCTTAACAACTGACATGTGTTTTTTGTGTAAAAGAGAGAGAGACACACACACACACACACACACACACACACACACACTCACACTCAGCGGCTCAGAGATGAGGGAAAAACAACAGAAATCAGGATAGATTTTAATGTCAGGAGATGCCCTGTGATGCTGGGGCCATTGTGTAAGATTGGAATGTGTACCAGTGGCTGGTGGGTGGTCCTTGAAGGTCCCGGGAGGAGGCGGCGAGGAGGCAGCGGGTGGCTGGGCTTGAGCTGTGGATCAGGGACGTCATTAATTCTGCCTGGTGCTGCGTGTGCCCTGTGCAGCTTGGATGTCTGCCGCTGACGCTCTGTGGTTCCTGTTCTGCTGATCTCCTGGTCCACACACGGCTTCAGGGTGCACTGTACAAGCGGAGAAGAAATGCATCATTGGTTACCAAAATAAAACAGTGTCTTTCTGCCTGTGTCATTCTGTTTGGTTTCTTTGAGCGTTTGTTTCTTAAATACACAGCAAGTGTCACTCTCTCTCTCTCTCTCTCTGTCACACACACACACACACACACACACACACACCAAAGCAAACACACCAAAGCGCGCGCACACACACACACACACACACACACAGACACTGTGAGGTCTGCAGTTCAAAATTTGAATCTCAGAGCTTGGTGTTTTTGTCTCCCTCCAGTGGACAAATGCAGGTATGATTAGGGTTGGTTAGGTTAAGGGGATTTAGCCAGAGCTTGACGGAATAAAATGGAATAACTGGGAAAGTAAGTGTCGTAGAGGGATGAAAGTGGTGTCTACGGGGGGGTTTTCTGCCGCTCCGCACGCGCTGGTGAAGACCCCATGTCGATAGCACCAACGGTTCTGGACTTGGTGTAAATGGGTCCAAATTTGACGGAATAAAAAGGTCAAAGTGGCAGATAGGAGTGTCCGATCGGGCCGATTCCACCACCACTGTACTCAGCAGGCCCTGCCGGGTCGTTAGACACGCAGCATGGCAGCGATTGGTGACATAACATGTAGCAGTTTCCCTTCACAGAAGCCTGTGCAGCAGGTTGGTACAGGAGCAGGCACCAGAAGCAGGCCTGTGGAGCACTATGTCATCTGCTCGGCCTTGCTTCAGGATGCACTGTACAATTCGATAGCAAGACCTCATGGGTTACCACAAAAAAAACAGTGTCTTTCTGCCTCTGTCGTTCTCTTTGGTTTGTTTGAGCGCTTGTTTTTTAAATACACAGCAAGTGTCTCTCTCTCTCTCTCTCTCTGTCTGTCTCTCTGTCACACACACACACACACACACACACACACACACACAGAAGCAGAGCAGCTGCTGTGCCACTGGGATTGAACAAGAGGTGCTCCCTCTGCTGGCTCAATGCGGTACAAAGTGTCAGAAGGTGTTATACCGGCGAAAATAACATCTTTCAATTGCATGTTTGGTCCACAGGATGGCGCCTAGCAAGCAAGTCCTGTACATTGCATATTAAAAGTTGTTGCAAGTGCACTCACATGTATTTTTTGTGTAAAAGAGACACACACACACACACACACACACACACACACACACACACACACACACACACACGCTCAATGGAGTATAAAATAAAGACCGGGGCAGTTCTCTCACTGGAGTCTCTTAGAGTGGAGGCTGCCCTTGCTAGCAAGAAGTTCTGTGTGTTTCTCTTCTCTGAGTCTTTACTGAAGAAGTGTTTTATAACATTTTCCTTAACAACTGACATGTGTTTTTTGTGTAAAAGAGAGAGAGACACACACACACACACACACACTCACACTCACACTCAGCGGCTCAGAGATGAGGGAAAAACAACAGAAATCAGGATAGATTTTAATGTCAGGAGATGCCCTGTGATGCTGGGGCCATTGTGTAAGATTGGAATGTGTACCAGTGGCTGGTGGGTGGTCCTTGAAGGTCCCGGGAGGAGGCGGCGAGGAGGCAGCGGGTGGCTGGGCTTGAGCTGTGGATCAGGGACGTCATTAATTCTGCCTGGTGCTGCGTGTGCCCTGTGCAGCTTCGATGTGTGCGGCTGACGCTCTGTGGTTCCTGTTCTGCTGATCTCCTGGTCCACACACGGCTTCAGGGTGCACTGTACAAGGGGAGAAGAAATGCATCATTGGTTACCAAAATAAAACAGTGTCTTTCTGCCTGTGTCATTCTGTTTGGTTTCTTTGAGCGTTTGTTTCTTAAATACACAGCAAGTGTCACTCTCTCTCTCTCTCTCTCTGTCACACACACACACACACACACACACCAAAGCAAACACACCAAAGCGCGCACACACACACACACACACACACAGACACTGTGAGGTCTGCAGTTCAAAATTTGAATCTCAGAGCTTGGTGTTTTTGTCTCCCTCCAGTGGACAAATGCAGGTATGATTAGGGTTGGTTAGGTTAAGGGGATTTAGCCAGAGCTTGACGGAATAAAATGGAATAACTGGGAAAGTAAGTGTCGTAGAGGGATGAAAGTGGTGTCTACGGGGGGGTTTTCTGCCGCTCCGCACGCGCTGGTGAAGACCCCATGTCGATAGCACCAACGGTTCTGGACTTGGTGTAAATGGGTCCAAATTTGACGGAATAAAAAGGTCAAAGTGGCAGATAGGAGTGTCCGATCGGGCCGATTCCACCACCACTGTACTCAGCAGGCCCTGCCGGGTCGTTAGACACGCAGCATGGCAGCGATTGGTGACATAACATGTAGCAGTTTCCCTTCACAGAAGCCTGTGCAGCAGGTTGGTACAGGAGCAGGCACCAGAAGCAGGCCTGTGGAGCACTATGTCATCTGCTCGGCCTTGCTTCAGGATGCACTGTACAATTCGATAGCAAGACCTCATGGGTTACCACAAAAAAAACAGTGTCTTTCTGCCTCTGTCGTTCTCTTTGGTTTGTTTGAGCGCTTGTTTTTTAAATACACAGCAAGTGTCTCTCTCTCTCTCTCTGTCTGTCTCTCTGTCACACACACACACACACACACACACACAGAAGCAGAGCAGCTGCTGTGCCACTGGGATTGAACAAGAGGTGCTCCCTCTGCTGGCTCAATGCGGTACAAAGTGTCAGAAGGTGTTATACCGGCGAAAATAACATCTTTCAATTGCATGTTTGGTCCACAGGATGGCGCCTAGCAAGCAAGTCCTGTACATTGCATATTAAAAGTTGTTGCAAGTGCACTCACATGTATTTTTTGTGTAAAAGAGACACACACACACACACACACACACACACACACACACACACACACACACACACACGCTCAATGGAGTATAAAATAAAGACCGGGGCAGTTCTCTCACTGGAGTCTCTTAGAGTGGAGGCTGCCCTTGCTAGCAAGAAGTTCTGTGTGTTTCTCTTCTCTGAGTCTTTACTGAAGAAGTGTTTTATAACATTTTCCTTAACAACTGACATGTGTTTTTTGTGTAAAAGAGAGAGACACACACACACACACACACACACACACA
>NC_140607.1:164926-187426 GCF_057381915.1 Diplotaxodon limnothrissa | reverse complement strand
CACACACACACACACACACACACACACACACACACACGCTCAATGGAGTATAAAATAAAGACCGGGGCAGTTCTCTCACTGGAGTCTCTTAGAGTGGAGGCTGCCCTTGCTAGCAAGAAGTTCTGTGTGTTTCTCTTCTCTGAGTCTTTACTGAAGAAGTGTTTTATAACATTTTCCTTAACAACTGACATGTGTTTTTTGTGTAAAAGAGAGAGAGACACACACACACACACACACACTCACACTCACACTCAGCGGCTCAGAGATGAGGGAAAAACAACAGAAATCAGGATAGATTTTAATGTCAGGAGATGCCCTGTGATGCTGGGGCCATTGTGTAAGATTGGAATGTGTACCAGTGGCTGGTGGGTGGTCCTTGAAGGTCCCGGGAGGAGGCGGCGAGGAGGCAGCGGGTGGCTGGGCTTGAGCTGTGGATCAGGGACGTCATTAATTCTGCCTGGTGCTGCGTGTGCCCTGTGCAGCTTCGATGTGTGCGGCTGACGCTCTGTGGTTCCTGTTCTGCTGATCTCCTGGTCCACACACGGCTTCAGGGTGCACTGTACAAGGGGAGAAGAAATGCATCATTGGTTACCAAAATAAAACAGTGTCTTTCTGCCTGTGTCATTCTTCTTTGAGCGTTTGTTTCTTAAATACACAGCAAGTGTCACTCTCTCTCTCTCTCTCTCTGTCACACACACACACACACACACACACACACACACCAAAGCAAACACACCAAAGCGCGCACACACACACACACACACACACAGACACTGTGAGGTCTGCAGTTCAAAATTTGAATCTCAGAGCTTGGTGTTTTTGTCTCCCTCCAGTGGACAAATGCAGGTATGATTAGGGTTGGTTAGGTTAAGGGGATTTAGCCAGAGCTTGACGGAATAAAATGGAATAACTGGGAAAGTAAGTGTCGTAGAGGGATGAAAGTGGTGTCTACGGGGGGGTTTTCTGCCGCTCCGCACGCGCTGGTGAAGACCCCATGTCGATAGCACCAACGGTTCTGGACTTGGTGTAAATGGGTCCAAATTTGACGGAATAAAAAGGTCAAAGTGGCAGATAGGAGTGTCCGATCGGGCCGATTCCACCACCACTGTACTCAGCAGGCCCTGCCGGGTCGTTAGACACGCAGCATGGCAGCGATTGGTGACATAACATGTAGCAGTTTCCCTTCACAGAAGCCTGTGCAGCAGGTTGGTACAGGAGCAGGCACCAGAAGCAGGCCTGTGGAGCACTATGTCATCTGCTCGGCCTTGCTTCAGGATGCACTGTACAATTCGATAGCAAGACCTCATGGGTTACCACAAAAAAAACAGTGTCTTTCTGCCTCTGTCGTTCTCTTTGGTTTGTTTGAGCGCTTGTTTTTTAAATACACAGCAAGTGTCTCTCTCTCTCTCTCTGTCTGTCTCTCTGTCACACACACACACACACACACACACACAGAAGCAGAGCAGCTGCTGTGCCACTGGGATTGAACAAGAGGTGCTCCCTCTGCTGGCTCAATGCGGTACAAAGTGTCAGAAGGTGTTATACCGGCGAAAATAACATCTTTCAATTGCATGTTTGGTCCACAGGATGGCGCCTAGCAAGCAAGTCCTGTACATTGCATATTAAAAGTTGTTGCAAGTGCACTCACATGTATTTTTTGTGTAAAAGAGACACACACACACACACACACACACACACACACACACACACACACACACACACGCTCAATGGAGTATAAAATAAAGACCGGGGCAGTTCTCTCACTGGAGTCTCTTAGAGTGGAGGCTGCCCTTGCTAGCAAGAAGTTCTGTGTGTTTCTCTTCTCTGAGTCTTTACTGAAGAAGTGTTTTATAACATTTTCCTTAACAACTGACATGTGTTTTTTGTGTAAAAGAGAGAGAGACACACACACACACACACACACACACACACACACACTCACACTCAGCGGCTCAGAGATGAGGGAAAAACAACAGAAATCAGGATAGATTTTAATGTCAGGAGATGCCCTGTGATGCTGGGGCCATTGTGTAAGATTGGAATGTGTACCAGTGGCTGGTGGGTGGTCCTTGAAGGTCCCGGGAGGAGGCGGCGAGGAGGCAGCGGGTGGCTGGGCTTGAGCTGTGGATCAGGGACGTCATTAATTCTGCCTGGTGCTGCGTGTGCCCTGTGCAGCTTGGATGTCTGCCGCTGACGCTCTGTGGTTCCTGTTCTGCTGATCTCCTGGTCCACACACGGCTTCAGGGTGCACTGTACAAGCGGAGAAGAAATGCATCATTGGTTACCAAAATAAAACAGTGTCTTTCTGCCTGTGTCATTCTGTTTGGTTTCTTTGAGCGTTTGTTTCTTAAATACACAGCAAGTGTCACTCTCTCTCTCTCTCTCTCTGTCACACACACACACACACACACACACACACACCAAAGCAAACACACCAAAGCGCGCGCACACACACACACACACACACACACAGACACTGTGAGGTCTGCAGTTCAAAATTTGAATCTCAGAGCTTGGTGTTTTTGTCTCCCTCCAGTGGACAAATGCAGGTATGATTAGGGTTGGTTAGGTTAAGGGGATTTAGCCAGAGCTTGACGGAATAAAATGGAATAACTGGGAAAGTAAGTGTCGTAGAGGGATGAAAGTGGTGTCTACGGGGGGGTTTTCTGCCGCTCCGCACGCGCTGGTGAAGACCCCATGTCGATAGCACCAACGGTTCTGGACTTGGTGTAAATGGGTCCAAATTTGACGGAATAAAAAGGTCAAAGTGGCAGATAGGAGTGTCCGATCGGGCCGATTCCACCACCACTGTACTCAGCAGGCCCTGCCGGGTCGTTAGACACGCAGCATGGCAGCGATTGGTGACATAACATGTAGCAGTTTCCCTTCACAGAAGCCTGTGCAGCAGGTTGGTACAGGAGCAGGCACCAGAAGCAGGCCTGTGGAGCACTATGTCATCTGCTCGGCCTTGCTTCAGGATGCACTGTACAATTCGATAGCAAGACCTCATGGGTTACCACAAAAAAAACAGTGTCTTTCTGCCTCTGTCGTTCTCTTTGGTTTGTTTGAGCGCTTGTTTTTTAAATACACAGCAAGTGTCTCTCTCTCTCTCTCTCTCTGTCTGTCTCTCTGTCACACACACACACACACACACACACACACACACACAGAAGCAGAGCAGCTGCTGTGCCACTGGGATTGAACAAGAGGTGCTCCCTCTGCTGGCTCAATGCGGTACAAAGTGTCAGAAGGTGTTATACCGGCGAAAATAACATCTTTCAATTGCATGTTTGGTCCACAGGATGGCGCCTAGCAAGCAAGTCCTGTACATTGCATATTAAAAGTTGTTGCAAGTGCACTCACATGTATTTTTTGTGTAAAAGAGACACACACACACACACACACACACACACACACACACACACACACACACACACACACGCTCAATGGAGTATAAAATAAAGACCGGGGCAGTTCTCTCACTGGAGTCTCTTAGAGTGGAGGCTGCCCTTGCTAGCAAGAAGTTCTGTGTGTTTCTCTTCTCTGAGTCTTTACTGAAGAAGTGTTTTATAACATTTTCCTTAACAACTGACATGTGTTTTTTGTGTAAAAGAGAGAGAGACACACACACACACACACACACTCACACTCACACTCAGCGGCTCAGAGATGAGGGAAAAACAACAGAAATCAGGATAGATTTTAATGTCAGGAGATGCCCTGTGATGCTGGGGCCATTGTGTAAGATTGGAATGTGTACCAGTGGCTGGTGGGTGGTCCTTGAAGGTCCCGGGAGGAGGCGGCGAGGAGGCAGCGGGTGGCTGGGCTTGAGCTGTGGATCAGGGACGTCATTAATTCTGCCTGGTGCTGCGTGTGCCCTGTGCAGCTTCGATGTGTGCGGCTGACGCTCTGTGGTTCCTGTTCTGCTGATCTCCTGGTCCACACACGGCTTCAGGGTGCACTGTACAAGGGGAGAAGAAATGCATCATTGGTTACCAAAATAAAACAGTGTCTTTCTGCCTGTGTCATTCTGTTTGGTTTCTTTGAGCGTTTGTTTCTTAAATACACAGCAAGTGTCACTCTCTCTCTCTCTCTCTCTGTCACACACACACACACACACACACACCAAAGCAAACACACCAAAGCGCGCACACACACACACACACACACACAGACACTGTGAGGTCTGCAGTTCAAAATTTGAATCTCAGAGCTTGGTGTTTTTGTCTCCCTCCAGTGGACAAATGCAGGTATGATTAGGGTTGGTTAGGTTAAGGGGATTTAGCCAGAGCTTGACGGAATAAAATGGAATAACTGGGAAAGTAAGTGTCGTAGAGGGATGAAAGTGGTGTCTACGGGGGGGTTTTCTGCCGCTCCGCACGCGCTGGTGAAGACCCCATGTCGATAGCACCAACGGTTCTGGACTTGGTGTAAATGGGTCCAAATTTGACGGAATAAAAAGGTCAAAGTGGCAGATAGGAGTGTCCGATCGGGCCGATTCCACCACCACTGTACTCAGCAGGCCCTGCCGGGTCGTTAGACACGCAGCATGGCAGCGATTGGTGACATAACATGTAGCAGTTTCCCTTCACAGAAGCCTGTGCAGCAGGTTGGTACAGGAGCAGGCACCAGAAGCAGGCCTGTGGAGCACTATGTCATCTGCTCGGCCTTGCTTCAGGATGCACTGTACAATTCGATAGCAAGACCTCATGGGTTACCACAAAAAAAACAGTGTCTTTCTGCCTCTGTCGTTCTCTTTGGTTTGTTTGAGCGCTTGTTTTTTAAATACACAGCAAGTGTCTCTCTCTCTCTCTCTGTCTGTCTCTCTGTCACACACACACACACACACACACACACAGAAGCAGAGCAGCTGCTGTGCCACTGGGATTGAACAAGAGGTGCTCCCTCTGCTGGCTCAATGCGGTACAAAGTGTCAGAAGGTGTTATACCGGCGAAAATAACATCTTTCAATTGCATGTTTGGTCCACAGGATGGCGCCTAGCAAGCAAGTCCTGTACATTGCATATTAAAAGTTGTTGCAAGTGCACTCACATGTATTTTTTGTGTAAAAGAGACACACACACACACACACACACACACACACACACACACACACACACACACACGCTCAATGGAGTATAAAATAAAGACCGGGGCAGTTCTCTCACTGGAGTCTCTTAGAGTGGAGGCTGCCCTTGCTAGCAAGAAGTTCTGTGTGTTTCTCTTCTCTGAGTCTTTACTGAAGAAGTGTTTTATAACATTTTCCTTAACAACTGACATGTGTTTTTTGTGTAAAAGAGAGAGAGACACACACACACACACACACACACACACACACACACTCACACTCAGCGGCTCAGAGATGAGGGAAAAACAACAGAAATCAGGATAGATTTTAATGTCAGGAGATGCCCTGTGATGCTGGGGCCATTGTGTAAGATTGGAATGTGTACCAGTGGCTGGTGGGTGGTCCTTGAAGGTCCCGGGAGGAGGCGGCGAGGAGGCAGCGGGTGGCTGGGCTTGAGCTGTGGATCAGGGACGTCATTAATTCTGCCTGGTGCTGCGTGTGCCCTGTGCAGCTTGGATGTCTGCCGCTGACGCTCTGTGGTTCCTGTTCTGCTGATCTCCTGGTCCACACACGGCTTCAGGGTGCACTGTACAAGCGGAGAAGAAATGCATCATTGGTTACCAAAATAAAACAGTGTCTTTCTGCCTGTGTCATTCTGTTTGGTTTCTTTGAGCGTTTGTTTCTTAAATACACAGCAAGTGTCACTCTCTCTCTCTCTCTCTCTGTCACACACACACACACACACACACACACACACCAAAGCAAACACACCAAAGCGCGCGCACACACACACACACACACACACACAGACACTGTGAGGTCTGCAGTTCAAAATTTGAATCTCAGAGCTTGGTGTTTTTGTCTCCCTCCAGTGGACAAATGCAGGTATGATTAGGGTTGGTTAGGTTAAGGGGATTTAGCCAGAGCTTGACGGAATAAAATGGAATAACTGGGAAAGTAAGTGTCGTAGAGGGATGAAAGTGGTGTCTACGGGGGGGTTTTCTGCCGCTCCGCACGCGCTGGTGAAGACCCCATGTCGATAGCACCAACGGTTCTGGACTTGGTGTAAATGGGTCCAAATTTGACGGAATAAAAAGGTCAAAGTGGCAGATAGGAGTGTCCGATCGGGCCGATTCCACCACCACTGTACTCAGCAGGCCCTGCCGGGTCGTTAGACACGCAGCATGGCAGCGATTGGTGACATAACATGTAGCAGTTTCCCTTCACAGAAGCCTGTGCAGCAGGTTGGTACAGGAGCAGGCACCAGAAGCAGGCCTGTGGAGCACTATGTCATCTGCTCGGCCTTGCTTCAGGATGCACTGTACAATTCGATAGCAAGACCTCATGGGTTACCACAAAAAAAACAGTGTCTTTCTGCCTCTGTCGTTCTCTTTGGTTTGTTTGAGCGCTTGTTTTTTAAATACACAGCAAGTGTCTCTCTCTCTCTCTCTCTCTGTCTGTCTCTCTGTCACACACACACACACACACACACACACACACACACAGAAGCAGAGCAGCTGCTGTGCCACTGGGATTGAACAAGAGGTGCTCCCTCTGCTGGCTCAATGCGGTACAAAGTGTCAGAAGGTGTTATACCGGCGAAAATAACATCTTTCAATTGCATGTTTGGTCCACAGGATGGCGCCTAGCAAGCAAGTCCTGTACATTGCATATTAAAAGTTGTTGCAAGTGCACTCACATGTATTTTTTGTGTAAAAGAGACACACACACACACACACACACACACACACACACACACACACACACACACACACACGCTCAATGGAGTATAAAATAAAGACCGGGGCAGTTCTCTCACTGGAGTCTCTTAGAGTGGAGGCTGCCCTTGCTAGCAAGAAGTTCTGTGTGTTTCTCTTCTCTGAGTCTTTACTGAAGAAGTGTTTTATAACATTTTCCTTAACAACTGACATGTGTTTTTTGTGTAAAAGAGAGAGAGACACACACACACACACACACACTCACACTCACACTCAGCGGCTCAGAGATGAGGGAAAAACAACAGAAATCAGGATAGATTTTAATGTCAGGAGATGCCCTGTGATGCTGGGGCCATTGTGTAAGATTGGAATGTGTACCAGTGGCTGGTGGGTGGTCCTTGAAGGTCCCGGGAGGAGGCGGCGAGGAGGCAGCGGGTGGCTGGGCTTGAGCTGTGGATCAGGGACGTCATTAATTCTGCCTGGTGCTGCGTGTGCCCTGTGCAGCTTCGATGTGTGCGGCTGACGCTCTGTGGTTCCTGTTCTGCTGATCTCCTGGTCCACACACGGCTTCAGGGTGCACTGTACAAGGGGAGAAGAAATGCATCATTGGTTACCAAAATAAAACAGTGTCTTTCTGCCTGTGTCATTCTGTTTGGTTTCTTTGAGCGTTTGTTTCTTAAATACACAGCAAGTGTCACTCTCTCTCTCTCTCTCTCTGTCACACACACACACACACACACACACCAAAGCAAACACACCAAAGCGCGCACACACACACACACACACACACAGACACTGTGAGGTCTGCAGTTCAAAATTTGAATCTCAGAGCTTGGTGTTTTTGTCTCCCTCCAGTGGACAAATGCAGGTATGATTAGGGTTGGTTAGGTTAAGGGGATTTAGCCAGAGCTTGACGGAATAAAATGGAATAACTGGGAAAGTAAGTGTCGTAGAGGGATGAAAGTGGTGTCTACGGGGGGGTTTTCTGCCGCTCCGCACGCGCTGGTGAAGACCCCATGTCGATAGCACCAACGGTTCTGGACTTGGTGTAAATGGGTCCAAATTTGACGGAATAAAAAGGTCAAAGTGGCAGATAGGAGTGTCCGATCGGGCCGATTCCACCACCACTGTACTCAGCAGGCCCTGCCGGGTCGTTAGACACGCAGCATGGCAGCGATTGGTGACATAACATGTAGCAGTTTCCCTTCACAGAAGCCTGTGCAGCAGGTTGGTACAGGAGCAGGCACCAGAAGCAGGCCTGTGGAGCACTATGTCATCTGCTCGGCCTTGCTTCAGGATGCACTGTACAATTCGATAGCAAGACCTCATGGGTTACCACAAAAAAAACAGTGTCTTTCTGCCTCTGTCGTTCTCTTTGGTTTGTTTGAGCGCTTGTTTTTTAAATACACAGCAAGTGTCTCTCTCTCTCTCTCTGTCTGTCTCTCTGTCACACACACACACACACACACACACACAGAAGCAGAGCAGCTGCTGTGCCACTGGGATTGAACAAGAGGTGCTCCCTCTGCTGGCTCAATGCGGTACAAAGTGTCAGAAGGTGTTATACCGGCGAAAATAACATCTTTCAATTGCATGTTTGGTCCACAGGATGGCGCCTAGCAAGCAAGTCCTGTACATTGCATATTAAAAGTTGTTGCAAGTGCACTCACATGTATTTTTTGTGTAAAAGAGACACACACACACACACACACACACACACACACACACACACACACACACACACGCTCAATGGAGTATAAAATAAAGACCGGGGCAGTTCTCTCACTGGAGTCTCTTAGAGTGGAGGCTGCCCTTGCTAGCAAGAAGTTCTGTGTGTTTCTCTTCTCTGAGTCTTTACTGAAGAAGTGTTTTATAACATTTTCCTTAACAACTGACATGTGTTTTTTGTGTAAAAGAGAGAGAGACACACACACACACACACACACACACACACACACACTCACACTCAGCGGCTCAGAGATGAGGGAAAAACAACAGAAATCAGGATAGATTTTAATGTCAGGAGATGCCCTGTGATGCTGGGGCCATTGTGTAAGATTGGAATGTGTACCAGTGGCTGGTGGGTGGTCCTTGAAGGTCCCGGGAGGAGGCGGCGAGGAGGCAGCGGGTGGCTGGGCTTGAGCTGTGGATCAGGGACGTCATTAATTCTGCCTGGTGCTGCGTGTGCCCTGTGCAGCTTGGATGTCTGCCGCTGACGCTCTGTGGTTCCTGTTCTGCTGATCTCCTGGTCCACACACGGCTTCAGGGTGCACTGTACAAGCGGAGAAGAAATGCATCATTGGTTACCAAAATAAAACAGTGTCTTTCTGCCTGTGTCATTCTGTTTGGTTTCTTTGAGCGTTTGTTTCTTAAATACACAGCAAGTGTCACTCTCTCTCTCTCTCTCTCTGTCACACACACACACACACACACACACACACACCAAAGCAAACACACCAAAGCGCGCGCACACACACACACACACACACACACAGACACTGTGAGGTCTGCAGTTCAAAATTTGAATCTCAGAGCTTGGTGTTTTTGTCTCCCTCCAGTGGACAAATGCAGGTATGATTAGGGTTGGTTAGGTTAAGGGGATTTAGCCAGAGCTTGACGGAATAAAATGGAATAACTGGGAAAGTAAGTGTCGTAGAGGGATGAAAGTGGTGTCTACGGGGGGGTTTTCTGCCGCTCCGCACGCGCTGGTGAAGACCCCATGTCGATAGCACCAACGGTTCTGGACTTGGTGTAAATGGGTCCAAATTTGACGGAATAAAAAGGTCAAAGTGGCAGATAGGAGTGTCCGATCGGGCCGATTCCACCACCACTGTACTCAGCAGGCCCTGCCGGGTCGTTAGACACGCAGCATGGCAGCGATTGGTGACATAACATGTAGCAGTTTCCCTTCACAGAAGCCTGTGCAGCAGGTTGGTACAGGAGCAGGCACCAGAAGCAGGCCTGTGGAGCACTATGTCATCTGCTCGGCCTTGCTTCAGGATGCACTGTACAATTCGATAGCAAGACCTCATGGGTTACCACAAAAAAAACAGTGTCTTTCTGCCTCTGTCGTTCTCTTTGGTTTGTTTGAGCGCTTGTTTTTTAAATACACAGCAAGTGTCTCTCTCTCTCTCTCTCTCTGTCTGTCTCTCTGTCACACACACACACACACACACACACACACACACACAGAAGCAGAGCAGCTGCTGTGCCACTGGGATTGAACAAGAGGTGCTCCCTCTGCTGGCTCAATGCGGTACAAAGTGTCAGAAGGTGTTATACCGGCGAAAATAACATCTTTCAATTGCATGTTTGGTCCACAGGATGGCGCCTAGCAAGCAAGTCCTGTACATTGCATATTAAAAGTTGTTGCAAGTGCACTCACATGTATTTTTTGTGTAAAAGAGACACACACACACACACACACACACACACACACACACACACACACACACACACACACGCTCAATGGAGTATAAAATAAAGACCGGGGCAGTTCTCTCACTGGAGTCTCTTAGAGTGGAGGCTGCCCTTGCTAGCAAGAAGTTCTGTGTGTTTCTCTTCTCTGAGTCTTTACTGAAGAAGTGTTTTATAACATTTTCCTTAACAACTGACATGTGTTTTTTGTGTAAAAGAGAGAGAGACACACACACACACACACACACTCACACTCACACTCAGCGGCTCAGAGATGAGGGAAAAACAACAGAAATCAGGATAGATTTTAATGTCAGGAGATGCCCTGTGATGCTGGGGCCATTGTGTAAGATTGGAATGTGTACCAGTGGCTGGTGGGTGGTCCTTGAAGGTCCCGGGAGGAGGCGGCGAGGAGGCAGCGGGTGGCTGGGCTTGAGCTGTGGATCAGGGACGTCATTAATTCTGCCTGGTGCTGCGTGTGCCCTGTGCAGCTTCGATGTGTGCGGCTGACGCTCTGTGGTTCCTGTTCTGCTGATCTCCTGGTCCACACACGGCTTCAGGGTGCACTGTACAAGGGGAGAAGAAATGCATCATTGGTTACCAAAATAAAACAGTGTCTTTCTGCCTGTGTCATTCTGTTTGGTTTCTTTGAGCGTTTGTTTCTTAAATACACAGCAAGTGTCACTCTCTCTCTCTCTCTCTCTGTCACACACACACACACACACACACACCAAAGCAAACACACCAAAGCGCGCACACACACACACACACACACACAGACACTGTGAGGTCTGCAGTTCAAAATTTGAATCTCAGAGCTTGGTGTTTTTGTCTCCCTCCAGTGGACAAATGCAGGTATGATTAGGGTTGGTTAGGTTAAGGGGATTTAGCCAGAGCTTGACGGAATAAAATGGAATAACTGGGAAAGTAAGTGTCGTAGAGGGATGAAAGTGGTGTCTACGGGGGGGTTTTCTGCCGCTCCGCACGCGCTGGTGAAGACCCCATGTCGATAGCACCAACGGTTCTGGACTTGGTGTAAATGGGTCCAAATTTGACGGAATAAAAAGGTCAAAGTGGCAGATAGGAGTGTCCGATCGGGCCGATTCCACCACCACTGTACTCAGCAGGCCCTGCCGGGTCGTTAGACACGCAGCATGGCAGCGATTGGTGACATAACATGTAGCAGTTTCCCTTCACAGAAGCCTGTGCAGCAGGTTGGTACAGGAGCAGGCACCAGAAGCAGGCCTGTGGAGCACTATGTCATCTGCTCGGCCTTGCTTCAGGATGCACTGTACAATTCGATAGCAAGACCTCATGGGTTACCACAAAAAAAACAGTGTCTTTCTGCCTCTGTCGTTCTCTTTGGTTTGTTTGAGCGCTTGTTTTTTAAATACACAGCAAGTGTCTCTCTCTCTCTCTCTGTCTGTCTCTCTGTCACACACACACACACACACACACACACAGAAGCAGAGCAGCTGCTGTGCCACTGGGATTGAACAAGAGGTGCTCCCTCTGCTGGCTCAATGCGGTACAAAGTGTCAGAAGGTGTTATACCGGCGAAAATAACATCTTTCAATTGCATGTTTGGTCCACAGGATGGCGCCTAGCAAGCAAGTCCTGTACATTGCATATTAAAAGTTGTTGCAAGTGCACTCACATGTATTTTTTGTGTAAAAGAGACACACACACACACACACACACACACACACACACACACACACACACACACACGCTCAATGGAGTATAAAATAAAGACCGGGGCAGTTCTCTCACTGGAGTCTCTTAGAGTGGAGGCTGCCCTTGCTAGCAAGAAGTTCTGTGTGTTTCTCTTCTCTGAGTCTTTACTGAAGAAGTGTTTTATAACATTTTCCTTAACAACTGACATGTGTTTTTTGTGTAAAAGAGAGAGAGACACACACACACACACACACACACACACACACACACTCACACTCAGCGGCTCAGAGATGAGGGAAAAACAACAGAAATCAGGATAGATTTTAATGTCAGGAGATGCCCTGTGATGCTGGGGCCATTGTGTAAGATTGGAATGTGTACCAGTGGCTGGTGGGTGGTCCTTGAAGGTCCCGGGAGGAGGCGGCGAGGAGGCAGCGGGTGGCTGGGCTTGAGCTGTGGATCAGGGACGTCATTAATTCTGCCTGGTGCTGCGTGTGCCCTGTGCAGCTTGGATGTCTGCCGCTGACGCTCTGTGGTTCCTGTTCTGCTGATCTCCTGGTCCACACACGGCTTCAGGGTGCACTGTACAAGCGGAGAAGAAATGCATCATTGGTTACCAAAATAAAACAGTGTCTTTCTGCCTGTGTCATTCTGTTTGGTTTCTTTGAGCGTTTGTTTCTTAAATACACAGCAAGTGTCACTCTCTCTCTCTCTCTCTCTGTCACACACACACACACACACACACACACACACCAAAGCAAACACACCAAAGCGCGCGCACACACACACACACACACACACACAGACACTGTGAGGTCTGCAGTTCAAAATTTGAATCTCAGAGCTTGGTGTTTTTGTCTCCCTCCAGTGGACAAATGCAGGTATGATTAGGGTTGGTTAGGTTAAGGGGATTTAGCCAGAGCTTGACGGAATAAAATGGAATAACTGGGAAAGTAAGTGTCGTAGAGGGATGAAAGTGGTGTCTACGGGGGGGTTTTCTGCCGCTCCGCACGCGCTGGTGAAGACCCCATGTCGATAGCACCAACGGTTCTGGACTTGGTGTAAATGGGTCCAAATTTGACGGAATAAAAAGGTCAAAGTGGCAGATAGGAGTGTCCGATCGGGCCGATTCCACCACCACTGTACTCAGCAGGCCCTGCCGGGTCGTTAGACACGCAGCATGGCAGCGATTGGTGACATAACATGTAGCAGTTTCCCTTCACAGAAGCCTGTGCAGCAGGTTGGTACAGGAGCAGGCACCAGAAGCAGGCCTGTGGAGCACTATGTCATCTGCTCGGCCTTGCTTCAGGATGCACTGTACAATTCGATAGCAAGACCTCATGGGTTACCACAAAAAAAACAGTGTCTTTCTGCCTCTGTCGTTCTCTTTGGTTTGTTTGAGCGCTTGTTTTTTAAATACACAGCAAGTGTCTCTCTCTCTCTCTCTCTCTGTCTGTCTCTCTGTCACACACACACACACACACACACACACACACACACAGAAGCAGAGCAGCTGCTGTGCCACTGGGATTGAACAAGAGGTGCTCCCTCTGCTGGCTCAATGCGGTACAAAGTGTCAGAAGGTGTTATACCGGCGAAAATAACATCTTTCAATTGCATGTTTGGTCCACAGGATGGCGCCTAGCAAGCAAGTCCTGTACATTGCATATTAAAAGTTGTTGCAAGTGCACTCACATGTATTTTTTGTGTAAAAGAGACACACACACACACACACACACACACACACACACACACACACACACACACACACACGCTCAATGGAGTATAAAATAAAGACCGGGGCAGTTCTCTCACTGGAGTCTCTTAGAGTGGAGGCTGCCCTTGCTAGCAAGAAGTTCTGTGTGTTTCTCTTCTCTGAGTCTTTACTGAAGAAGTGTTTTATAACATTTTCCTTAACAACTGACATGTGTTTTTTGTGTAAAAGAGAGAGAGACACACACACACACACACACACTCACACTCACACTCAGCGGCTCAGAGATGAGGGAAAAACAACAGAAATCAGGATAGATTTTAATGTCAGGAGATGCCCTGTGATGCTGGGGCCATTGTGTAAGATTGGAATGTGTACCAGTGGCTGGTGGGTGGTCCTTGAAGGTCCCGGGAGGAGGCGGCGAGGAGGCAGCGGGTGGCTGGGCTTGAGCTGTGGATCAGGGACGTCATTAATTCTGCCTGGTGCTGCGTGTGCCCTGTGCAGCTTCGATGTGTGCGGCTGACGCTCTGTGGTTCCTGTTCTGCTGATCTCCTGGTCCACACACGGCTTCAGGGTGCACTGTACAAGGGGAGAAGAAATGCATCATTGGTTACCAAAATAAAACAGTGTCTTTCTGCCTGTGTCATTCTGTTTGGTTTCTTTGAGCGTTTGTTTCTTAAATACACAGCAAGTGTCACTCTCTCTCTCTCTCTCTCTGTCACACACACACACACACACACACACCAAAGCAAACACACCAAAGCGCGCACACACACACACACACACACACAGACACTGTGAGGTCTGCAGTTCAAAATTTGAATCTCAGAGCTTGGTGTTTTTGTCTCCCTCCAGTGGACAAATGCAGGTATGATTAGGGTTGGTTAGGTTAAGGGGATTTAGCCAGAGCTTGACGGAATAAAATGGAATAACTGGGAAAGTAAGTGTCGTAGAGGGATGAAAGTGGTGTCTACGGGGGGGTTTTCTGCCGCTCCGCACGCGCTGGTGAAGACCCCATGTCGATAGCACCAACGGTTCTGGACTTGGTGTAAATGGGTCCAAATTTGACGGAATAAAAAGGTCAAAGTGGCAGATAGGAGTGTCCGATCGGGCCGATTCCACCACCACTGTACTCAGCAGGCCCTGCCGGGTCGTTAGACACGCAGCATGGCAGCGATTGGTGACATAACATGTAGCAGTTTCCCTTCACAGAAGCCTGTGCAGCAGGTTGGTACAGGAGCAGGCACCAGAAGCAGGCCTGTGGAGCACTATGTCATCTGCTCGGCCTTGCTTCAGGATGCACTGTACAATTCGATAGCAAGACCTCATGGGTTACCACAAAAAAAACAGTGTCTTTCTGCCTCTGTCGTTCTCTTTGGTTTGTTTGAGCGCTTGTTTTTTAAATACACAGCAAGTGTCTCTCTCTCTCTCTCTGTCTGTCTCTCTGTCACACACACACACACACACACACACACAGAAGCAGAGCAGCTGCTGTGCCACTGGGATTGAACAAGAGGTGCTCCCTCTGCTGGCTCAATGCGGTACAAAGTGTCAGAAGGTGTTATACCGGCGAAAATAACATCTTTCAATTGCATGTTTGGTCCACAGGATGGCGCCTAGCAAGCAAGTCCTGTACATTGCATATTAAAAGTTGTTGCAAGTGCACTCACATGTATTTTTTGTGTAAAAGAGACACACACACACACACACACACACACACACACACACACACACACACACACACGCTCAATGGAGTATAAAATAAAGACCGGGGCAGTTCTCTCACTGGAGTCTCTTAGAGTGGAGGCTGCCCTTGCTAGCAAGAAGTTCTGTGTGTTTCTCTTCTCTGAGTCTTTACTGAAGAAGTGTTTTATAACATTTTCCTTAACAACTGACATGTGTTTTTTGTGTAAAAGAGAGAGAGACACACACACACACACACACACACACACACACACACTCACACTCAGCGGCTCAGAGATGAGGGAAAAACAACAGAAATCAGGATAGATTTTAATGTCAGGAGATGCCCTGTGATGCTGGGGCCATTGTGTAAGATTGGAATGTGTACCAGTGGCTGGTGGGTGGTCCTTGAAGGTCCCGGGAGGAGGCGGCGAGGAGGCAGCGGGTGGCTGGGCTTGAGCTGTGGATCAGGGACGTCATTAATTCTGCCTGGTGCTGCGTGTGCCCTGTGCAGCTTGGATGTCTGCCGCTGACGCTCTGTGGTTCCTGTTCTGCTGATCTCCTGGTCCACACACGGCTTCAGGGTGCACTGTACAAGCGGAGAAGAAATGCATCATTGGTTACCAAAATAAAACAGTGTCTTTCTGCCTGTGTCATTCTGTTTGGTTTCTTTGAGCGTTTGTTTCTTAAATACACAGCAAGTGTCACTCTCTCTCTCTCTCTCTCTGTCACACACACACACACACACACACACACACACCAAAGCAAACACACCAAAGCGCGCGCACACACACACACACACACACACACAGACACTGTGAGGTCTGCAGTTCAAAATTTGAATCTCAGAGCTTGGTGTTTTTGTCTCCCTCCAGTGGACAAATGCAGGTATGATTAGGGTTGGTTAGGTTAAGGGGATTTAGCCAGAGCTTGACGGAATAAAATGGAATAACTGGGAAAGTAAGTGTCGTAGAGGGATGAAAGTGGTGTCTACGGGGGGGTTTTCTGCCGCTCCGCACGCGCTGGTGAAGACCCCATGTCGATAGCACCAACGGTTCTGGACTTGGTGTAAATGGGTCCAAATTTGACGGAATAAAAAGGTCAAAGTGGCAGATAGGAGTGTCCGATCGGGCCGATTCCACCACCACTGTACTCAGCAGGCCCTGCCGGGTCGTTAGACACGCAGCATGGCAGCGATTGGTGACATAACATGTAGCAGTTTCCCTTCACAGAAGCCTGTGCAGCAGGTTGGTACAGGAGCAGGCACCAGAAGCAGGCCTGTGGAGCACTATGTCATCTGCTCGGCCTTGCTTCAGGATGCACTGTACAATTCGATAGCAAGACCTCATGGGTTACCACAAAAAAAACAGTGTCTTTCTGCCTCTGTCGTTCTCTTTGGTTTGTTTGAGCGCTTGTTTTTTAAATACACAGCAAGTGTCTCTCTCTCTCTCTCTCTCTGTCTGTCTCTCTGTCACACACACACACACACACACACACACACACACACAGAAGCAGAGCAGCTGCTGTGCCACTGGGATTGAACAAGAGGTGCTCCCTCTGCTGGCTCAATGCGGTACAAAGTGTCAGAAGGTGTTATACCGGCGAAAATAACATCTTTCAATTGCATGTTTGGTCCACAGGATGGCGCCTAGCAAGCAAGTCCTGTACATTGCATATTAAAAGTTGTTGCAAGTGCACTCACATGTATTTTTTGTGTAAAAGAGACACACACACACACACACACACACACACACACACACACACACACACACACACACGCTCAATGGAGTATAAAATAAAGACCGGGGCAGTTCTCTCACTGGAGTCTCTTAGAGTGGAGGCTGCCCTTGCTAGCAAGAAGTTCTGTGTGTTTCTCTTCTCTGAGTCTTTACTGAAGAAGTGTTTTATAACATTTTCCTTAACAACTGACATGTGTTTTTTGTGTAAAAGAGAGAGAGACACACACACACACACACACACTCACACTCACACTCAGCGGCTCAGAGATGAGGGAAAAACAACAGAAATCAGGATAGATTTTAATGTCAGGAGATGCCCTGTGATGCTGGGGCCATTGTGTAAGATTGGAATGTGTACCAGTGGCTGGTGGGTGGTCCTTGAAGGTCCCGGGAGGAGGCGGCGAGGAGGCAGCGGGTGGCTGGGCTTGAGCTGTGGATCAGGGACGTCATTAATTCTGCCTGGTGCTGCGTGTGCCCTGTGCAGCTTCGATGTGTGCGGCTGACGCTCTGTGGTTCCTGTTCTGCTGATCTCCTGGTCCACACACGGCTTCAGGGTGCACTGTACAAGGGGAGAAGAAATGCATCATTGGTTACCAAAATAAAACAGTGTCTTTCTGCCTGTGTCATTCTGTTTGGTTTCTTTGAGCGTTTGTTTCTTAAATACACAGCAAGTGTCACTCTCTCTCTCTCTCTCTCTGTCACACACACACACACACACACACACCAAAGCAAACACACCAAAGCGCGCACACACACACACACACACACACAGACACTGTGAGGTCTGCAGTTCAAAATTTGAATCTCAGAGCTTGGTGTTTTTGTCTCCCTCCAGTGGACAAATGCAGGTATGATTAGGGTTGGTTAGGTTAAGGGGATTTAGCCAGAGCTTGACGGAATAAAATGGAATAACTGGGAAAGTAAGTGTCGTAGAGGGATGAAAGTGGTGTCTACGGGGGGGTTTTCTGCCGCTCCGCACGCGCTGGTGAAGACCCCATGTCGATAGCACCAACGGTTCTGGACTTGGTGTAAATGGGTCCAAATTTGACGGAATAAAAAGGTCAAAGTGGCAGATAGGAGTGTCCGATCGGGCCGATTCCACCACCACTGTACTCAGCAGGCCCTGCCGGGTCGTTAGACACGCAGCATGGCAGCGATTGGTGACATAACATGTAGCAGTTTCCCTTCACAGAAGCCTGTGCAGCAGGTTGGTACAGGAGCAGGCACCAGAAGCAGGCCTGTGGAGCACTATGTCATCTGCTCGGCCTTGCTTCAGGATGCACTGTACAATTCGATAGCAAGACCTCATGGGTTACCACAAAAAAAACAGTGTCTTTCTGCCTCTGTCGTTCTCTTTGGTTTGTTTGAGCGCTTGTTTTTTAAATACACAGCAAGTGTCTCTCTCTCTCTCTCTGTCTGTCTCTCTGTCACACACACACACACACACACACACACAGAAGCAGAGCAGCTGCTGTGCCACTGGGATTGAACAAGAGGTGCTCCCTCTGCTGGCTCAATGCGGTACAAAGTGTCAGAAGGTGTTATACCGGCGAAAATAACATCTTTCAATTGCATGTTTGGTCCACAGGATGGCGCCTAGCAAGCAAGTCCTGTACATTGCATATTAAAAGTTGTTGCAAGTGCACTCACATGTATTTTTTGTGTAAAAGAGACACACACACACACACACACACACACACACACACACACACACACACACACACGCTCAATGGAGTATAAAATAAAGACCGGGGCAGTTCTCTCACTGGAGTCTCTTAGAGTGGAGGCTGCCCTTGCTAGCAAGAAGTTCTGTGTGTTTCTCTTCTCTGAGTCTTTACTGAAGAAGTGTTTTATAACATTTTCCTTAACAACTGACATGTGTTTTTTGTGTAAAAGAGAGAGAGACACACACACACACACACACACACACACACACACACTCACACTCAGCGGCTCAGAGATGAGGGAAAAACAACAGAAATCAGGATAGATTTTAATGTCAGGAGATGCCCTGTGATGCTGGGGCCATTGTGTAAGATTGGAATGTGTACCAGTGGCTGGTGGGTGGTCCTTGAAGGTCCCGGGAGGAGGCGGCGAGGAGGCAGCGGGTGGCTGGGCTTGAGCTGTGGATCAGGGACGTCATTAATTCTGCCTGGTGCTGCGTGTGCCCTGTGCAGCTTGGATGTCTGCCGCTGACGCTCTGTGGTTCCTGTTCTGCTGATCTCCTGGTCCACACACGGCTTCAGGGTGCACTGTACAAGCGGAGAAGAAATGCATCATTGGTTACCAAAATAAAACAGTGTCTTTCTGCCTGTGTCATTCTGTTTGGTTTCTTTGAGCGTTTGTTTCTTAAATACACAGCAAGTGTCACTCTCTCTCTCTCTCTCTCTGTCACACACACACACACACACACACACACACACCAAAGCAAACACACCAAAGCGCGCGCACACACACACACACACACACACACAGACACTGTGAGGTCTGCAGTTCAAAATTTGAATCTCAGAGCTTGGTGTTTTTGTCTCCCTCCAGTGGACAAATGCAGGTATGATTAGGGTTGGTTAGGTTAAGGGGATTTAGCCAGAGCTTGACGGAATAAAATGGAATAACTGGGAAAGTAAGTGTCGTAGAGGGATGAAAGTGGTGTCTACGGGGGGGTTTTCTGCCGCTCCGCACGCGCTGGTGAAGACCCCATGTCGATAGCACCAACGGTTCTGGACTTGGTGTAAATGGGTCCAAATTTGACGGAATAAAAAGGTCAAAGTGGCAGATAGGAGTGTCCGATCGGGCCGATTCCACCACCACTGTACTCAGCAGGCCCTGCCGGGTCGTTAGACACGCAGCATGGCAGCGATTGGTGACATAACATGTAGCAGTTTCCCTTCACAGAAGCCTGTGCAGCAGGTTGGTACAGGAGCAGGCACCAGAAGCAGGCCTGTGGAGCACTATGTCATCTGCTCGGCCTTGCTTCAGGATGCACTGTACAATTCGATAGCAAGACCTCATGGGTTACCACAAAAAAAACAGTGTCTTTCTGCCTCTGTCGTTCTCTTTGGTTTGTTTGAGCGCTTGTTTTTTAAATACACAGCAAGTGTCTCTCTCTCTCTCTCTCTCTGTCTGTCTCTCTGTCACACACACACACACACACACACACACACACACACAGAAGCAGAGCAGCTGCTGTGCCACTGGGATTGAACAAGAGGTGCTCCCTCTGCTGGCTCAATGCGGTACAAAGTGTCAGAAGGTGTTATACCGGCGAAAATAACATCTTTCAATTGCATGTTTGGTCCACAGGATGGCGCCTAGCAAGCAAGTCCTGTACATTGCATATTAAAAGTTGTTGCAAGTGCACTCACATGTATTTTTTGTGTAAAAGAGACACACACACACACACACACACACACACACACACACACACACACACACACACACACGCTCAATGGAGTATAAAATAAAGACCGGGGCAGTTCTCTCACTGGAGTCTCTTAGAGTGGAGGCTGCCCTTGCTAGCAAGAAGTTCTGTGTGTTTCTCTTCTCTGAGTCTTTACTGAAGAAGTGTTTTATAACATTTTCCTTAACAACTGACATGTGTTTTTTGTGTAAAAGAGAGAGAGACACACACACACACACACACACTCACACTCACACTCAGCGGCTCAGAGATGAGGGAAAAACAACAGAAATCAGGATAGATTTTAATGTCAGGAGATGCCCTGTGATGCTGGGGCCATTGTGTAAGATTGGAATGTGTACCAGTGGCTGGTGGGTGGTCCTTGAAGGTCCCGGGAGGAGGCGGCGAGGAGGCAGCGGGTGGCTGGGCTTGAGCTGTGGATCAGGGACGTCATTAATTCTGCCTGGTGCTGCGTGTGCCCTGTGCAGCTTCGATGTGTGCGGCTGACGCTCTGTGGTTCCTGTTCTGCTGATCTCCTGGTCCACACACGGCTTCAGGGTGCACTGTACAAGGGGAGAAGAAATGCATCATTGGTTACCAAAATAAAACAGTGTCTTTCTGCCTGTGTCATTCTGTTTGGTTTCTTTGAGCGTTTGTTTCTTAAATACACAGCAAGTGTCACTCTCTCTCTCTCTCTCTCTGTCACACACACACACACACACACACACCAAAGCAAACACACCAAAGCGCGCACACACACACACACACACACACAGACACTGTGAGGTCTGCAGTTCAAAATTTGAATCTCAGAGCTTGGTGTTTTTGTCTCCCTCCAGTGGACAAATGCAGGTATGATTAGGGTTGGTTAGGTTAAGGGGATTTAGCCAGAGCTTGACGGAATAAAATGGAATAACTGGGAAAGTAAGTGTCGTAGAGGGATGAAAGTGGTGTCTACGGGGGGGTTTTCTGCCGCTCCGCACGCGCTGGTGAAGACCCCATGTCGATAGCACCAACGGTTCTGGACTTGGTGTAAATGGGTCCAAATTTGACGGAATAAAAAGGTCAAAGTGGCAGATAGGAGTGTCCGATCGGGCCGATTCCACCACCACTGTACTCAGCAGGCCCTGCCGGGTCGTTAGACACGCAGCATGGCAGCGATTGGTGACATAACATGTAGCAGTTTCCCTTCACAGAAGCCTGTGCAGCAGGTTGGTACAGGAGCAGGCACCAGAAGCAGGCCTGTGGAGCACTATGTCATCTGCTCGGCCTTGCTTCAGGATGCACTGTACAATTCGATAGCAAGACCTCATGGGTTACCACAAAAAAAACAGTGTCTTTCTGCCTCTGTCGTTCTCTTTGGTTTGTTTGAGCGCTTGTTTTTTAAATACACAGCAAGTGTCTCTCTCTCTCTCTCTGTCTGTCTCTCTGTCACACACACACACACACACACACACACAGAAGCAGAGCAGCTGCTGTGCCACTGGGATTGAACAAGAGGTGCTCCCTCTGCTGGCTCAATGCGGTACAAAGTGTCAGAAGGTGTTATACCGGCGAAAATAACATCTTTCAATTGCATGTTTGGTCCACAGGATGGCGCCTAGCAAGCAAGTCCTGTACATTGCATATTAAAAGTTGTTGCAAGTGCACTCACATGTATTTTTTGTGTAAAAGAGACACACACACACACACACACACACACACACACACACACACACACACACACACACGCTCAATGGAGTATAAAATAAAGACCGGGGCAGTTCTCTCACTGGAGTCTCTTAGAGTGGAGGCTGCCCTTGCTAGCAAGAAGTTCTGTGTGTTTCTCTTCTCTGAGTCTTTACTGAAGAAGTGTTTTATAACATTTTCCTTAACAACTGACATGTGTTTTTTGTGTAAAAGAGAGAGACACACACACACACACACACACACACACACACACACACACTCACACTCAGCGGCTCAGAGATGAGGGAAAAACAACAGAAATCAGGATAGATTTTAATGTCAGGAGATGCCCTGTGATGCTGGGGCCATTGTGTAAGATTGGAATGTGTACCAGTGGCTGGTGGGTGGTCCTTGAA
>NC_140607.1:72426-147426 GCF_057381915.1 Diplotaxodon limnothrissa | reverse complement strand
TACATTTTTTAATTATCTGTGTAATTTCTGTTCATATTTAAATTAAGAGGGGGTGGCAGTAAAAACTCTGTAACAGAAATGTCATCAAGTACACTTTCAAACGATTGCGCTGTACGGACTCGCGTACTTGACTACTGAGAAATGACTTTCACGTCAGACTTAGCGGCTCTTATTTATCCAAAGTGCGACACCTGAGCGCAGACCCGGGCTGTTAAACAAATATGAGCAAATGCAGATGTCAGACAGACTGTCCAAATTCTCCCAAAAAATCTGCAGGCACCTGTTTAAAATTAGGGTTAGAATAGAAAATTCTAAGTCTATTATTGAGATATTCTTATTTTCTGTTAGTAGTTAATCTTTGCAAATGACAAGAGATAATGCCTAGATATCTCACCTCATCTTTCATCTGTGTATTACATATTAACTGCAGGAGACACTCATGTAGAGCTAGTATCTCACATTTATTATTATTATTGTTATTATTCATCTGTAAACCTGACGTGTTTCATAATCACCTTGGCTATGTTAATCCTCATGCTCTTCAGGAGGCGTCAAGACGCGGGGAACACAAATGAGAAATTAAAATGGAGCCACAGTGGAAGCAAAACCAGACACCTGAACATGGAAACACAAGACTTTCACAATAAAACACGAAACGGTGAACGTAAATAATACAATATGAAGCAGAGTTAAATTTGGAAACATCACACTTTATTTCAATACGTAAATTAAAACAAAACAAAAAACCCTCAAACCACATTTAAATTACATGCAAGACAATGTAAAAACATCTGTGTTTTTTAAGAATAAAATCACTACATAAAAAAGCCCATGCAAAGAGAAGAGGAAAAGAACAGATAAAATGAAAGTCAGCTGTCCAGCCACTCCAAGTCTTCCCCTTCACCACCATAAGATTTCCGAGTTACCCCGTAGTCCCATAATACCTCCTCACCAACTGCGATGTCCTTCAGGGCAATGAAAAGTATTGTCTCCTGAGGTCCTGCAGGGAAGTTCATTGTAAACTTCTGTGGCTTGGTGTTTGGATTTTTCCGGGAATGGTTCATTCGCCTCCCATAGGTGTCAATGTCGGGATGACAGGCACAGGGGAATGCAGTGGCATCGATGCACATCCCTCGGTCACACTCGTCCCTGAAGAAGAACAGATACCCCGACTGGGGCCTCCGTTTCCCTTCTGCTTCAGTGATATATGTCCCGTGGTAATCGCACACTATATCCCCTTTGTGGAAAGGCATAAGTGCGATCACACCTGTAAGTTGAAAGAGACCATCGGTCATGACAGGGCTCTTAGAAACGTTCACTTGCAATTTGTCTAAATGTTGTGTGCATTTTACCTTTGCCCTTCCGTTCCCCGAAGTCTTGCAAAGCCAGGCCCTTCCACTTCTGCTCTGCAATCGAAGACATGAGGGACTGGTTGTCTTGCATACTGGGCTGCGGAGCAACCCAGGCCTGCAAGATGGCATTGACAGTGGGCTTGTTGGTGTCCCATTTCTCCTTGTCCAAAGCCATCTGCACACGTGCAGGCTGAGGTGGGTTTCCTCTTCTGCCAACTGACTGACCTAAATGAAGTGGTCACAAAGCGACGTACAAGAAATAATGCAAGTGATTATTGCGGCTTAAAAATGAAAAATCAACCATATGCATTTTAGTCAATCACGTATTTGTACCTTAAAATATTCCATATATTTATAATTGAGCTATCTGTGTATATTTGGGTGTACAACATTGAGTCGGTTGAACTTACATGTATTGTATTATTTAATTAGTTCAGACTGTTACTGCTATTGTCTCTACACAAGTGTATTTCCACATAATTTTCTTAGAGATTATTAAAGTATTTTCATTCTGAAATACATACAAAACAAACAAAGCAATGCAACAGAAGAGGCTTCATTAACATGACATGCCCAGGCCTTACCGAGAATGTACCCAACTCTGTTCTTCAGCTGAATATCCCTCCATTTCTTGTAGTGGTGTCTGTGCTGTAGAAAGCCAGCCTGTACACACTGCCGTTTGGATGGTGGCTCTCCAGTCAGCGTGACCGGGAAGGCCTGCAGGAAGGCATCCCATTCTTGGAGTGGCAGATGCGTAGATGATGTGCTACATGAAAGGTGTAGAGGAGGGGATGCATCAAATCCATCAAAAGTTTTTAAATGTGGAAACGTGTAACACAGGTTGACTTGTGGTAGTGTGTGATATTTTAAAAAAAAAAAAAAGTGTACCTGGCCTGTCCTGGTGTCGGTAGTCCTCCTACTGAGCTTGATGCTGACTCAGCCATAGCATCCCCAGGTTCAGTGCTCAGGTATCTGTGGTTTTTAATGCATGCAAATTAATTAGAGCCAAGAGAGATGAAAAAACCAAAATACAAGGGGCGAACATCTCTGACATACAGCAACATATGTGGCTGACTGTTATGAGTCCAGGGTTAGGGTTTCTCTGTCAGATCAAAGAAACAAATCTTTCTTAATATGCTATTGATCCAGTTAGGTCAAGCACTCACCTCGCTCTCAGGCGTTTTACATCTAATGATGGGTTGGACAGTGGGACCCCACATTCTCCTAGGAAGAACTTGCCCCTGTCATCGCTGCCAGCAATTTGATTTTGCAAGGACACTGGACGGATGTTCCTAAAATAGCAGTCCAACAACTGCAGAGAAAAAAAGGAATCAATGTTAAATATCTCATAAAATCAATTCACAAGGTGCCTATAGAGCAAGAAGAGAGTCGCTGCTGAGAATGAATGACTTACTTGTTCTTCCTGGCTGGTTATCTTCAAGTTACCACTCAGCTCAACACCATCAGCTACTGCTTTCCGCGCCATCCAGTCCTCTACCTGTGTATGTAAAAAAAAAGGTGTTGGAGCTTAAACAAATACAGACTTACATCAGCTGTCATTTCACTTATCGTGCACTTTGGTTGTTGGTGGCGCACTTACACAAAGTTCTTGAACAGCATTTCCTGTCAGTCCATGTTGTAAAATCAGGATGGCCTCACAGTACTGTCTGAAGGTAGTCATTGCATATGTGGGGATGCAATCACCGCCTGAAAGTCTTGCGTGGAAATATTCAATATCCTTCTTGGCCACGGCAAGAATTTCCTTCTTATCAGACCTATTGCAAATGTGACAGAGGTAAGACATTATTGAAAGTTTGTATGTGTCATCCAATATGTGGAAGTGGCAATAAGGTCATCATACCTCGCTGTTGGCACAACTGTCGAAAACGCTTGGGGACTGTTCGTGATGATAAATCCACGTGTTTGAAGGCGAGTGCAGAGTTTAATGCAAGATTCTTCATCCTTGCAGTACTCCTGGAGCTCTGAGAAGTTCCAGACTCTACCTTCATTAGAAAACAGCTTCTGTGAAGCAATGGCTCTGGAAGCTTCTTCCTCACATTCCTGTGGTGTGCAGTCTTTCAGGCACACTCTGCTCAGGTGTGTGCGAATGGACTGTTGCGGCTTTTTACAAAGCAGGCAGTAGACAATGTTTCTCTCCATCTTGTTTGCACTGTAAATACAAAGAGTGAGAGGCAGAAAGTGAGAGAGAAAAACTGCATATCAATTTAGTTTATTTTGATAGTATGAGAAAACAAACAAAGAACAACAACAATACATCCACACACAAACTTTGCTTCCATCCCACCCCCCCAAAAAAACTTAAAGAAAAAAAAGTTTTAAAACAAGTTTTAAAGTTTAAAAATGAGGAGAATGGCACATGCAAGTTTTACATGTTCAACCTGTCACGGCTGCCGAGGCGAGCCGTGTGGATTTAGAAGGAGGACCCAAGATGCAGGCAGTGGATGAGATACCGGTGGTTTTATTTACAGAGGTGTAGAAGCAAACAAACAGTGGGGCATAACAAACAACTAAAGACACCTAAACTGGGAGAACTAAAATAACAGACCTGGGAGCATATGACAACGGATGATGAATAGCAGAGAGACGCAGACGAGGAACAGGACTCCGTGGAACACAGGGTAACAGACTGACACAGAGTTACACAGACTGACACGGAGGAACACAGACGAACCGGCAACAGGCAGGAGAACACACAGGGCTTAAATACACACACCAGTAATCAGGGGTTGAGAGACAGGAGGGCAACACAGCTGGGAGGAATCTGGGCTGACGGGACAGGGGAAACGTAAACTGATCACACTCACATACGACGCGGACCTTCACAATAAAACAGGAAACTTGCATTAAAATATTCATTAAAATACCTCATTTGTAGATACCATCATTTTGTAGACCGCGGCTGAATACCCGCTAACTAGCTTTAGCATCCAGCTTCACCACGAGACAAAGAAATCACCCAAACACGCATAAATTCCAATCCAGGCAGAGAGACATACGCATAAATAAATCACTTTCAAACCGGGAGACGCTTAATATCCACTAAATAGCTTTAGGTGCCGAACATGACCACGACAGACAAAGAATCACCCAGTCACATGAAAAAAATCGCGATCGCCAAGATACACATACAAAGAAAAAAAATCACTTCGCTTCTTACAAGTTTTAATTACAAACGATACCTCTGGTCCAAGTGCTAACCACACCATCATTTTGTAGATACCTCATTTGTAGATACCATCATTTTGTAGACCTCGGCTGAATACCCGCTAACTAGCGTTAGCATCTGCCGAACATGACCACGACAAAGAATCACCCAGACACATTAAAAAATCACTTTCAAAGCTAAATTTTAAACCGGAGAGAGAGAGATACACTTACCTTGTCAAACCTTACACTGTTGTTCCGAATACTTCAGAAAATGACGTTCAAATCTCAATTTCAAAACGTAGGAGAGGTGGACAGATGCATGCGGGTCCAGCATACGCTACGGTGTCTTCTAAGGTCAATTTCAAACTGGAGGAGGGGCGGACTGACGCGCGCCGTTGATAGTGTCATCATTACGTTAATCCGAATAGGCCGCACCACTCCCGGCATACCACTAGAATAAAGGAATTATCGGCCCATATTAACGAAAAATAAGTCCAGTGTGAAACAGTCGCTTGGCGAGCGATCGGGTGGTTTAGCGAGTGTCAGCCTCTTAAGTTTAAGACAAGCCCGGCTGCTTTTTAAGCGACGCGGCGCTAGCTACCCAGCTAGCGTCAGTACACAGGAACTACTTCCGGTAGTTATACAAAATAAAAGCGTCCCCCATTATAATCCGCTATAATGCTCTTATTGTGAAGGGCAAGCGGGACGCCATACTTCCGCTGCAAAATGTATTCTAAACGCTTTTAGGTTGTTTTTTTAACTCACTTTATGTGTCTTCCACAATGTTATTTCCCTTTCCTACAGTGTCTGTTACAAATGCTCAGGCAGGACCAATTAAGTAAATTATGGGATTAGTTATCTCGCGACTTCTTGGACAGCCAATAGCGATCGTCCTTACGTAGGCGTTGACAAAACTGGGCGCGATTGGGAACTGCTTTCTACAAATCGTCAGAGGACAGGATGCCTTCGCTGACTCTTAGGGGAGTGACAGTGAATTTCCCCTTTTCTCCGTATGAATCTCAGAAGGCATACATGAACAAAGTAATCGAATGTCTTCAGGAGGTAAGAATCGACTGTCATGTGTATGTCTGTTGATGGAAATGGGGGCAATACCGAGTAGTCATGGCTGCTGGGCTTTGGAGTTGACACATTTCTTGCAAGTATCAGCTCGTCTCACAGCTGCTATCCAGGCTAGATGACTTCTTTTGGTAACATCTGATACACGAGCTCCCTCATGATGCTTCCAGGTGGGGAAATAATAAAAATAGAGCCGATTTTCCAGCTTATTCCCTTCCCGATCGTGCGATTTAACAACCAACAACACATTAAGTGCGAGCCATTGCTGATGCTTTCGCTCCTTCAGCCCTTTGTTTGGCCTGCTAAAATGGCACTTCGGCAGTCACACCCCCTCCCGTGACATCACGCTCCAAAGCCCCATGAAGCCACCATGCTTACCATTTGCCGAAAGACAAGCCGTCTGACGTCTGCTTGTCCAAAATGTAGCTTCACATAATATAATGATAATAATGGGGAAAAAAACATATGACAAAAGAGGCTTCATGTCATTGACCTGTCCTTAGAATTTCTTTACAGTTTCTATGTAATACAATAAATAGCACTCTGCTGACTTGTCTTGGGTTTACCCTGGCTCTTGACAGCTGACAAACAGCTCAAATACCCCCGATGTTTAATCAAGAACTGATTTAAAAATCTGCCTTTTCATGTGTATGAATGATTACAATGTTTTTCAATCATAAAATATTTGCTCTGGCAGTGAAAGCTTACTGAACCTGAACCATCCTTATGTTAGGCTCCCGAGACAGTTTTGCACTAAACATGTGGTTGTGTACTCTCTCTGATAGTTTTTTTCTACTTCTCACCACACTACACATCTGGCCAAAGGTCTGATCAGTTTATGCAATTGCAAGGTGTATATCCACATATCAGCCACAAGTCACAAGAATTTCTACTTCTACAGTGCTGGTCAGAGTTTGATCAAACTTGTACACAATTGTCACCTAATGGATCTTGACACACGCTGTGCTGTTTTATTTATTTATTTATTTTTCACCTTACCTTTTAACTGATCTGTGCAGATATCTGCCCTTTTATGAACCTGATCTGCTAGATATTTCTTTCTGCTAAAAGGGAGATCTTTCTCCACAATGCCAAATCTTTGCTCATAAAAGCGTAGTCTAATACCTGGAAGTCTCTAATATTTTAATGTTGTTACCATCACAATTTGTGTTTTTGGGTTTTCTCCGTTTGTTTTTTATTTTATTTTATTTGATGTATATCTTTACCTGTCTGGTTATTTCAGAAAGTCAATGGGGTTCTGGAGAGCCCAACAGGCACAGGTAAGACTTTGTGCCTGCTGTGTGCCACCCTGGCCTGGAGGGAGAACTTCAAGGACACCATGTCTACCTGTATGATGGCAGAGAGGCTGGGCCAGGAGATGTTTCCAAACACACCTATGTCTTCCTGGGGGACAGCTGACGGTAACAAACCATGTATGTTTGTATCATCTGCAAATCAAGAGTCATTTGTAATTTTACTTGTCAAAGAAGAATAACAGATACATATACAAAAACGCAAAGGATATAAGCTACGAAGACATGCTGTGTGCTTACATCGCTATGCAATAGAAAATGAGCTAGCACTGATTTCTTTATATTTTGATAAATGGTAAATTGACTGCTTCTTCTATAGTGCTTTTCTACTCTTTTTGAGCACTCAAACCACTTTATATTTTGTTAGGAAAATAGGATTTAACGATTCACTCAAACATGTAATGTTTCCAAACATACATGGAAATATTCTACATATTTCAAGACAGCATTTGTACTACTCTAACAAGGTTGTAAGTCAATATTTGGTAGGATGTCCTTCTTCCATTCCCTGTCAAGATGGGTTGTCATCCCCATGTTTCAGCTATGCATTCAAATCGTACAAAGAATGTTTGAGATGTAGGAGGCTGCTCAGCTTGGTGTTCAGGGGCTCCATGAGGTGGTAGCACAGCTAATAGCTGTGGCAGGTGCTCAGTCTCTCGCTTTGGGAAAACAGCTGTTGTAGAAATGTCAATCTGGACAGAAGGCTGATATAGAAGTTTAGAATATACATCATGTTGCAACTTTTGCATATTTATTGCTCAGCTGTTTAATCTGTTCAAACTGTATTGTCTGTGTTCTTTTGGATCATTGCATAAATTCTCAAATTTCTTCAAAGACAGATTTGCGCATATACACTGTTAGTAAATGAGGCCCAATATCCCAGAAGTTTGACTTGATGGTATACTATGTTAAAAAGTGTTCAGTTAATTTTTTTCAGCAACGTATAAAGCCCTAATTGTCTTTTCTTATTGTTGTCAAGCCTACTACACTGATGTCCCCAAGATCATATATGCAACGAGGACACATTCTCAGCTTACACAGGTTATTAATGAGTTAAAGAACACTTCATACAGGTAAGCATTTCTAACTTTTTGATCATGCATGATTGTCTGAATGACAGCTATTCACAATATAAAACAACATTTCTAATAGGTTTTGTGATCATGGTGTAATGAGGACACCAAACCCCTACTGTTAGTATATACTAGGGAGATACAAATTTTAATTACCAGGTTTACAGTATACATTTTAGTATAGCTGAATTTGATCCTGGAATGGTACAATAGCTACCGTTTTTATTTTGTTTTGTTGTGTAATGAGTTCAGTTTCACAAAAAAACACTCAGGCCTGATAACTGAAACCTAATAACAGAATGTATCTGACAAAGTTTAACAGGCTAAAAGATCTCAAAAAGCAACACACAAGTCCCAATTAACCAAATACTACTGGTGCTTTAAAGGGTTATTACATAAGCTATAATCATTTTGAAGTCTTACTGAGTGCAGCACCTTTTGTCTGTTCTGGTTTTTTTGGCTATTTGTGGTAAACCAGTTCTCCCATGTCTCTTTCGATTCAGCCCAAAGGTGTGTGTGATGGGCTCAAGAGAGCAGTTGTGTATTAACCAGGACGTCATGTGTCAGAAGAGCAACCACGTCAAAGTAAGTTATAAAGGCAATATTAGAGATATAAATATAATGGGATGTTTTAACTGCTATGTCTAATGAATTGTTTTAAACACAAAACAGTGAATTTCTTCAAGCTCACTGCTGAAAAAAAGGAGGAAAATCTACTTAAAGTTTGACTACATTCACAAAGAACAAAAATCAGTTGTGCCAACTGTATTCTATTGGACTTCCACTCGAAACAGTAACTTCATCCTTGTTCTGGTCAGCCGCCAACAGTAGCATTATAAAATCAGTTCTCCACCTGCTGCAGGTTCTGGTTGGTGTGGTGCCTTCAGTGTGCATTAGATCTCAGGAACACAAGCACTACTATCGCCCGCTCTAGTTCAAGACGGTGGAGCTTTATTATATCTGAGAGCAAGATGAATTCCTCATTTTTGTGGAAGCAGCTCAATGAAACCAACGGCCACCACACCAGCCCCTTTACATGAATTCCAAATCCTGCTCCTCACATACAAGGTCTTAAATAATCAGGCCCCATCTTATCTTAATGACCTTGTAGTACCATATCACCCTATTAGAGCACTTCGCTCTCGCTCTGCAGGCCTACTTGTTGTTCCTACAGTATTTAAAAGTAGAATGGGAGGCAGAGCCTTCAGTTTTCAGGCCCCTCTTCTGTGGAACCAGCTTCCAGTTTGGATTCAGGAGACGGAGACTATGATCATGCTTAAAACCTTCCTCTTTTCTAAAGCGTATAGTGAGGGCTGGATCAAGTGACCCTGAATCCTCCCTTAGTTATGCTGCAATAGGTGTCTACTGCTTCTACATTTTAAATATTTACAACATTACATCATGACAATTTTCTAATTTTGGTGGGCTCAGGCCATTTGCTAGTAGTTGTCTTTCTACTGCGTGCCAATAGTGCCTCTACCAACTTGTTATACTTGTTCAGTGTCAAACAGGGAAACCTATCCAGGGTAAATTTTCTCAGAGTTTAAAGTAGGCTACTCCTCCACATTCAAACGAGCCAGTTGAGGTGGTTTGGGCATCTTACAAGACCTCACCAGCATGTCAAAAAATAGTTATTACATCTGCAACAAGAGTGTCTCAACCGTGTTTTTCACGTAACAGTCACATGAAGATTCACCTTCCAAGGCCTCCCCCCGCAGGCCCTCTCAGTCCCAAAGGTCAGAGACGGGTCTCCTCTTCTCCAGTGATTTATGGTGCCTGGGTGTGCCAGTCTACATATAACTTGCAATACCTAACTGTGTGTGGAATAAAGCATAAAAGACATATGTGACGCTATCCTTTCTAATGTCTGTATGTGTACTATTAAAAATGAGCCAATGAGCTAGCTGGTGGAAAAAAAATGATAAGTAACGGGTTATGGGTAGATAGTTAGTGATTTTTGTCTTATTGTGGAATCAATTTTTTTGTTTTTCAGGTTCATATGTGCAGAGGAAAAGTTTCCACCAGGTCATGTGTCTACTACAAAAAACTTGAAGGTAATGGTCTAACAGAGTGACTATATCCGTGTAGCATAATAGTCTAGAAAAGCATGTAATTTACCTTTTTTGTTTGTGTTGTACAGACTACATATATCATTCAAATATTATATTATTCAACACTAATAACTTTCTATGTATCGCACAACCTTGGCCTCACGTACTACTGTGAGGAAGTTTGAAGTCCAGGAATGTCCAAAATGTGGATATTAATGAAATGTCTACTGCCTGCTTTTAGTGGCTGTAAAAATTTGAATGAAAATTGTTATGTTGAGAATGTGGTCCATGCATTTGTTACTTCGAGGATAGCAAATTATAATAACTTGTTATGACGCCGTTCTATAACTTATATAAAAATCCCCCATTTGATAGAAAACAGGAAACTTGACACGTGTCATTTTTATACATCTCTCTGTAAATTTTTATCTGCACATATGAATTTGGTTTCTTGTGTATAAAGGACTACTTGTGTTTATATCTGTCTTGCTATAAGAGCTGTGTAACCATCCCAAATTTCTAATTTCTGGGAATATAAAGGTTTAATCTATTCTATTCTATTCCATCAGTGATTTATAGCAATTTATCTTATAAATACTCAATCTTAAGCTTGATCTTCTTTTTTTCTTCTAGAAAAGAGCACTGATAGAGACTTTGTTAGTTCTATCCTTGATGTGGAGGATTTGGTCCAATTTGGCAACAAGCAGAGGTGTGTAATTGATGTGTTCTTTTTTTTTGTAAATTTCTGTTTCACTAATAAGTCTCTGTTCTGCACTTTCTTACTTTGGTAAGAAATAATCAGCATTGGCAGGTGGGTATGTCTCTGTGTGACACCAAAGTATTGTCTTAATAGTAGCTAATGAATCAAATAGTATTTTATTAATCAGTCACTTGATTAGTAGTATCCTCTTTACTTCAGTATAAGATGCTATTTAGCGCTGTCCAGCAAAACCCTTTAAAACTGTAGCCAGTGTGAAACCCCTGTAGGTAATCTATAGATGGGTCACAACTTAAAGTTAAGCTGAACTCTTGATTGGAACAGTGAGGTGACCCAATAAATATGTTACAAAATAGAGGCATTTCATTATAGTGGGTGGAGTGGGTTAAGTGACTTGCAAAATGAATGGGGCTTAACAGATATTTGGTGTTAACCGTTTAGGAATTGCAGCCATTTTTAATGCATCGTCCTCTATTTTTAGCAGTTTAAAAGTAGTTGGATAACTGACTGATAGACAGTTTCATGGCCAGGTAAGGACTGGTCTTTCATCATTTCATGACAAATTAAGCAGAAAAAAGATCTAGAGTTGATCAAAGTGTTGAATTTGTATTTTGTATCAGTTCACTAAAACTTTCAATACAAGGACCAAAGTCATATCAATACAATTGAAGGAGAAACATCATAATGCTGAAAAAACCCAAAGAAATCCATCAGAGGTCGAAAACAAAAATAAATAAGAGTGGTCAAATCAACAATCTAAAAGTACCTGGGTGTACCATAGCCGAAATAATAAAATGGCCACTGACACCTTATATAGGCTACTGATATCAGGACATACGGTGTCCTCACAGTTTATAGAGATCTTCACCCAAACTCCAGCACCCCAACCAATAGAAAGAGGCAAGGTGATTAGTGAGTTCAGGATGAAACCCTCAGCATCCATGAAGACACTAGCAAGATGGGCCACCCGAGATGAGCTGCTTGGGTGACTCAAATACATGATAAGGAATTGTCATGCACAATCCCTCTAGCACACGCACCATTGACATGGCAACTAGCAAAGGCTGGCTTAAAGGACAGCACAGAGGCTCTGATTGTGGCACCACAACAATAGGCCCTAAGCACCACTTCAATAAAGCCAGGAGTCAACCATAGCGCACAGGACCGAAACTGCAGAGTGTGCAATGGCTCCCCGGAGACTATCCAACACACAGTAGCAGGATGTAAGATGTTATATAGGCCTGGCTACACTTAGACCCAGCTATCAGGATGGGTCTGTTTTTGTTTGAAGTTCATGTATTTGATTTCGGATTTGCACATTTTTCCACAGAGTCTGTCCTTACTACCTCTCTCGTTCACTGAAACAAGAAGCAGATGTCATTTTTATGCCATACAACTACCTGCTAGATCCAAAGGTGAGCTCAGTCATCCATCCTCATTACATCTCAGGATGATATATGTGACCATAATTCAGCATTGAAAGAGACTTTAGTGTTATGATTGGCACTGTCATTTCCAATTTCCATGAATCCTAATATTCAACTGCCACTCTCTCGCTCTCTCCGTCTTTCCATTCCACAGAGCCGTAAGGCACTCAGTATCGACCTGAATGGAGCTGTGGTTATCTTTGACGAGGCTCACAATGTGGTATGGTTATATCTTTCCTTTGTTAAATGTATTCACTAAGTAAACTAAATTAAAGCTTCGAAGACCAGAAGTGACCCACTACTAAGGCTTTCAAATTCATTTTAACTTGTATGCCACATAGAGCCTAAATAAAGACCGCTGGGCTGCTCAAACCCTAAGCACATATTAAAACAAATGCTTCCAGATTTTCCTTTTGTTTTAGTGTAGAGAAATACAAGTACATGCACAAATTCACATTAATGAACTATCCTTTTGCAAGCCAGATATTGAACAGCATAGCTTCACAAAAAAATGCATTTTTTAATAAATCCCATGTCATTACTGTGCATTACAAGTGATTGATTACAGTAGATCTACAATTTCACAAAATGCTCAGTGTACAGTATTTAAACATGAACAAATATTTTCTTTTATTAATTAAAGAACCTAAAAAACATAAATTCAAACTCCTGTATGAAATGTACTCTTGGGCATACTAAAGTACTAATGTCATCATCATGCCATAATAGTTGAAGTGAAATGTATTAAAATTTCCAGTTACTTAAGCTTTACAAACAATTTGTAATAAATAAAACACAATGTGGTGCGATCACTATTATTTATAGGCTGATACATATTCCATTTTCAAACATGAAGAGAACGTTTGCAGACCTTTCAATTTGGGGTAGCAATGTTTATATTATATTAGATTAGATAAAACTTTATTAATCCCTCCGGGAAATTTTACTTCTTTTATTTGCAGGAAAAGACATGTGAAGAATCAACATCATTTGATCTCACTCCCTACGATGTAGCCTCAGCCATTAATGCTGTGGACAGGCTGCTTGTGGAGCAGTCTAAAGAAATCAGCCACAGAGACTCTGTGAATGTAGACTTTCATGGAGAAACCTCCGCTTCTGGTAAGAAAACCTACTTGTCTCAATTTCTCAGGTTATATACATGTTTCTAAAAGAGTTTTCCATGGAATATAGTATAGTTATGTATAAATTTCATGGCATTTTGGGCTACTTGTATACTTGTATAAGTTTGGATTTACTTCTACCTTTTAAGTCTTCACTAACTTTATTAGCCTTAGTTTAGCCTTGGCCTTATTAAATTATTAATAGTAATAATTTTTTGTTGTTTTGTAAAGCAAGTAAAGGATTGTCAGCTGCACGTCTTTTAATATTTTCTTTTTTTGTTTTAGGTTTCAAATTAGGTTTGTCCACCATTGCAAAAATCAAACGTAAGTATTTATTAAAGTATTGCGGAGTCAGTCGTCCTGTTGGTTTGTGACAAGAGTTAATTTTCAAAACTTATTTTCTGCTTTAACAGAGATACTACTGGATCTGGAAGCTGCCATTGATGCCTATGATCCAAGTGATCAAGGCATTACCAAACCTGGAATGTAGGTGACAGCATGGTAGAACAAATAAAGTGTGGTCATAGAATGTCTCTGTAGTTAGTACCTTAACCGTAGTGCGGGTTCTCACTTAAAGCTGCTGAGAGAATGATTCTGAATCTTAACTGTTATAATAAACCTAATAAGCACTGCATGTCTCTATGTTGTGTCTTAGCTTCATCTATGAGGTGTTCGAAAAAGCTAATCTGACCTTCAGCAGCAAGACAGCAGTCTATGAAGCTCTGGAGCACATCATTGGATACCTGGCACAACGTAAGGCATCATATTTTGGCTTAGACACATTATCACATCATTTATCATTTGTAACATTGGCTAGTTTTATTATACCGATCAGTGCAACTAATTAACAAATGACCTGTTTGATGCATGTTTCTCCTCAGAGCCAGGAATATTTCTCAATACTAGTGGACTCCAGAAGCTTTCTGATATCATACAGGTACACTTTGTATGGCTATTAAAGAATTTGGTCAATATTAAACTTTTTTTGGGGGGGGGGATTTTTGTCTTTTTGAGTGAAAATTAATATGCATTGGTCCCATATTATTTGTGTGGCCTAACAGATTTGATTGAGGACAGTCAATAAAATTATAGAATTCATTACTCTTCGTTGTATAAAGAGTAGTTATTTAATCACCTTGTGGCATGTTTGAAGGTTCCCCTTTGTTTTGTTATTTTAGCTGGTATTTTGTGGTGAACCGTCAGAAAAGGAGAAACTACACCAGATGGAAACCAACACGGCTCATTTCAAGGTGTGTTCATTAAGTCAATGGAATTTTTTTTTTTTTTTTTTTTTTGGGGGGGGGGGGATACAATTCGTGTTCATATTGGAACCAGCTAAAAGTAGCATATCTTTGCCACAACTATCACCATTGTTCCGGTATATTAAATTTAAAAAGAAATCTTGGAAATTAAATAACTAATTATGAGCTTCTGTCATTTGTTCGGCTCAGGTTCATATCCATCGGGACACCAGCATTCACTCAAAAAAACATAGTGTTGATATGTGGGCTTCAGGTTCATCAAAAAAGCAAGGTAACGGTGCACAACCTGATGCATTGTTGTGTTACATGGATCCACATTGACAGAATGAATTTTATTAATACCATTTATATATTTCCGCTAGAGTGTGAACCCTGTTAAAAGTTATAGTTTCAATCGTTATTAGTGTATGAAAGATTCGTACTACAGGTAAATGTGATGTGTTTCTCTGGAAATTGCAGGAAATATTCTGAGTTACTGGTGCTTCTCTCCGGCCTTCAGTATGCAAGATCTGGTGAATCAAGGCATTCGCTGCATCATTCTGACAAGTGGTACCCTATCGCCCCTGTCTTCTTTCACATCTGAGATGAGAATGTAAGTTAGCTGTCACTCTGACTGCCCTGCTGCACAATTACATTTTTCCCACACCAGCTTGAGTAGCAACTACTTTAAAATAAAAAAAAATAAAAAAAACAATCACCTTTATACCTGTTTAGTCTGAACATTGAACAGAAGAATTAAACCCTTTCTACAGTGAACTGCTGTTTGATGTAGAAACTGTTCACTATCTCATAATTTAAATCTTCTGTTCATTATTTGATTTTTCTAGCAATTGAACGATGCTCAACATAAAAGTTAATGATTCATTTTATAGCCAGGAGAACTTGTTTGACATGGTCTATGAATAAATCAGAATGATTCTGACAATACACAGATCTATGTAATCCTCTAACAATTTGTTAGCATCCAAAGGCATTGTCATCTCTGCTATATACAGTGTAGTATATAGCGAGACAAGACGATGAGGCTCCAATTCCATGCAGTGCAAATGACTAACAATAAATATAAGAAGAGTAAGAAACAAATACACACTTTATGACTAAAGTAAAAGGATCAATAACAATTTAAATTTACAAGTTACAGTTGAAAGAGTTAAATTGACCTTGATGGTCAAAGGAGCTTGCAAAGGAAAGCGTCTGGACTTCTTTAAGTTGCTTGAAGACGTTTCACCTCTCATCCGAGAAGCTTCTTCAGTTCTAAGGTCAAATGGTGGAGAGTCCCAGATATAAACCTAGTGGGAGTTTCCCCCCACAGAGGGACAAAAGGACCCCCTGATGATCCTCTAGTCGCCTGAGCCAAGGTGGGAAACTGGGTGTGGGTCCCAATCAGCCAGAGTTTCGGGTGTGTTCATTGTGAAACCTGGCCCCACCTTATCATGCGAATTCCTGAGGTCAGATGGCCCAGGATGTGAGTGGGCGTTAAGGCGTCTGGGAAGGATCTCAAAACTGGATTATAGATGGCAGAGAGTTGGTGTCGTAAACCCCGCCTCTGTTCAAAGATGGTCGCTCACAGTGGACATAGATGGCTTCTTTCACTCCTCTTTCAAACCATCTGTCCTCTCTGTCCAAAATGTGAACATTGGCATCCTCGAAAGAGAATGCCAATTGACCTTGATGTTATTTAAAGTGACGAGTGTAGCAGCTTGTAAATATGGGCAGGATTCTTGAGAGTGGAGTTAGTCAGTATGACACATGCCGATGAATTTGCGGCATTTTATCTTTACATTTTCAAAAAATTCTGTCTAATACATCTAACATATATGGTTTTCTGTAAGTGTAATGCTTTTTGAAAATGTTGTAACCTCCAATTTTTCTGTCCTTCACTGAATAGAAATTCATCATGAAGTATCATATGAAGTAGCATTACTACTAAACTTTTGTTTGCTGCATGGACAGCGGGGTAAACCTAAAACTTGATCACAGTGAGTTTCTGCTCCTCCTCTTACAGAGAATTCCCAGTATGTCTGGAGAACAGCCATGTGATTGAGCGCGACCAGATCTTTGTGGGCGTCATTGCACAAGGCCCAGATGGAGTGCCCTTAAGTTCAGCGTTTGATCGAAGGTCAGTATTCTTTTTTTAGCATATGATTACTTTCTAACAGGTCACTTTGGAAATTTGCAGTTGTTTGAAATGAAATATGTTTTGCCATATGCCTAAATACAAATTAAGGTGCATGGCAAAACTTATAATTTGCTCATTTATTTGCTAGTTTTTCTGACTTCTGGAGTCAATTATCGTTGTGTAACGATATTTTTTTCTCATGTTTTGATTTATTATAAAGTCAAGTTAAATCCTTTTATGTGTATGTAAGACTTTAGTTAATTTTTATATAATACTAATTCAAGAAAACAGTCTTTTCTATGCACTTTGTATTGCAAGATAAGTATTAGAAAGAACACCCCACCAATCATACTGTTTTATATTCTGCACTCCAGATGGATTGAGTGCGTTAAAATATTTTTCATGTTAATTGTGAGGACTGCCTTAACGCGTTTAAGCCTGTTAACGCCAGATTAACGTGTGAACGCTGACAGAACTAATATATACCTACATTGGTTCTGACTGTGAAGTTTTTACTTGATTGCTAAACTCAAACTTTAAATTTCTGTCACAGGTTTGTTCCTGAAAACATGGCATCTTTAGGCAACACTGTTGGTAAGATCACAATATACAGTATTGAAATTGTTTGGTTTTGCTGTTTCTAAGGAGATTTTTTTTTCTTACTGACATCAGCAACACTGTTAACTTAATGCTCTGATCTTCATGGTTATTTCATATTGCTTATTATCTTTTTCATTAAGTGATGACGTACCTGAACCCAGTTTCCGGGCCCAAACTACTCTGCATTTATTGAGGCTGTTGTGTTTTTAACACATTTTAAGGCTTTTATCTTGTTCTATTCAATCTGAACAAGCCCATTTTAAAAAAAAAAAGTTAGCGTCCATCCTTCGGCTGTATGTTGTAATGTTTTTTTTTTAGAAATCTCTCGATCAGAACATGGCGTACTATGTTTAGGTGGAAACTAGCAAGCTAACTCTCTGCTAACTTTTAACTCTGTTAAATTTCATAAATTCTATTTTCACAGATGCCTGGATTTTAAACTTAATTGTTACCTTGGTTTTGATTGTGATACAGTTTTGTAACCTGTGTTCTTTTCTCAGCCAACCTGAGTCGTCTGGTTCCTCATGGACTCTTAGTATTTTTCCCTTCCTTTCCTTCAATGGAAAAAACATTGGAATTCTGGAGGGTAAGTGTAATTCAGCAGAATCACCTGTGGAAAACCATAAGGGTTTGGGTTTTTTTTTTTTTTTTTTTTAGCTTTTCTAGTCACTTTTATGTTTTGTGTTCTCTTTCTCCATGAATTATATTTTGTATTGTCTAGCAAATTAGAAATACATTTAATGGAAATTTAATATACAGACAACTCTGCTATTGTTTCCAGTGGATGATGGGCCATGCAGACGAGCTTTTGCAACAGTCGTATACGGATCGAATGGCCCGGAGCAATGGGCCAGACACCCTTCTCAAAGTCCACAAAACTTCTCAAAGTTTTGTGGACTTCTAACTATACCCTTACGTTCACGTGGTCTGTCCAGCATTCTCCCTGGTAACCCTGTCCCGGGTAGTAGGAACTGTTCCTTTGACGTTCTATTACCAGGGGCCTTTTAAATCGCTCTTTGTGTGGCCCCTCAACCAGGACCAGTTTGCCATGGGTGACCCTACCACGGGGCAAATAGCCCCCTCACAATTTAGCCTCTGGGATACCTGGGACATACAAACCCCTCCACAACGATAAGCTGGTGGGGCGGGGAGCCATCAGGGTGCGTAAGGGTACAGTGTGCATATTTTAAAAAATAGTAAAGATATCAAAATATAAATGTAATAATTAAAAGTAAAAAGCCTTTTAACCAGTATGAACTCATTTCTTTCTTTCTTTCTTTTTAAGTGAGGTACTCCACAGTCAATTTAATCATTTATAACAATCTAAGATGTTACTGTATAAAGTAATTTCCTGCGTGTGTATATGTGTTATCACCAGGCTACTGGACATGCAAACCGCATTGAGAAGTTAAAGCCCATGTTTGTTGAACCTACAGAGAAGGGCACCTTTAATGAAGTTAGTATTTATTTATATTTTAGGTGTCTTATCACTCGGCTGTGAACCCCTCTTTAAACATTTCACATCTGAAGAAATATCCTAAGCTTTTTATAGTTATAAAAATCTAAAGATTTGAAAGAAATTGAGCTTCTTTCTGTCTATTCCTAGGTCATTGATGGTTATTACACCAAAGTCAATGATCCCCGATCCAAAGGAGGAGCCTTCTTTGGTGTGTGTCGAGGGAAGGTGAGGAGGCTGTCCATGGACTCTGCAAAAGTCCTACAATGTTTTCTGTTGTCATGTTTCAGCTCCAACTTTTGCTGTATAGTGTGGGTATACAGTTGTGATCAGAAGTTTACATACAATCATCATGATCATGAATGTTCGTACAAATCATCCATCTGTACCATACTTGATAGTTGGTGCAGTGTTGTTAGGTGTTAAGCCCTCACTTTTACTCGTCCAAACACACCTTGTAATTGTGGACAACAACTCGATCATTGTTTTTCTCGGTCCAAAAAACTGTTCTCCAGAAATCATTTGGCTTATCTATGTGGACACCTGCAAATGTTGTAGTTGTTGATATCCTAGAGTCCCCCCCTTCAGAGCATGGTAAAGTAGTGAGTCATTTGAATATCTTGTATTTAATTGAAGTTGTTTGAACTAATGATCTTGGAATTGCAGTTCAGAATGGTTCCAAGAGACCTTCCCAATTTACATAAACTGAGTTCCTTGGACTTTCATGTTGTTCTGAATATTTGTCCTTTTTATGCTTGCAAAGAGAAACTTCCAGCTGTAATAAATCACAATCACTGATGAGTTTAATGGCCTTGACCTCATCAATTTGAAAGACAAAGACCTTATGAAAGATTTAAGTGGATGTCTGTTGATATTTGAGTTTATTATATGCCTTTGACCCTGTGCGATTAATATAAAATCTCAATTAATTTAAAGTAGTGCATCCAATAATGTTCAAGTCATAATAGATGAATGCTGTAAAACCATTTCAACCTGGAAAAAGAGCAGTTGAAAGAAATCATTAGAAGCCCAAAATAATCATGACATTCATACCCATGATGAGTGTTCATAAACTTCTGATCACAATTGTATATGATATTCAAAGGACATGTCATATCTTTGGTACCCTTGTCCTCTTGTGTCAACATCAGGCAATTTTTTTTCTTTTGTTTACAAGTGTATTACCATACAATGTTTTGGGAATGACTGTTCATTTTTGTGACATGAATATCTCTCTTTGTTAACCGTTTTATGCTGTTTTTCCATTTTGCAACCTACCTCTTTTTCTATGATGGCTGTGACTAATTGGATAAACATTTAAGAAAACGTAGATATGGAGTTAGGATTCTCTTTCATTTTAATGTAGGGTTACACAAAAACTTTCTCTCAAAGCTGCTATGTAATTATATCTTCTTGTCTTAGGCGAGCGAGGGTCTGGATTTTGCAGACATGTTTGGTCGGGGTGTCATCATTACTGGCCTTCCTTTCCCTCCAAAAAAAGACCCTCGCGTTGTCCTGAAAATGCAATTTTTGGATGAGATGAATCAAAAGAATTCTGTAGGGCAAAAGGTGAAAGAAAATCAACAAAATTAACTATTGAGGTACACTAAAGGATTGCTTGGTCGTATAACGGTAGTTGGATTTCTGTGTGTGTTTTTGTGTGTGTGTGTGTGTGTGTGTGTGTGTATGTGTGTGAACAGTACTTATCAGGGCAAGACTGGTACAGACAGCAGGCTTTCAGAGCTGTGAATCAGGCCATTGGTAGAGTGATTCGTCACAAGGAAGACTATGGAGCGATCTTCTTGTGTGATCAGAGGTCAGATATAGACCACGTTTACTTAATTAAGTAACATCATACAAGAGGGAACATTCTCCACTATACCAGACAGTGTCTCCGAAGCTTCACATTTAAAAAATTCTCAATTAAGTGCTTAGTTCACCTTATTAATTGAAAATGTAAAAAAGTATTCTTAAACTAAAATGAAAAGTTTCCCAACAGATTTAAAAATGCTGATACCCGGGCCATGCTTCCATCATGGGTGAGGTCTTATGTGCGCCTCTATGACACCTTTGGCAATGTCGTCCGTGATGTCTCTCAGTTCTTCAGGACTGCACAAAAAATGGTGGGTAGTCGCACCTGCACAGTTCATACAATGCTGCAAATTCTTTCATTATTCAGTTTTGTTAAGGAACCAGCTAATAGTACTGTTGGTAATCCGGATTTGTGGGTAGGTTTTTTAAGCTCTGAAAAGATAGGAAACTTGAGTTGTGATTTAAAACAAAAAAAATCCAGAGTAGTTAAAAATGTGAATATTTACCTTGAGTATTTTCATTAATGTCTATGGCACTATTTATCTCGCCAAAATATACTTTTAATGAACTTTGATTTCTAGTTTTTTCTGCCAGTTTTTTTATAATAAAGTTAGAGTTATGGGTTTTTGTAACACCGTGCCAACCTTTGTTGTCGGATTCTTTTAATAATAAATATCGGCTAACATATCATATCATTGCATGTGCAGTAAAATGTGTAGACGCTTTTATGAAAGTTGTTTGCAGGTCAGTTGGTCAGCTTCTACTGACAGTGTGTGCATTAAACATTTAAGAGGCCTGTGGTTGGGAAGAAGGCTCCAGCACACAACCACGAGACTGAGTGTTCACGAGACACTCAGTCCTCCAGTTCCACTTCTCGCCGCTACTTGCAAACTTCTCACACCCAGAAGGCCAAGGTGTTGGACACATACCTTCCCAGCTTGAAGAGGAGGAGACTCAGTTAGTACAATGGATGTGGTTTGATGTTTTGCTATGTTTCGTTTTAGCATATTAAAGATCAAGGTGTGCTTTTGCTATACCAGATATATTTCACTAGAATGTCTTTACAATTCATTGAGTTTAAATGGAGAAAAACTACATTAGAAACAATGAGTTCAATAATAAATGGTATAAATTGAAGTGACTAAAAGCCAGTTAAACCGAAACCTACAGAAATGCAAATATTAGTTTTAAAATGTACAGCTGCCCCAATGTGAGTCCTTGATTATTTTTTTGTGATCAGATGAGAAGAATGGAGCCAATGACATGGCCAATTTCCTTAATCAGTATGAGGTGCTGCACAATAACAGGAGACCACTCAACTTGCTGGATGCTTTGGAGCAAGCCAGCAATACCATTGAAGAGGACATGCGAGAGCAAAAGGTAGATCATTTTCTGACATTGTCACAGTGTAAGAAGTACTAATTCACATCATGAGTAACAGACAAAGTGTGTGAGTAATTGTGTGTGTGTGTGTCTGTGTGTATGTGTGAGGGGGGATTACTATAGATTTTGAAGAGGATGAAAATTGGAAAGGCAGTTGGTACAAATGACATACCTGTGGAGGTATGGAGATGTATAGGAGGGAGAGCAGTGAAAATTTAACCAGATTGTTTAACATAGTCTTGGAAAGTGAGAGTATCGCTCAGAGAAGAAGGATATTGGTACAGTTATTTAGGATGTGCAGAACTATAGTAACTACAGCAGGATAAAGTAGATGAGATATACCAGCAGCTAAGGAAGATATATATTCTTGGTGCATATATACCAATGTGTTTCAGGTATGCTAAGGCACGAAAACTAGATTTGTTTTTTGCATTGAGTGTTAACAGAGAAGTATGCCAGTATGGTATAACGTTATAACCATTTTCCTAATATTGTGTTGGTTGTCCTTACTTTCCGAAACAGTCCAAAAGACCTCTGAAGGTCGTCTGGGTTATCTGGCACCAATATGTTTGCAGCCAGAGTTGTGTTCCTCAAAACATTTTTGAACGTATTTTACATTATCTTGCTTAGCCATCATGGAATACTATTTCCATGAAAGGGTGTGCATGATCTGCAACAATGTTTATGCAAAATTTACATCTCAAAGTAACATCCAAGTAATGATCATCTTCTACTGTGGCTCCATTGAAAGTGTGCTCACATGCTGCATCTGTTTATGGTTCTCTAGCTGCACCATGCCACACAAAAAGGCATTTGAGAGGGTCATTAATATGACCCAAAAAAATAATTCAATTCTAATTACCTATTATTGGCAGTGGACAGGGCTTAGCATGATCACCCTGACTGGTCTGAAGCTATGTAGCCCCATACTTATATGTGATCCACTCTGTATTCTGACAGATTTCTATCAGAATCAACCAAGACTTTTTTAGCAGTTTTAGCCACAGTCGCTTTTTTTGATTAGTACACATAGGCCAGTTTTTACTCATTAGTGAGCCTTGGCCACCCATGACCCTGTCGCTGGTTCACACACTTTCTTTCTTGAACCACTTTTGATAGATACTGACCATTGCAAACTGGAAATTAATATAAACCAAGACAGGTACCATGATGAAGAGAGAATCAATCTTCTTCACTTCAGCTGTTAGGGTTCATAATGTTAAGCCTAATCTGGTATATAGAGAAGGTCAGAAGTATTCGCATTGTGTCTTTTTGGACCTCACATGGTAGCATGCCAAGAAAGGAAATATGGTACTGCAGAAATAAGTCAGAGTAAGAGCCAGATACATGAGTAGGTGTGCAGTAGGAATGACAGATGGGGATCTGATCTGGGCCACTTTTGTTTGCAGTACTAATGGTTGACAGATGAGGTCAGGCAGTAGTCTCCATGGACTGTGATGTTCTCAGACAACATTGTGAATTGTAGTGAGAGATGTAAGCACGTGGAAGACAGTCTTGAGAGCTGGAAGTATACTTAGTTTTTGATTGATTTCTGTACTTGTAAAATAGTGGTAAAAAAGTTTATGCTGCTCAGATTTTGTTTCTTCTAATGTCATTGAAGAAGCTGGGTGTCCCTGAGGATTTGTCTCAAGAACGTAAACCCAGCAGGGCTAAGACATTCCTGGCGGACATGAAGAAGTCCCTGAGTGAGGTCTGCTGTCACCGCATCATACGGGCGCTGCACACCTACAAAAAGACTGATGACCTGAATCACCTGCTGACTGAAACCGCATTTTTAGGCAAAGACACTAATACTCAGAATCTCCTACATGGTAAATCTTCTGCTGTCATAAATTAATAGCTGCAAAAATACCTCACTTGGTTAACACTGAGACTTTAAGAATGACAATATACTCACTGGAGGCATGAGAGTACGCTCTCTCACCTACATCTATGAAGTATACCTGCTTTGCACAGGTCTGAACTCGGAACACGTTTTCTAGATTTACGAGTAGTTCATATTACTCTCTAGGTAAAATGTGTCTAACCAATTCACTTATTTACAAATCCATTAAAGTCATTATCTTTTTTTCAACTCTTTCGAATTGAATGAAATATTTTAAATTATTATTTTTTTAATATTAATTTGTTTATTTAAAATCTCACGCCAGCAAAATAGTTGAAATATGTGCAGAATGCATTGACTTATTGAAACAAGCAGGGATTTTGATTTTCAACTTGGTCATGCACAGTACAAAATTGTAAAAGTTGTGTTTTGTCCAAATGGTAAAGATGAAATGAGCTTTAATTCAAGATAGAGAGAGAACTCTTTATTGTAATTGCACATTCATACCTATCACAATAGTAAAACAAAATAGAAAAATTTCCCACGTCGGCACTACAAACCAGGATAATTGTTAACATGGATTGTTTTTAATAACTGGGTAAAAATCTCTTGCAGTCAGTGATTTCCTAAATTGTCCCATCAACATCACCATATTTAATTTCAGCCTTCATACATGTTGACCATGGCTTGCCCACCTCAACTTGGATGAACTGGCATGTTTGGATACAGTGCAGATCATAGTTGGTCAATATGAATTTCCACTCTTTTCTTAAATTGATTTCTCTACCATAATATGTATACGTAATGAAACTATGTACTGTGGATAGGATCATTGCGTTCTTTGTAGTTTGCCCAGTTTTTCACAATAGCTTAGGAACCCCTCAACCAATGTTACTTTTAAAAAACTGAATATATCTGTATTCATTATCAGACATTTACACAATACTAATAACAATGTCAAAGTCATAATTTCGCACCAATATAACAGTGTGTTAGTGGAATATTGCTAAAACAGTTTGTAGTTGATTGCTATTGCTGCCTTGTGTCACAGGCCTCTACCACTTTGTTCGCCCACACCACAAAAAGAGGTTTGATGAAAATTGCCAGAAGATGGCAAGGCAGGGCTGTGGATACAAACCTGATCACACTCTGTCCAAGGATAGGAAGAATACAGTAATGCTGCAGAACGGTAAGAAACATTATCTGATATTTACTTAGTGCTCTTGTGCGAACAGATCAAGTTAAATTTTAGTTAAATGCCTGCTGTGGATGTCATATTATAGTTTGTGGTGTATCTACTCACAGACAAGTCCAAGTAGTTTGGAGATGACATTTGGGTGGAAGATGTCAGACTGGCGTATCACCTCTTCCAGGATGTCTCCTATTCCAGCAGAGAAGATGACTTGTCATTTGAGGACAACTTTACAAAAATGTTTTCAACGTTCAATAAAATAAACCAGCCATTCAGTGACTCCCGTACCTCAGCTTGGCTTCAGAGTTGTGTTCTTATGAACGTATGTATGTATATGTGGACAGTGATTGTGGAGAAGTGTTCTGGCAAATTGGAAAGACAATTAAAATTACAAAAAGCCAAACAGACAAAAGCTGTCTTGGAATCAACATTCAAAACATGATCACTACTGTATAAAAAAAAAGGTCCATAAATTACAAATGAATATGTTGCTTAACTGTAAACTGTAATCTCAGGTAACAAGGCAATTCAAGTGGCTTTTATTTTAATTTCAACCATGTATAGTGTTACAGTACAGAGTGAAGTGAGACAGCGTTCCTCTGAGACCCTGGTGCTACATACGACATATAACGGACAAACACAGGACTACTAACATCAGTCATAGTAAATGTTCTGTAAGAAAGATTGCCAACTCTAACTACATAAACCTGTAGTGGACATTTCAGTTAAGTAATTATATAATCTACACATTAAGGCCACTATTCAGCATCAACATGGACTGTCAACTTACAACATGAAGCATGTAGAGGTGAGCACTATTGCTGTTTTTCTAGCAATTTATATAGATCCAGCCAAGTGCTGCCTTTTGGTGGTTGCATTGTGCATAAGCAGCATGACCCTATAGAAAACAAGACGAAAGGAAAGCTTTGTACAATGTCATCACTCTGAGATGGACATCAAAAGTTTCCACGAGGACTCTGTGCCTCCCTGGACTACTTCAACCACAAAAACAAGAAGGGCTGGAGATGTGTCAAACCTCAACATATTAACCAAAGGAAGAGCAGGGAAAGAAGAACTAAGTAAAATCACAGGGGGACCCTGAGAGCTTCAAAAGACCAATCCCTGGCGCTCTGATCAAGATTCCTGTGGATGCAACTCATCAGGGAATGGCAACGAGGAAGAGGAGAGGGGAGGCCTGTGGGAGTAGCATAGTGAGAACAACCACACATCTGCCAACTGAGTCAGCACTGCAGGATTGATCAGAATGACACAGAATGGCCCTGTCACAAGCCTATTTAGATATGCTTGAAAACAGACTTTGGGGGGACATGTGATACCACTGACTACTCCCCAGCTTTTTCCAACTTGGATGTTGTATGTGGAGTTTGTTGCTTTTTTCTCCTCTATCTCTCTCCACGTTTATATACATTATTTTAATCGTGTGTGTTTTGGTCTGCCTCTGTAATGTGAGTGTCAGCCCAGTGATGCTCCAATTCAAAGTGACATTGCTTTGGCAATGACTCCATCTAATGGTTAAATTTCTGAACTGCAGGCTCAGTAAGTAAGTAAGTAAGTAAGTAAGTAAACTTAATTTATTAAGCGCTTTTCACAGACAGACATTCACAAAGCGCTGTACACAAATATTAAAATAAACAATAAAATCAATAGACATTATATACAATGTAAAAGATCAAATGTAATTAGTGTAAAAAATATAAAATGTAGATCAACAAAAGGCTTGTTTGAACAGAAGAGTTTTTAACTGTTTTTTAAAAGAATCCACAGAGTCAAGCAAACGTAGTGGTAGTGGTAAACTGTTCCACAGCCTTGGTGCAACAGACTGAAAGGCTCTGTCCCCTTTTGTCTTCAGTCGTGTACGGGGAACAACTAAGAGACTCTGAGTCTGTGAGCGGAGATGACGAGCAGCAGTGTATTTTAAAAGAAGCTTGGATAAGTAATCTGGAGCCGTTTAGTGCTCTGTATGTTTAAACAAGAATTTTAAAGCGAATTCTAAACTCTATTGGGAGCCAATGTAAAGAATATAAGATGGGAGTGATGTGAACACGCTTGGTAGAGCGAGTTAGTAGTCTGGCTGCTGCGTTTTGTATTGTCTGGAGGCGAGAGAGAGATGATTTATCCAAGCTAGTAAACAGGGAATTACAGTAATCTAAGTGTGATGACACAAATGCATGAATGAGTTTCAGTCACAAAAACGCAATATTTTGACCATTACTGAGCTTACACTTGAGAATACTATTTGACCTTTGTGACCTTTTGTACTCCTATTGATATATGTTATATTGTACAAATAGTTCATTAAACACACATTTTCTCAATTTGATGACAAAACAAACAAACTGGGAAATAATTATTGGCTTTATTTGTCACACCGTGACTGTGGCTGTGGTCTGTGGCAAATTTTCATCTTCACCACTGTACGTGGAGTCTAGCAGTTATCTTTGTGAAAAACAAAGGATCTTGCGGTGCTTGCGGGCAAAATTGGTGCTTGAGGGCACTTCTGAACTCCTTTCAGGCTCTTTTACTCGGTCTTGTCTCACTAGGGTGGGCTGTTATGCAGTGAAAGCAGGTGGGAAGATGTGAGGGACACTTCTTCAAAGAATTTGTTTTCAAAAAAATATTTATCACTTTACACAATATTTATCACTAAGCAAATGTCTACGTGACTTTTGACATGAAACTCTTGTATGATAAACAACTTACAGCTTCCTCTTACTGTAAGAACATGCAGATTTAGAAAAAGGGGAACCTCAGCTCTGAATTCTTAGAATAACTCTGTTGTATTTGTACACACACACACACACACACACACACACAGACACACAGAGAAGTATAAATAAAGCACACACACAGTGATGAGACGCAGGTCTTGCGTCCATGACTGCCCTCGCGAGTTAAAGACAGCTGCAGTGTTTGTGTTTTCTAACTCAGGTGTCTCAGCTGAAGAACTGCGGGGTGATTTTAAGAAATCCCCTGTCAATTGGTTATGAGCAAAAATTGTTTCTATAAAATAAAAATTAAAAAAACACAAAAAAAACCCCAGTTTTAACCGTAACGTGAAGTACACATTTTATTATTTTTTTCCTTTTAGTGAAAGGAAACAGCCGTCGCCGGTATGCTAGTGCGCACGCTCCACCCCCTCCTACGCCTCTTTTCCCCCCTTCTTTTTGCTTTGTGAATAAACAGAAATGTGACTTTTGCTTCATAAACAGTTTGACAAACAAGTGGTGCCTGCAGGGTGTATATTCATGGTATAACCGGCATAAACACAGCCTCACTTCGTGTGTGATTGTGCAGGAAATACAACTGTGCGCTCAGCTTCGAAAAAGGACCGCATCTATCCATTTATCCTCATCTCACCTCTATGTATGTGCTCTCTTTGAGCGCAGGTGCGGCTCTTTGCTGTGACACATCTCTAATGTAGTCTAGACGCTCCGGCGCCAGGGGTCATCGGGTGACACACACACACACACACAAACAACAAGTAACACAACATGGACCATGAACTCTGCGTGACTCAACTATACCAAGACAGTTCACCTATTACGAGCCTTTAAAGTAAGCTTATTGCTAAATAGTCTTGATATTTAATCAACAGGTAAGGTAACACCTGATTCTGTTCACATGGACTGAGTTTTTTCAGTGCTAAATAGTCTGCACATCCCGGCTCTTATTATTTATTTTGCTGCGTTATTTTGCAAAATTATCTAATCTAAAAATAAACTACATAAATGAGTGCGATGCAATATTTTGCTCTTGGTGTTTTCAGTCCTTTATGTCCATCTTATGTGTCCTTTTTTTCTGTTATCAATCAACCAACCGATCATTCGATTAAAGGCCTGTCAACGGGCTTCGTAAAGGTTCTTTTAAGGTCACCAGAAAGCTACATAAAAGACTGCACCTGCACCTGCACCAAAGTTCTTTTTTTTTTCTCTCTATCTCCGAACATTGTTGCATTTTAAAACCTTCTTCAGTGAGCTATAAATATGAGGCGCTCCAAACACACTCTCAGTTTTACTTCTGCCAAAAAATGACCACAATGCCGAGACAACTGGAGGTCCAGAACTCGATCCTCACTGGTGGGGACAGCTTTAACATGTGGCACGACTACATGAATCTGAGCCAAGTGTTCGAGAAACTGTGCAGCAACCGTGAGGTTGATAACCGAGACACCGAGCGTCCAAAGAAGGGACAAGCGCCCCCTTGGAGTAAGGTCCACACTTCCACTCGGGGGAAGAAATCCTCCAAAAACTCATCACAGTCCAGTCCGACCAGCAGCGCGTCGGACACCAGCAGCAGCGCCTCATCCTCGGACTACTGCCGCTTATGCAAGCAGAACGGGGAGACTCCGAGGGTGTACCTATCTCACAAGCTCAAATCAGACGACGGGATAGTTTTCTGCCCCGTCCTCCGGAACTACACTTGCCCGATCTGCGAAGCCACCGGTGACAGCGCTCACACACGCAAGTACTGCCCGCAGATGAAGTGCGAGGCTGCTGGGAGGATGCAGACGGTAGGCAAGTTCTGGTAGCTGCTGAAAACTGAAGCTGCGAGAAACTGTACATATTTACCGAACTGTTTGGGGTATGTGTTCGTGTTGGCAGAGACCGTTTCAGTTCCAAAGACTGTTTCAAGTTTGACTGTCAAACACTCCGCTGCAGTCTGCAGCAAGGAGCTCTCATCCAGCACATCTGTGGAGCCCCGAGCCGGGGTGAGCGCTCTCAAACCTCGGTAAAAATTAAACTCTTTAAAGTCCTCGAGTGTTTATTGTTGTTGTTATTGTTGTTGTTGTTGTTTAATATGATACAATTTCGGGGGTACTTCATAGGTCACAAGTGAAACACTAAAGTGGCTAACCTTTCTGTGGAATTAAATAGATTTCTAAAAATGTGCCCATAGTGTCAGTGCGCGAGTCTTTTAGTTAAAATGCAAATGCTATATTATCCCTCATGTCAGACAGATTATTCGACAAAAACGTCAGTATTTTGTCTTTTTTTTTTTTTTTTTTTTTTTTTTTGGTATTATAGAAAATTTTTAACTCACATGCAACTCTTCCACTTGAAGTTACAGATGTACCTGAACTCACCAGAGAACATGCGTCATAAAAAAATAATTAAATTAAATTAAAAGTAACACTTCAAGGCAAAAGTGAAACGATTATGTGAAGTGAGAAATTGAATTAAGGTTCAATAGTTTTAGTTTCAAAATAGAGGGGCTGGGGAAATACAGTATACAAGGTCAAAACAGAGTTTGTACAAGTTTGTACAAAGACAGCTGCAGTGTTTGTGTTTTCTAACTCAGGTGTCTCAGCTGAAGAACTGCGGGGTGATTTTAAGAAATCCCCTGTCAATTGGTTATGAGCAAAAATTGTTTCTATAAAATAAAAATTAAAAAAACACAAAAAAACCCCCAGTTTTAACCGTAACGTGAAGTACACATTTTATTATTTTTTTCCTTTTAGTGAAAGGAAACAGCCGTCGCCGGTATGCTAGTGCGCACGCTCCACCCCCTCCTACGCCTCTTTTCCCCCCTTCTTTTTGCTTTGTGAATAAACAGAAATGTGACTTTTGCTTCATAAACAGTTTGACAAACAAGTGGTGCCTGCAGGGTGTATATTCATGGTATAACCGGCATAAACACAGCCTCACTTCGTGTGTGATTGTGCAGGAAATACAACTGTGCGCTCAGCTTCGAAAAAGGACCGCATCTATCCATTTATCCTCATCTCACCTCTATGTATGTGCTCTCTTTGAGCGCAGGTGCGGCTCTTTGCTGTGACACATCTCTAATGTAGTCTAGACGCTCCGGCGCCAGGGGTCATCGGGTGACACACACACACACACACAAACAACAAGTAACACAACATGGACCATGAACTCTGCGTGACTCAACTATACCAAGACAGTTCACCTATTACGAGCCTTTAAAGTAAGCTTATTGCTAAATAGTCTTGATATTTAATCAACAGGTAAGGTAACACCTGATTCTGTTCACATGGACGGAGTTTTTTCAGTGCTAAATAGTCTGCACATCCCGGCTCTTATTATTTATTTTGCTGCGTTATTTTGCAAAATTATCTAATCTAAAAATAAACTACATAAATGAGTGCGATGCAATATTTTGCTCTTGGTGTTTTCAGTCCTTTATGTCCATCTTATGTGTCCTTTTTTTCTGTTATCAATCAACCAACCGATCATTCGATTAAAGGCCTGTCAACGGGCTTCGTAAAGGTTCTTTTAAGGTCACCAGAAAGCTACATAAAGACTGCACCTGCACCTGCACCAAAGTTCTTTTTTTTTTCTCTCTATCTCCGAACATTGTTGCATTTTAAAACCTTCTTCAGTGAGCTATAAATAGGTCACAAGTGAAACACTAAAGTGGCTAACCTTTCTGTGGAATTAAATAGATTTCTAAAAATGTGCCCATAGTGTCAGTACAGGATTGTGAACATCGCAACGCAAAGTTTTTGATTTCTCTCAAAACATATATTTCTTTTCATGTTGAACAGATAATATCTTTAATTTGAGTCAAAGTGATTTGCACTTGAACACGCCCACCAGAAATAGACCGGGACCCATTTTTATTCTGCATGGCTGCTGGAAACATCATGTCACATCTTTGATTAATTTCATCTGAAAATAAACGTAAGTAAAGCCAAGTGTGTTACAAAAGCTTTTATAATTTGTATTGCCAAAATCGCAGAAAATAACCCCATTTAAGCTGGGTCGACAGCCACCCCTAATTTTTGCATGATTGTAGCTGCTAGCTATAAGCTAGCTAGCTATCCTGCGCAACGTTAGAACTGGTTACCAGAAACCGACCATCACAGTCGGGAATACAAGTTAGTATACTGGTAAAAAACGGCTTTTTGCCTAACTAGCTAGCGTTACCACGATGCATCGGTGGTGGATAAAGCTAGCTAGCATAAGTTCATAGTTCATAACATTCATAGTATAACTCCGTGCTCCGCTTCGTTTGAATTTTTCTGGTGAGCTCGCGGTTTCTAGACACAAGCTTGTGTTTGTGCGCGCACGTTTGTCTCTCTTCATATAAATATCTGTGTGTTATGTGTGTGTACACCGAGCGCAAAAGATAATTATTAATGTGCATGATTTAGAGACAGAAATAACAAGCCAGCATATAAGATCAATGACATAAGACTAATTCCTTCAATTGACTTTCAGGCGCAGCTCGGAAAAATGTGCATTTTCTGAAGAAATTTTAATTTTAACAGCAAAAAATTGACCCTATGCCAAACTTAGTCGCTAATGGCTGGTCTGTAGACTGTTTGGTATGTCATGTTACGTATTTCTTGGTTTTTCTATGTAATGTGTTTTATAGAGAAGTAACATTATTCTTTTTTTTCTGTATGCTTTCAGAACCACAGATCGCTCCATCCATTCCATGGCTGAAGCATACATTTTCATTTAATCTGAACAGGTATCATTTTGCATTTACACTGCACATCCTTTTTAAACATTTCATAATAATCTAGACTCTCCCTCATTATCCTCTCATTCACCTTGCTGATGTGTTGAGGACTTGATAAAAGAATACATGGTATGTCCATATCTGTTCTGTCTCTACATGAGATGCAGTCTCTTGATGTAAATTTGACAACTCTGCTATTAAATGCAGTGATTAATGTAGGACAGCAACGATTAATCAACTCATCAAGTTAATATCTTAGGGTTCTGTATTGTTTTCTTTTTTTTTCTTGGGCTTTGTGGAACATTTATGAAAATGTTCCACCATTGATTTAATTTAATGATTATGCAATTCACAATCTGATTAGTCAAATAATTGTTCTAATAGTCTGTGACCAAACAACTATCAAAATAGTAGTTTATTATGGTCAAAGATTTATCAGGTGTGCCAGACTTCAATTCTTCACTTGTACATTTTGTTCCATATTTTACCTCAAGATATCCCAGAAAGATGAAGCTGAGGAAGAGCTGCAGAGTACCACCATGGCACTCTTCGTCTTCAGGGACAACTCAAGCCTCCTACATCAGCCTCGAGACATCGGGATAATCATTGATGGTGTGGAAGTCCTGAATGAGTTGCCTTCTGTGGCAGCTGGAGTGGCAATGGTCTTTGGACTCTGTTATGCTCTTAATATGGAATATCCACGAGGATTCAGGTTCACCTTTGAGGCTCTTCAAAAGATTATGATGGAGCTTGACTTTAACAAGATGACCTCTAAGATTCGCAAACTTAATTGTGAACTTAACACTGCACAGTAGTGTGTTTGCATGCATGTGTGCATGTGTATGTGCACATGCATGTGCATGTGTGCTTGGTTATTTTGCTTGGTTGGCCTGCAGTGGTATTCTACATTCAAAATTTATAAGAACACCCATTTGAAAGGGAGATTTAAGTTGATTTCATTGATACATGTGTAGATTTTTTTTTTTTTTTACATTGTACAGGCACAGTGCACATATAAACATTTTTGAGTACTTGCAAATTGGTTTAAAAATAGTTTTTATAATGGTTTTATGCCAGTTTTAGACAGGTTGCAGGTTTTATACTGGTTTTCAAAAGATTGCAGGTTTTATAAAACAAACATTTCTCTAATCATTTCTGCCGTAGCACTAAATCTGTATATTACTAATCCTCTCTATTGATTATAGTTAAAATGGTTTGGAACAATAAATAATTTTGAAATAATTGGTTGGCCAACTGTCTTGTTTTTTATAGGAAATGCAGAGCATTTTTGAACTGAAATGAAATGTAAAAAATATAGTTTGAATATATGTAAATCAATTACCTGGCTTCAACACAAACATATTAGTTCATGTTAATTTGGTTCGATGTGAATACATTAGGTTGGTTAAATTTCAATATATTAGCTTGGTTCAATAATTAAAATATGGTTCTATGTAAAAAAAATCAATTTGGATCAATGCAAAATTTAAAGTTTCAGTCAAGTCTAGTAATATTGTTTATATCAACATAAAAGTATCAGGTCATATCAAGTGACTCAATTTGGATTCTATGAAGCCAAATATTTTGGATGTGACAACTGGACATCATTTTTTTTAATTTGAATAGGGTTTTTTTTTTTTTACAGTGTAGTTTATTTCTCACAGTTTTTTAAAAATTCTCTTGCTTTATGGTTCTTAGCGCTGTTACCAGTTTATCATCATTTTTTCTCTTTTTTCTTTCATGTTACACAAACATGATTACATATTGCATATGAATCAAGGTTGCGCAGAGGTGGTTGCATTTCCCAGACAATCATGCAAAATATATACATTTCTTTTTTAAAAAATGACATGGTGCGACAGGACTGTAGCACAGTAATACAGCAACATCAGAGGCAAATTCCATTCAAGTTTTGCAAGCCTAGCTTTGAACTTTATTTAAATAAACGGCAGTGACTCGTTATGACAAGGATCATTCTTAATCTCACTCAAACCATGCTGAACGGCTCTAACCCAATTAGGAACATAGGGTTGTTGTTGTTGTTGTTGTTTTTTTTTTTTTAAAAAGAAAAGAAAAACATAACTGAACACAACAGTATGTCAGTGCAGTGACTAATCAGGCAGTACAGTTTCAGGAACCGTTTTAACTGAGGCAGGATGGCATTTTGGTTTTTAAATGGGCATTTAAAACCTGAAATAATCCTAAAGGCTTAGACAAAAAGGTGACATTTGTTTTCGAAATTGAGGTGATGGGCATCTTAGTCGCTGTCACTCCTCTCTCCTCTCTGGAGCAGCCTCTTTCCACTGGAGGGCACGGGAACCTCATGCTTCACTGAGACCTTTGACTTGCTTTTGCTGTCCTTGTCAAGCAGCTCCAAACCGTCATTGATCTTCTTCAACATCTCGTAACGCTCACGCCCACGAACAGGGAGGAGAAAAACCTCCTTGTCGTCCCCCTCAGCACTGGAGGTACATTTGGACTTCTTTGTGGATGTGGTGTCAGGAGGTGGTGCGCTCTTTCGTTTTTTCGCCTCTTTGGTGCCGCTCTCCTTCTTCTGTTTATTGTCCTCCTGTAGCTGTAACAAAGAGGGACGAAATAACAAAAAAGAGAAACATATTCGTCAAGTAATTTTACCCCCCCCCAAAAGTGGCATTTAACATGATGATATTCTACTGCCTTCTGGGGGAGGGAAGGAACAGCGGTTTTTCTTTTGAGTTTATATTCAAGTTTTCTCCTTCTTGCCCCCTCTGGTGTACAATTTCTTCCTTTTTCCTGTTTAAAAAGAGTTCACATATTTTGTCATTTGACTGTAAGCAGTGCAAGGAGGAGATGCTCGCTTTTTTCATGACAGTCTGCCACTTCAGTCTTCCCTTTCTTTATAAGGCTGGAAAATACTTCAGACCCCTCCTCAGGCAGTAAGGGGCCTGAGGTGGGGTCTGAACTGTGGGTACCGGTATGAGGAGAGAAGGGGGACAGGACTGGATAGTGGCTTAAAGTTAGGATTTGGTTTGATTAGGTGAGCCGGTTTTTGGTTGTGTCTGCTTATGATTTGAAACAGGTCTGAAATGAGAGAAAGAGGAGTTTGTTCCTGGGGAATTATAAGACAGTGGTGTCCCGTTTTCCTTCTCATTAATCATATGAGAAGAATGAAGGCGTTTTAAAGATTTTTGAGTTGAGGTTTGTCCTTCTCTTTGGTTTTTCTGTGTGTTTTTTTTTTCAAATCCACAGCAAGTGTCACTGTCTCTCTCTGAGTGCGCAAAACTTTTTTTCTTATGCACACCATTAAAAAAAAAAAAGTTGGGCGCACCCAAATCAGCGTTCAAAGATTGATGGCTCCCTGTCAGAGCACTGGCTATGAATTTCAGATCGATCAGGCCTTAACTTGACAAAAAAGTTATCAATCGTTCTTTTCATCTTTTCTCATTGCCCACGGTCAGTTATATCCACTTCTGTCGGTCCTAGGATATTCACAAGGCCTGTGTATCATCACTGATTTCTATAATCCACTTGATTCCGCTTCACAAGGTCCAGATTCGATTTGGTGCAATTTTTACTCAGAAAGTGAGAGATCTTATAATTCTGATCATTTATCAGTACTGACACTAAACTTTATCAGAGATGTGACCATCACAGCACATGCCGTTGTGTCAAAGTAACTGAGAATAAAATAAAATAAAAAACATAAAGGAGATTTTCCTGGCATGGATTTTATAGCAGATAACCTTAAAAATATTCTGCAATTATACCCAATTTGAAAAAGTTTACATTTCTTCAGTATTGAACAGCAGAAATTATTCTTTCTTGTCCGAGGTCATTTAAGTACAAAGAAAAGAAAAGACAGCGGCCGCCAGCGCTGTAAACAACGGTAGACTGATGGGTAATAAGCAAATGAGTAATGCGGAAAACAGATGTTTGAGATGGGAAACTTTTCTTGAAGTACAGAGCGAGAGCTGTGCATGAACTGTGGTTTTTATCGTGTTGGAAGCAAAACAGCAAAAGTAATAGGGAATTAACGACGATATTTATCAAATGTGAAGCATAGTTTGGTTCTTCTTTTGCTGCTGGCCTAGTGAATTTTGGTTGAAGAGAGACAAAACCTGCAGCCCAGAATCTTGCGCAAAAAAGACGTAAAGACGATTCAGACACGACGAATCAGAATTAGTGAGCTTTTGGCTTTCAGCCCCGACGGCGGCTAAGCTAATTCTGATGCGCCGGTCCGCTCTGTGTTTACCGTTTCCTGCTCTCATTCGCTGGTTGTTGTTGAAATAGTTTTGTGAGCTTTAGCCTGAGACTCTGGCGTTTCTGGTAAAATACATTTATATTCATTCAATTCAGGATTTAATGAATCGGTATCGCTTCATTCAAGCTACTCACCTTTCTCTATCCACCTGCACTTTCAGCTGGACCAAGGACATTTCCAGAGGTCCCGCCCCTGACTATCTCTGATTGGTTTAGACCACGAAGGGCAATGACGTGTGTCTGTTGTTGATCACATGGATGTCGGTGGCAAATTTTACAAACACTTCTCATAATGACTAACTACTCCTGACATTTTTGAGATGTTAGCTCTTTATACAACGAAGTTATAGTGCGATACAAATAATATCAGGCTGATCCTGCCACAATTTGTTCCCCCTGTGTAAATCACGGACAAACAGTATCCCACATTGCTGATTTTTCATTCACAAACACTTCTTATTATGACGCATTACTCCTGAAACTTTAGAGGATTTAGCTCTTTTTAGAGTAAAGTTACAGGAGAATAAAAATAGTTATCAGCCAAAATGTTAATGTTTTATTAAAATAATCCCATCTGATACCCCGTGAGATGAGATAACTCTTTAATGTCATTGCACAGTCATACATAGTACAGTAGTACAATGAAACTGGAAAACTGTCCTACGTCGGCTTTTCCATATATATATATAATTTTCTGTTGTATGGTAATGTAACGATACTAATTTTTCACAAAATGAAAACATCAGTACTTCCTGCGTGCTCCCAGCACAGGGGAAACAAATTCTGTCGGGGATACCTACTTTGGCACAACAGATCCAAGTATAAAAACAATAACAAATACAATTTCTAGGTTCCATAACAGTTTTTATCATTACTTTATTGTGGATTAGGTGAAGAATTGTTAAATGTGGACAATTTAAATAATAGACTAATGCAATAGCAAATTGTGCCTTTTTCTCAGATGGACAGCAGATGGAGTTAGAGGAGATGAGGTAGGAAGAGAGGCAAAGATTGAGTCATGGGCAGAGCCTAGTTTATTTCTCATAGTTTTTTAAAAATTCTCTTGCTTTATGGTTCTTTGCGCTGTTACCAGTCTTTGCATTTATCATCGTTTTAAGTGTCTTGATTTTAACTGGATCTAAAAGGCTTGGATCTCCACATCGTTGGTGGGAGAAGGTTATCAGGGTGGCTTCAAAATTTGCGACCACACGTTTGCTTTGCATTTTCCCCACCAAGTTGAAGTCACTGATTTTGCTGTTCCAGACTTTTGGAATCTCAGCTGAAACCCACATTCGCCAGGGTAATCTGTCGTAACCGGAACAGTGGAGGCTGCAGGTGTAATGCCGTCTTTTTGCAAAATGTCATTTGGCAGCTCAAAGAGATTTTCACCAAAGTTTTCAGCTAATTGCTGCTCATTGATGATCTGAAACATCTCCATGGTGTCATCTGGCCTCCAGGTTTCATCATGACCCGTTGTATTGCTGTTCACGGTTGAGGTAGTGTCCAAACTGACGGACAGAGATTCAGTCACAGGTAGCTGTTCCCACAGCTCTTTAAATGAATTCTGGCTGAAGGGTAGATTCTGATTAAAAACCAAAATGCCATCCTGCCTCAGTTAAAAAGGTTCCTAAAACTGTACTGCCTGATCAGTCACTGTACACTGTTAGGGTTAGGTTGTGGAAGATAATCCCTTCTCCGAGAGGAAAAGGAGCGTACCCGTACCCGTCCCAGAACACTTGGCGGTCACGTTGGCGCCGGCGGCCATAGTGCACCACAGTCCAGCCGTTTTCCATGGCGTCCAGTCTTTTTTTCTTTTCCTCTTTTTTAAATTGTCTTTCAAAAAATCAAATGTTCTTCAAAAAAATATCTATTTAAGTTAATGTGAACCAAAAACGGGAGATTTTTTTTTCTTTTGTGTCCTTTCTCACTGTCCCTGTTGCCCAGTTTTTCTGTTCCTTCATCTTTCTCTCTCATCTCTCTCATCTTTCTCTTTCCCCCAACACTGTTTGTCCCGTCATGAACAACTGAAAATAAAATTTAATAAATAGTAACAACAAACGTTGATCAAATTGTTTTAATTTTCATTATTCAACATTTGCACAGTATTCAGGTGAGTATTCGCTACGACCAGGTAAGTATGTAGGTAGGTGTGTGCTTGGTGAACAGGTATGTATTCAGGTAACTTTGTGGGGAAGGCGTCACGGTGTGCAACTTGGAGTCACGCGCTGCACTCTGGGGATGGATGCACACAAGAGAATTTATTAACGTACAGTGTCCAACAAGTGTATATACAAAAGGTGAAACGGGCATGGCTCCGGGGGGAAATCCAGGGGAAAACTCTCGTTTCTCTCCAAACAATCACAGGAATCCACTCGAACACTCGCCACTCAGGGAACACCAGGGAAAACAGTCCAGAGGGTCTGCGCATAAGGAAACGCTTGTTAGTTTCAAACACACAACGACACGGAAAAACACTTGCTAGAATTTCACTTACGCGATTCTTACAAATCCAGCGAAAAACAACCGTTGTTTCCTGGCTTAAATGCAATCCACACTGACGAGGCACAGGTGTTTCTTCCTCCGAGAGCTGGCCCGAGGGCGTAAACCCGTAATCAGTTCCGCCCTGGAGAGAGAGATAGTGATAGGGAGAGAAACACCTGATCAGCGACCAGCTGAACCTCCAGGCAGTGACAGGAGGGTGAGGGACAGGAAGTATACTGCTCTGTCCTTCACTGTTATGGCCTGGAGGTTCAGCTGGTCGCTGATCAGCTGCTGGACTCTTTGGTTGTGTCCCAGAGGGACACGTAAGCCCTCACGCCACGTCAAGGCAGAGTCCATGTGAGGGGTGGTTTTTTTTTTGGTTTTTTTTTATTTTAAATACCTCTATTTACACTGGAACTTGTGAACACCACAAAATGAACTGAGATCACACTTCTTCAAGATCAACTACAACAGAAATCAAATTCACACTTGTCTTAAAGTGGATTCAAAAGATAAACAAATATGTCCTACTGTGCTAGTTCTAAGCATAAAGTCAAAATAAAGAAAGGACATGATTAGAACAGGAAATCAGCTTGTATGCCTATGCATCCCTGAGAAGGTCTCTTCGCTTTCTCCCAAAGCCCTTGTACGACCTTGCAGGTAGTCTTGCTGCTTTGCATTGTCCGACATACTCCTTGTACGCCACGCCAGTGGAGATTGTTGGATCAAGGTTGATAAATCCCTCTTCCTGCTGTGTCCAGTGTCTGCTGGTTTGAGCGGGCATGTACACAGCTCTCGTCTGCAATAGGTCAGGTTCCTCATCCTCTTCAAGTACAGGTGCATCCTCTTCCTCCATCTCCAGGGGGAGATCTGGAGGCAACTTTTTCTCCGCATGGGGTTTTGGGTTCCCCATTCGATAAAGAATGTCATAGTGGAGCTTATAGAGAGTGAAGCCGAAAACCTTTTCACAGACTGACGTTGAAAGGATCCTGTACTTTTGGAGCTCTGCCTGTGTCATCTTCAGCTCCAGGAGTAGGTCCTTCACTTTCTCATATGACACAAAATCCTTATTCATGATAAGTCCCACTGAGCTGACCAGCACCAAGACCTTGTTCCGTGTGTGTTTTTCAGTCTTCCCCGGAATCCTCTTCATCACTTGCGCCAGCCATGGCATTCCATGCTCTCTGTACCTTTCAAGGGTCCTGGCGTAGCACAGTCCACGGCGCTCCATCTCCATGGCCACATCTCCCACTATGGCCATGGCCTGGGACTCGATGGAAGGCTCCCTGTCTTCATTATGTATCTCTACATAATCAATCAAGTTCCAAGAAGCCCTCCTTGTTCCCTTTATGTCGCGGTACTTAATGTCTGGGAACCACCTGACCTTCAGCTCAAGGAATCCTGCTCTCAGGCATTCTTGTACATTCTTCCCTTCCCCTTCAACAAGCTTCCTCGCCCGGGCAAAGGTGAATGGGGTCGGGAAGGAGTCTCTGGTGGCCAGGTTCTCCGTCAGTGCAGCCAGATTAATGTGTCCCTTTAGATTCTCTGGGCATTTTTCCCCTTGCAGCTCTGAGATGAAGATGCCGTCGTTCCTCCTGAAGAGGTCTTTCAGCAGGAGTTTCACAAGCTCAGGTCCCAGCACGGAAGGCTCGCACTCGAGAGTCAATGTGAGAGCAAATAGCCTCTCGATTCTTTTCATCTGGAGTGTGTCCCTTGTCCAGTGTGCCAGAGGAGGTGGGCAGTCGTCAACAGCTGCACCAGTTGCTGCACCCAGGCCCATGAAGCCCCGCATGTTGGTTGCACTGAATTCGTGCAGCGAGCTGGTCCCGAGTGCTGCAGAGTACTGTCTGTCCATGTTGGACAAGGGGTGCCCGTATAATGCCTCCTCCAGCGCAAGCTCCAGCTGGAATGCCTTCCACACTGGGAGAAAGCCGCCTTTGCCTGTGTGCTTCTCCCCAAGTTGCCGGAGCTGGTCAGCCATATACTTTAGACAGCGAGACAGTATTTCATTCACGCTTGGCTGTTCCTGTTCCCGTTTAAAGGGTACAACGAGGGGGAAGTCCGTCAGGCACTTATGTAATGCACTCAAGTCGAAGAATGAGCATGCATAAACAATGTCTGTAAAGTCTGCCAGTTCCTTCCCTTCTATCCCCTCCACGATCTCTATTCTCAGGTTATAATTACCTGCTGCCTTCCTGGCCAAGTCCATCATGTGGATGTAGTAGTCCTCAGCTCTGGTGGCCACCGCCTGAACGTAATTCGGGTGGCCGAGGCCACCAGTGACGATCAATCCACTAATGGGGTGCCGGAATGTGGACATATAATGAGTGTGTGGGCTGTCCACATAAACTTGCCAGAAGGTGACGTTAGGCCTAGTGGCAATCTCTGCCAAAGCTGGCAAGATGTCCGGTGGGTGCTGGTCAAGTTCTGTCTGCACGTTAACACACTCGTGCATGGACATGGACGTGAAGAGCCTAGCTCTGGGTCCAAACATCCTTTCCAGTCCTGCTCTTGACCAGAAAAGTGTGGTGTGAGGGTCCAGTGGTATGAGGTTGCAGGCCACGTGCAGAGAACATCGCACAACCTCGTCAGGGTCAGCTACTTCCCACAAATGAAAGGGGTCCCTTGTCTTTTGTCCAAATTTATAGACAAAGAACCGGACTTCCAATGTTGGATGCTCCGGCAACATCCTCTTCGCTTCATCCAGTTTGGAGAGTACGAACGTTTGATCCTGCGGCAATACGTTCATGCTCCCCTTGTTGTGAATGATGGTCTTCTGCAGCGTGGGTCTGCTCAGGTCTTCCAGTGGAAGGTCTTTGAGCAACTCAACAAATTTTGTTAAGATGCCATTAACAAGGTCCACCGTGTGTCTTGGTAAATAGTCAGCCATTTTACAGACTCTGTCCACCACCACAAGGGACTTGGGAATTACTATAGCTTCTAACTTGAATCCCCCGTCCAGGTAGGCAAAATCAAAGCCTCTTACCTTTCGCAGCACTTTTAAGCCCTCCACAGACAACTTACTAAGGTCAAAGTGTTTCTTTATGGTGTGCCAGGAGTTTTTCAGCTGGTGCATTTTGAAGGGTGCCATGTTCAACCTAGAAAAGGGTATATGCAGGCCTTCCAAGTTTTTTAGTTCAACCACCACTCCGTCGTAATCAAATTTACTCCAAACACGTCTCGTTGGATCCTCAACTGTCGTTGCCTGCAATGGAATGAAAATGTTGGGGTCCAGGAGGAAATCCTCAACGCTTTTAGATCTGGCGAAAGCATCCGCCAAACCCTTCATGTTTTCGACACCAACGTCCTCCATGGCTGTTGTGTTCTGGAAAGAACAGAAAGTATAATCAGGTAAGTAAAAAAGAAGTGAAACAATGTAACTGAAAAACTGTTAAACCAGGAAAGACAAAAAAAGTGTAATCATGTAAGTAAAACACATTAAAATCAAGTAAGTAAAGAACAGGAAAGAGCAATTTGCAACAGTTAAGAATATGCCAAAAATATTACCTGTATTGTAAATACAGTCTTTCAAGACAGCAGATAAAAAAAGAAAAGTTGTGTGTCTTAGTTAACCAAGACGCTGTGGTCATAAATCCAGAGACACTGCTCCTCTGAGTTTCAGGGCATGAATGACTGAGCTGAGCACTCCTCCCCTTATATAGGGTCCAGTCAAAAGTTGCCGCCATAGGAAATGAATGTCGTTCAGTGAATGAGCCAGTGAACGACAACCCCTGAACGACACTCACTGAATAACCCACTCAACGACACTGACTGAATGAGCCAGTGAACGACACCCACTCAACAACACTGTTATTAGGAAAATTGTGCTTAGTAGTCAGTATAATCTTTTAACACTAGCATCCCCAGGCTTCTACCTTTCTACCTATAAAACCCGAGAGCAGTCAAATGGTGGAAGTGGAAGCTAAATTGGCTAAATTGACCGCGGAGTCATCATTTTGCGTTTCTACCTTTAAAAGCCGGAGAGCAGTCAGTCAAATGCTGGAGTCGTTCATATGTATATTAGGTCGTTACCTAGGAATTCTGGAGGGAGGGGAGTGGGGGTGAGTGATTGAGGGGGTGGGGGAGTGGAGTGTTTCAGTTTGCCATCTTAGGGAGAAATCAACACGTCCTTTGTATGTCCTTTGTTGCTGACATTTATTGATGAAAACAGTACAAAAAACCAACCATTTGTACACATATTTACAAATAATGATAAAAAGTGAGTGAGTACATTTCAACATTTTCAGCAATCACTCACAATCCTGGCACTGCCACGGTATCTGTCGTCTGCATTTCCCACATGTGTACCTGTAGCAGTGAACACATCGCACAGTGGCCTGATTTTTTTTGCATCTGTGTACTTGGATTTTAGGTCGCAAGCCACCCAAAACTTGCTCCATGTACCACTCAGCAGGCCATTTGTAAATATGTGTACAAATGGTTGGTTTTTTGTACTGTTTTCATCAATAAATGTCAGCAACAAAGGACATACACCCATGTGTGTTGATTTCTCCCTAAGATGGCAAACTGAAACACTCCAAGTTGGTGACTTTTGGAGATTTGTTTCCCTGGATGATTGAGAATGCATCAAGATGAAACACAAAAGGAAGCTCACCGCTTTTAGCAGCTCCCCCACCCCCTCAATCACTCACTGAGTGATTGAGGGGGTGGGGGAGTGGAGTGTTTCAGTGTTTCAGTTTGCCATCTTAGGGAGAAATCAACACACATGGGTGTATGTCCTTTGTTGCTGACATTTATTGATGAAAACAGTACAAAAAACCAACCATTTGTACACATATTTACAAATGGCCTGCTGAGTGGTGCATGGAGCATGTTCATTGGTTCATGGACCTCCCTGAACTAATGGCATTTATTGCAATTGTCATCTTGCAGGGGGTTTACAGGGTTCCATCGGTAAATGACTGCTGGTCAGCAAACCTGGGAAACCCACAGATAATTGGAACTATGGCACGAAACCGCTTCCAAGACATCATGCAACACTCCACTCCCCCACCCCCTCAATCACTCACCCCCACTCCCCTCCCTCCAGAATTCCTAGGTAACGACCTAATATACATATGAACGACTCCAGCATTTGACTGACTGCTCTCCGGCTTTTAAAGGTAGAAACGCAAAATGATGACTCCGCAGGGGTCTAAGGTAGAAAACCAAAATGACTGCTCTCCGGGGGTCTAAGTGCTAATGATATAAGTTTGCATATGGTAGAATGCTGCATGTAATCATTTGTGTGTAGAAGTATATGGTAAATATATAAATAATAAATATACAAGTATATAGTTGGTGGCATATTGAAAGAATGTCTCATCCTAGGAGGTCTGTAACATTTTAGGATGTTCACCCCCACATCCTAGGAGCATGAGAGAGGTCGTACCTTGTCTTATTCTCAGTTCTGGAGACTGCACTTTTGCTAGCAAGAAGTTTCTCTTCTCTGAGTCTTTACTGAAGAAGTGTTTTAGACTATATTTCTTAACAGACACTGACTGCATGAGCCAGTGAACGACACCCACTGAACGACACTCACTGAATGAGCCATTGAACGACTCATTGAATGAGCCAGTGAACGACACCCACTCAACGACACTGACTGAATGAGCCAGTGAACGACATCCACTGAACGTCCCAAATGTTATTCTATGTAATAATTTCTGAAAAACCTTTAGGTATTTATTTTATAAAGTGCATTAGTTATGATTTCAAGTATGGTTTTAGGAAATTTTTCCTCCATATGTACAATTATATAAACATACAGACACACAGACACCTTTTAAGCCCTTGTCCTCTGATCAGGTGTCCATGTAGCATTTACCTGGACCACTGTCGCCAAACCATCTGTTTCATAATACATGTAATGTTTAATCCGCACTGGTCACTCCACTTTATTGTCATTGATATTTATATTTAAAAGTGCAATACTGTAATTTTCTGCTGCTCATTCCTGTGCAATATCCCATCTGCCCTCCCGTCATATTTCTTTTCAAGATTTTCTTATTTAATCACTAGTGTACATATATTTATAGATACATATATATTTAGTCATCTTTTCTCTTTTACCATGTCTCTCTAATATTTTGCTCCTTACTATTTTTCTATTTTCTTATTATTTTATTTTCCTATATTTTCTCCTACTGTATCAAGCTGCTGAGTGACTGCTGCTCGTCAAACACATTTCATTGCAATGTTGACCCTGTGCTAACTTGCATATGACAAATAAAACTGAAAACTGAAAACATGTAAGCTTTTTCTCTTTGGTTTGTTTGAGCGTTTGTTTTTTAAATACACAGCAAGTGTCACACACACTCTCTCTCTCTCTCTCTCTCTCTCTGTCTGTCTGTCACACACACACACACCTCCACATTCCAATCTAAGGAACAAACGCTCACTGAATTATAAATAAAGACCGGGGCAGTTCCTCAAGGCAAGGCAAGGCAAATTTATTTGTATAGCACAATTCAACAACAAGGTGATTCAAAGTGCTTTACAGAGACATTAGAAACAAAAACAAATAAAAAGCATGATTTAAAATAGATTAAAACAAGCAAAGAAACAAACTAACTAATTAACAAACAAACAAACAAAACAGTATATAAAATCAAAACAGATCAGCATCAGAACTTTAAAGTCTATCCTCTGACGGACAGGCAGCCAGTGTAAAGACCTCAGAGCTGGACTGATGTGGTCCACTTTTTTGGTCTTAGTGAGGACTCGAGCAGCAGAGTTCTGAATGAGCTGTAGTTGTCTGACTGATTTTTTAGGTAGACCTGTAAAGATGCTGTTACAGTAATCAAGCCTACTAAAGATGAATGCATGGACTAGTTTTTCCAGGTCCTGTTGAGACATCAGATCTTTTATCCTTGAAATATTCTTGAGGTGATAGTAAGCTGACTTTGTTATTGTCTTAATGTGTTTTTCTTTTCTTTTTCAAGTTTAGGTCTGCATCCATCACTACACCCAAATTTCTCGCCTGGTTTGTGGTTTTTAGATGTATAGATTGAAGTTCTCTGGTGACCTGTAATCGTTTTTCTTTGGCGCCAAAGACTATTACCTCAGTTTTGTTTTTGTTTAGCTGGAGAAAATTGTGGCACAACCAGTCATTAATTTCCTCAATGCATTTACCAAGAGCCTGTACAGGGCCTTGGTCTCCTTATTTATCTTATTTATCCAAAGTGCGACACCTGAGCGCAGACCCGGGCTGTTAAACAAATATGAGTCAATGCAGATGTCAGACAGACTGTCCAAATTCTCCCAAAGAATCTGCAGGCACCTGTTTAAAATTGGCTTAGGATAGAAAATTCTAAGTCTATTATTGAGATATTCTTATTTTCTGTTAGTAGTTAATCTTTCAAATGACAAGAGATAATGCCTAGATATCTCACCTCATCTTTCATCTGTGTATTACATATTAACTGCAGGAGACACTCATGTAGAGCTAGTATCTCACATTTATTATTATTATTGTTATTATTCATCTGTAAACCTGACGTGTTTCATAATCACCTTGGCTATGTTAATCATCATGCTCTTCAGGAGGCGTCAAGACGCGGGGAACACAAATGAGAAATTAAAATGGAGCCACAGTGGAAGCAAAACCAGACACCTGAACATGGAAACACAAGACTTTCACAATAAAACACGAAACAGTGAACGTAAATAATACAATATGAAGCAGAGTGAAATTTGGAAACATCACACTTTATTTCAATACGTAAATTAAAACAAAACAAAACAAAACAAAAAACCCTCAAACCACATTTAAATTACATGCAAGACAATGTAAAAACAGCTGTGTTTTTTAAGAATAAAATCACTACATAAAAAAGCCCATGCAAAGAGAATAGGAAAAGAACAGATAAAATGAAAGTCAGCTGTCCAGCCACTCCAAGTCTTCCCCTTCACCACCATAAGATTTCCGAGTTACTCCGTAGTCCCATAACACCTCCTCACCAACTGCGATGTCCTTCAGGGCAATGAAAAGTATTGTCTCCTGAGGTCCTGCAGGGAAGTTCATTGTAAACTTCTGGGGCTTGATGTTTGGATTTTTTCGGGAATGGTTCATTCGCCTCCCATAGGTGTCAATGTCGGGATGACAGGCACAGGGGAATGCAGTGGCATCGATGCACATCCCTCGGTCACACTCGTCCCTGAAGAAGAACAGATACCCCGACTGGGGCCTCCGTTTCCCTTCTGCTTCAGTGATATATGTCCCGTGGTAATCGCACACTATATCCCCTTTGTGGAAAGGCATAAGTGCGATCACACCTGTAAGTTGAAAGAGACCATCGGTCATGACAGGGCTCTTAGAAACGTTCACTTGCAATTTGTCTAAATGTTGTGTGCATTTTACCTTTGCCCTTCCGTTCCCCGAAGTCTTGCAAAGCCAGGCCCTTCCACTTCTGCTCTGCAATCGAAGACATGAGGGACTGGTTGTCTTGTATACTGGGCTGCGGAACAACCCAGGCCTGCAAGATGGCATTGACAGTGGGCTTGTTGGTGTGCCATTTCTCCTTGTCCAAAGCCATCTGCACACGTGCAGGCTGAGGTGGGTTTCCTCTTCTGCCAACTGACTGACCTAAATGAAGTGGTCACAAAGCGACGTACAAGAAATAATGCAAGTGATTATTGCGGCTTAAAAATGAAAAATCAACCATATGCATTTTAGTCAATCACGTATTTGTACCTTAAAATATTCCTTATATTTATAATTGAGCTATCTGTGTATATTTGGGTGTACAACATTGAGTGGGTTATACTTACATGTATTGTATTATTTAATTAGTTCAGACTGTTACTGCTATTGTCTCTACACAAGTGTAACCCACATAATTTTCTTAGAGATTATTAAAGTATTTTCATTCTGAAATACATACAAAACAAACAAAGCAATGCAACAGAAGCAGCTCCATTAACATGACATGCCCAGGCCTTACCGAGAATGTACCCAACTCTTTTCTTCAGCTGAATATCCCTCCATTTCTTGTAGTGGTGTCTGTGCTGTGGAAAGCCAGCCTGTACACACTGCCGTTTGGATGGTGGCTCTCCATTCAGGGTGACCGGGAAGGCCTGGAGGAAGGCATCCCATTCTTGGAGTGGCAGGTGCGTAGATGATGTGCTACATGAAAGGTGTAGAGGAGGGGATGCATCAAATCCATCAAAAGTTTTTAAATGTGGAAACGTGTAACACAGGTTGACTTGTGGTAGTGTGTGATATTTTTAAAAAAAAAGTGTACCTGGCCTGTCCTGGTGTCGGTAGTCCTCCTACTGAGCTTGATGCTGACTCAGCCATAGCATCCCCAGGTTCAGTGCTCAGGTATCTGTGGTTTTTAATGCATGCAAATTAATTAGAGAGCCCAGAGAGATGAAAAAACCAAAATACAAGGGGCGAACATCTCTGACATACAGCAACATATGTGGCTGACTGTTATGAGTCCAGGGTTAGGGTTTCTCTGTCAGATCAAAGAAACAAATCTTTCTTAATATGCTATTGATCCAGTTAGGTCAAGCACTCACCTCGCTCTCAGGCGTTTTACATCTAATGATGGGTTGGACAGTGGGACCCCACATTCTCCTAGGAAGAACTTGCCCCTGTCATCGCTGCCAGCAATTTGATTTTCCAAGGACACTGGACGGATGTTCCTAAAATAGCAGTCCAACAACTGCAGAGAAAAAAAGGAATCAATGTTAAATATCTCATAAAATCAATTCACAAGGTGCCTATAGAGCAAGAAGAGAGTCGCTGCTGAGAATGAATGACTTACTTGTTCTTCCTGGCTGGTTATCTTCAAGTTACCACTCAGCTCAACACCATCAGCTACTGCTTTCCGCGCCATCCAGTCCTCTACCTGTGTATGTAAAAAAAAAGGTGTTGGAGCTTAAAGAAATACAGACTTACATCAGCTGTCATTTCACTTATCGTGCACTTTGGTTGTTGGTGGCGCACTTACACAAAGTTCTTGAACAGCATTTCCTGTCAGTCCATGTTGTAAAATCAGGATGGCCTCACAGTACTGTCTGAAGGTAGTCATTGCAAATGTGGGGATGCAATCACCGCCAGAAAGTCTTGTGTGGAAATATTCAATATCCTTCTTGGCCACAGCAAGAATTTCCTTCTTATCAGACCTATTGCAAATGTGACAGAGGTAAGACATTATTGAAAGTTTGTATGTGTCATCCAATATGTGGAAGTGGCAATAAGGTCATCATACCTCGCTGTTGGCACGACTGTCGAAAACGCTTGGGGACTGTTCGTGATGATAAATCCACGTGTTTGAAGGCGAGTGCAGAGTTTAATGCAAGATTCTTCATCCTTGCAGTACTCCTGGAGCTCTGAGAAGTTCCAGACTCTACCTTCATTAGAAAACAGCTTCTGTGAAGCAATGGCTCTGGAAGCTTCTTCCTCACATTTCTGTGGTGTGCAGTCTTTCAGGCACACTCTGCTCAGGTGTGTGCGAATGGACTGTTGCGGCTTTTTACAAAGCAGGCAGTAGACAACGTTTCTCTCCATCTTGTTTGCACTGTAAATACAAAGAGTGAGAGGCAGAAAGTGAGAGAGAAAAACTGCATATCAATTTAGTTTATTTTGATAGTATGAGAAAACAAACAAAGAACAACAACAATACATCCACACACAAACTTTGCTTCCATCCCACCCCCCAAAAAAAACTTAAAGAAAAAAAAGTTTTAAAACAAGTTTTAAATTTTAAAAATGAGGAGAATGGCACATGCAAGTTTTACATGTTCAACCACTTAAAAGCCCAACAAACAGTACTTACATTAAAATTGAACCGTTGTCTTCTGTTGTCGTCTTTCTCTCTCTCAGTGTCCTGCGGAAACAGAGTGGCAATAGCATATCACAAGTTGGCTACATTTATGTCCTTGTAGCTGTATGCTTCCCCATCCCCTTTTGCCCACTGAATGACAAAATGACAGGCCCACTTTTATCACCTACTGAACAACCCACTAAACGACCCACTGAACGACCCATTGACCCACCCACTGAACTGAATTTCTTGGTGAAAAATGTTTCTCATGTTACTTTAAGAGCTGTTAAAACGAACTAGTCCATTCTCCCGAGTGTTACTTTGTGTGTGTGTGTGTGTGTGTATATATATATATATATATATATATATATATATATATATATATATATATATATATATATTTTTTTTTTTTTTTTTTTTTTAAACTTTTCTATCAGTCCTTCACAAAGAGGGAACAGTCTGTCTACATATTGGCCATCTCTCAGCTGGTGCTGGTTCCTGCTCATACTCTTCCTTAGGCGCTTGTGACTGTGTCCCCCTGTATCATCAAGGGTCCCAAAGCCAACACAGATGACCCTGCTAAAGTGGGTCCCCCAGTCTCTCCTGACTCTGGACATTTGCAGGTTCTCACACCTGGAAGTCAAGCAGGTCATAGGCTGCAGCACTGAAACACAAGTTACAGTTATAGGTAAATGTTCATGTACCTATAACTGTATGTATGAACAGTTTATGAACATTCAGCTCATAGATTTCTCACTTCTGAACTCTTTTAGTGTGTTTTTTTTCATTTATTGTTTAATCATGTGTGTGTGCCTGTGTGTGGTTATGAGCACCTTCTACAGAAGCATCACTGAGAGTATTCCCATTTAACACTCGTAATAACACACGCTGAAAATACTCCTTCTGTTGTTCTTTTTCAGTACTGTACACCACCTGATGGTTTTGGCTCCTGTCTCTTTTTGCTTTCTCTCTCATTGTGGAAAAGCATTATAAACATGCCAAAGAGAGATGGGTTCATGCATTTCAGTTTTAACTGTTAAGCATTCTGTGTGCATGCCTGTCTGGTTGTGTGTGTGTGTAAGACATTTGCTGTGTATGTAACCTTCCTGTCGTTGCCGGGTCAAATCTCACCAATTTACAAATTTAAAAAACCCTCACCAATATTGGGTTTTACATCTGAGTGCCTCAAGGCCTTAGTACGTCCTCCACACTATGCACTTGAACATATTAAGGTGATGAGAACTTCTTTTGTTTAACTTTGAGTGTTTGAATCAAGTTTGTTACATATGTGGGAATAGGAATCCACCCCCACCCCACCCCCTTTTGCCTACTGAATGACAAAATGAAAGGCCCACTTTTCCCACTTACTGAACAACCCACTAAACGACCCACTGAACGACCCATTGACCCACCCACTGAACTGAATTTCTTGGTGAAAAATGTTTCTCATGTTACTTTAAGAGCTGTTAAAACTAACTGGTCCGTTCTCCCGAAGTTTACTTTGTTCTTCTAGACCAGGGGTAGGCAACCTTTCTGATGGCGAGTGCCATTTAAAATGTCCTCAGAAGTCAGTGTGCCAAATGATGTTATGGTGTTATAACATCATTTGGCAACATAATAATGGTGTTATTTGTCTCTCAGAAACAGCTCATAACTTTCCTTCAACTCATTCCTGTCACCTAAAAGGTAAACCTTTCTCCATCACCTGTCCAGCTCTGATGATTCAGTAAGGACATCTCCTGGATTCATCTTCATGTTTCCCTCTCACCAGATATACAAACCATCATGAGCAGCAGCTTTTACAGCTGTGGCTCCAGCAAACATCAGCTGATACTAGAAAGTAATATCAAATTCCAAATTCTAACAGCAGCTGATCAAGCTTAAACGTGCTGCTCTTGTTTAGCGCAACATCCGCTGGTTTCTTCTTTCTGGCGCAAAGTGGGCGATAAATAAACACGAGAAAAGCCGTTGAAGTAGCAACAGGAGCGAGAGGGGGGAGAATGAGAGGAGAAGAGGCAGCTGACAGCGTAAAGACAGAATAAATCTAGCTTTGTGTCTTTTTTTCCATTCTAGCTGAAGTCCGGGACAAACTGTGTTCCTTTTCACCTTAATACAAAACGCGTGATATTTTCTCTGAATGAGGGTTGATTCCGTCTTTTTTACAGGCAACTCTACTAACTAACCTTATGAATAAAATACAGTTCACTATGGTATCAGTAACATCAAAGCACCCGCCCAGCTGTATGGAAACTCCATCATGCTAGCTAGGTATTGTAACTGACTGTAAAAAGTCAGCATAACAAAAATAAACTCCACCTAAAATTGGTTTATATCTGACCCAGATAGACTGCAGGTCATAACTTCTTACCATAAGTTCAGTTCACCTGATACTCGGACAGGTGTCCTGCCAAACTAGGTATCCCCGACAGAATTTGTTTCCCCTGCGTCCGGAGCACACGCTGGACTGTCCAAATCACGGACAAACAGTATCCCACATTGTTGATTTTTAGTTTACAAACACTTCTCATAATGACTAACTACTCCTGACATTTTTGAGAAGTTAGCTCTTTATACAACGAAGTTATAGTGGGATACAAATAATATCAGGCTGATCCTGCCACAATTTGTTCCCCCTGTGTAAATCACGGACAAACAGTATCTCACATTGCTGATTTTTCATTCACAAACACTTCTTATTATGACGCATTACTCCTGAAACTTTAGAGGATTTAGCTCTTTTTAGAGTAAAGTTACAGGAGAATAAAAATAGTTATCAGCCAAAATGTTAATGTTTTATTAAAATAATCCCATCTGATACCCCGTGAGATGAGAAAAGATAAGATAACTCTTTATTGTCATTTCACAGTCATACATAGTACAGTAGTACAATGAAATTGGAAAACTGTCCTACGTCGGCTTTTCCAATAAATAAATAAATAAATATATATATATATATATATATATATATATATATATATATATATATATATATATATATATATATAACATAATTTTCTGTTGTAACCCTCAAACTGAATGGTAATGTAACGATACTAATTTTTCACTTTTTCACAAAATGAAAACATCAGTACTTCCTGCGTGCTCCCAGCACAGGGGAAACTACCTACTTTGGCACAACAGATCCAAGTATAAAAACAATGCTGTTCACGGTTGAGGTAGTGTCCAAACTGACGGACAGAGATTCAGTCACAGGTAGATGTTCCCACAGCTCTTTAAATGAATTCTGGCTGAAGGGTAGATTCTGATTAAAAACCAAAATGCCATCCTGCCTCAGTTAAAAAGGTTCCTAAAACTGTACTGCCTGATCAGTCACTGTACACTGTTAGGTTGTGGAAGATAATCCCTCGTCCTCCTCATACTGCAGACTGTTTAGGAAACTTGGCTCAGAGCTGCAGAAGTTCTTGACTGTCGTACATTTGTGGTTAGTCTGATGAAACTCATTTTCAGTGTACTGACTGAAAGTGAACAGCGGGTCCTCACTCCACGTCTGTGGTAAAGGGTTAGGGTGTTGAAAAAAGATCAGGGAACCAGCAATCGCCGGTTCCTTGAGATGCACTCTCCACCGTGGGACAGGATGGTGGTACCCCTGCCCCAGTTCAAAAAAATTGCCCATCTTGGGTTTACGCGCATCTACTGAGCTCTTCGCGACGTTTCGGCGTTCCTTCGCCTTCTTCAGGCCGAGCTCAGTGTGTCTGTGTTGTGTGCCTTGTGCCAGAACTAAACTGAAAATATTAGAGCAATATTTCAATGAAATATCCTGAAACGCGTACCTTCACTCAGAAATCGGGGCTGGGGAAACAAAAGCAGAGTCTGAAAGTTTGAGGACAAACAGTCAAATCTTTTTCTCTCTCTCTTTTTTTTTTTTTAAACATGTCATAAAGACGAGACCCACAAACTCAGTATGTCTACTCATTAGCTACCTTGCATTATAAATATATAAAGTTTTAAAAAGTGCTTATTAAAAGAAACTATAGTGATGTGATAACTTCCAGCAGTGTCATTCTCATTTTTGTTCTTGACCAGCATTAATACGAAATGTCAGGGAGAGCAAAACGGTCGTCCTTCACAGTCCTCCTCCAACACTGACAAGGATTGTCCACAAAAAAACCCCAAAAAACCCCCCCAAAGAACTGGTCTCCCATTAACATTCATTCAACGTGTACACAAAGATAGACGTTTTTGGAAAAGCATAGTTAATACAAAAGGAGACTTCTCAAACTAAAGAGGAGAGTATTGGCGACTGGTAACACACTGCTGCTGCGACCGACTGGAACACAAGACGACAGGTAAAAATTAAAATAACTAGCAATAATTAGGGGTTAGGTTGGTGTCTAGGTGGGGGTTTTGGTGGGTGCCGGACGCTGTGGCGAAGAGGCCACGCCGATGGCTTCTTCGGTTCTGGAGATATGGCGAATCGGACCAAAAAGGATGGGACAAAACGGTCCCAATCGGAGAAAGGAAGGTGCAGAGGGCCTGGGTCCACCACCACTGTACTCAGCAGGCCCTGCCGGGTCGTTAGACACGCAGCATGGCAGGGATTGGTGACATAACATGTAGCAGTTTCCCTTCACAGAAGCGTCTGCAGCAGGTGGGTGGAGGAGGAGGCAGCAGAACCAGGCCTTTGGAGCACTGTGTCATCTCCTGGTCCTGATGCTTTGAATCTCCCTCTCTGTCTGTCTGTCTGTCACACACACACACACACACACACACACACACACACACACACACACACACACACACACACACAGAAGCTGGTCAAGTGCTGTGCAACTGGGATTGCACCTGTCGTCCACAGGAGGGCGCCTAGCTGGGAAGTCCAGTACATTCCATATTAAAGTTGTTGCAAGTGCATTTTTTGTGTAAAAGAGACACACACACACACACACACACACACACACTCACACTGTAAGGTCTGAAGTGCAAAATTTGAATTACATTCCTTTGTATCTCTCCCTCTCTCTCACTCTGTCTCTCTCTCTCTCTCTCTCTCTCTCTCTGTCAACACACACACACACACACACACACACACACACACACACACACACACACACACACACACACACAAGCTGGTCAGCTGCTTTGCAACTCAATGCGGTACAAATCGACTTGTGTGCCTCTTTTTCTCTTTGGGTTTTCTGTGTGTTTTTTAAAATTTTTAAATCCACAGCAAGTGTCTCTCTCTCTCTCTCTCTGTCTGTCTCTCTGTCACACACACACACACACACACACACTGTAAGGTCTGAAGTGCAAAATTTGAATTACATTCCTTTGTATCTCTCCCTCTCTCTCTCCCTCTCTCTCTCTCTCTCTGTCTCTCTCTCTCTCTCTCTCTGTCAACACACACACACACACACACACACACACACACACACACACACACGCTCAATGGAGTATAAAATAAAGACCGGGGCAGTTCTCTCACTGGAGTCTCTTAGAGTGGAGGCTGCCCTTGCTAGCAAGAAGTTCTGTGTGTTTCTCTTCTCTGAGTCTTTACTGAAGAAGTGTTTTATAACATTTTCCTTAACAACTGACATGTGTTTTTTGTGTAAAAGAGAGAGAGACACACACACACACACACACACACACACACTCACACTCAGCGGCTCAGAGATGAGGGAAAAACAACAGAAATCAGGATAGATTTTAATGTCAGGAGATGCCCTGTGATGCTGGGGCCATTGTGTAAGATTGGAATGTGTACCAGTGGCTGGTGGGTGGTCCTTGAAGGTCCCGGGAGGAGGCGGCGAGGAGGCAGCGGGTGGCTGGGCTTGAGCTGTGGATCAGGGACGTCATTAATTCTGCCTGGTGCTGCGTGTGCCCTGTGCAGCTTGGATGTCTGCCGCTGACGCTCTGTGGTTCCTGTTCCTGTCATAAAAGGCCCTGTACAAGGGGAGAAGAAATGCATCATTGGTTACCACAAATAAAACAGTGTCTTTCTGCCTGTGTCATTCTGTTTGGTTTCTTTGAGCGTTTGTTTCTTAAATACACAGCAAGTGTCACTCTCTCTCTCTCTCTCTGTCACACACACACACACACACACACACACACACACACCAAAGCACACACACACACACACACCAAAGCACGCACACACACACACACACACACACACACACACACACACACACACAGACACTGTGAGGTCTGCAGTTCAAAATTTGAATCTCAGAGCTTGGTGTTTTTGTCTCCCTCCAGTGGACAAATGCAGGTATGATTAGGGTTGGTTAGGGATGAGGAAAGAGAAAGGGGACCCAGCAGCCGCTGGACCCCCTTGGAGGCACGCTCACGACGAATGAAGTGGGCAGACGTCCCCCGTTCAAAAAATTGCCCATATAGGGTGATAATTGGCCAATGCGCATCGTTGGGCCTTCGCGACGTTTCGGCGTATTTGTGCCTTTTTCAAGCTGGCCCAACGTGTCTTCTGTTTCTGTTTCTTGCCTGTCTCGGCTTTTATATACTCTCTGTCTCCACCCACTTTGGGCTTTCTGTTTTCTTTCTTTTCTTTATATTTCTGTTTCTCTGTTTGTTCTTTAACTTTCTTATATTTCTCAACTTGTACGTTTTCTTTTCTTATTTCTCAACTTGTACGTTTTCTTTTTCTTATTCTTTCTTTAACTTTTTCATTCTGTTTATATTTTTAATTTTTAAATGGCACCCCCTGCTTTATTGACATCCCGTCCTGTATTTTTCCTCTCTGGCACCCCCTTCTCATTTGTCCTTTCCAGTTCTACGGCTTTTACGTGTTTCTTCCATTTCTCAACTTGTACGTTTTTCTTTTTCTTATTTCACAACTTGTACGTTTTCTGTTTCTTATGACTGGATAAGGGGTGAATGATAGGACGGGGCACTAGTTTTGGTTTCACAAAGCCATTGGTCACCCCCAGATTGTGAGCAGCAACAGTCTCCCCGTTGACCACTCGAAACAAAGTGAATTCGGAAGACAGAGTGTGCATGACCATCGGGAGGTCTCGCTCTCGAACCAGGATGAAGTCCGTCTGATACGTCGACAGCATGAAAACAGAAATGTTGTGGTCGGCCAGTGGTGCGATGACTGATTTAGCGATTTTGGTGACTCCTATGGGTTGTGAAGTGGATGTGTTGCTACCTCCTGACACCACGTTAAGGGCCACCCACGTGGCGTCGGCAACGCTGATGTGCTCCGACTGGGGCAGCTCTTTAAATCCTTCCTCGTCGACGATGATGGTATAGTCCTCTGGAGTCTCTGTCAAACTGAAAAACTTGCATCTTGTTTTGGAGGCCAGGAAGGCGAGTTTTATTAATCCGTGAGTGCAAATCTGGATCCCTTCTTTCTCTATACTCGCCACTTTCAAGCTGTGCTCTAAAATATGAAGCTCCATCTTTTACGTCTTCTCATTTGAGGAAGGACTAAAATGGGTTAGGGTGGGGAAGATAATCCCTTCTCCGAAAGGAAAAGGAGCGTGCACGGTCCATCCCTCCCTGCGGCCCTCCGTACCCGTCCCAGAAGACTTGGCGGTCACGTTGGCGGCGGCGGCCATAGCATACCACCGTCCAGCCGTCGTCCATGGCGTCCAGAATTTTTTTCTTCTTTTCTTTTTTCCAAAAAAAATTAAATGTGCTTCAAAAAATATTTATTTAATTTTAATGTGAACAAAAAACGCTTTCCAAAATGTGGAAAGGAAAAAGTCACGTAAAAACAGTAAACAACAAAAGAAGGTGTGCCAAAAAAAACTGTTTATTTAAAAATAAACACAAAAAACACAACGTTTCGACCGTACACGGTCTTCTTCAGGTGTGGCACACAGAAAACTGTAAGCTAGGTTAGCTGGCAACAGTTGGACTGGCAGAGATGTGCTCTCATCGAGTGCCGAGTGGAAAATGAGCTCCTGTGTGAGCTCCGCCTTTTATATTCTCCCCTCGGCTTTCATACAAAAACATCTGCACGTATCAAGAGCGTATTACAAACATATTTTCTCACAAATGAGTCATTAACAGTGATTTCCCTGCGCCCTGAAAGAACAGAAGTTGTGAATTCACAGAAGTGGAACTCTTAAATGAAATGTTGCCTGGGACAACTGCAGATCAGATACAAGGATCCTCAGATAAAGTGCGTTCCATCGAGAGCGTGTGGTATGGACGGCACTCGCAGTAATTAGCACCAGTCACCAAGCTGTGGTGACTGGTGGAAGTTGCATATCTCCACATCAAAAACATTGTTCAGTTGAACAGAGTCTTCTGGGCAGTAGGAGAGTCAAAAGCAACAATATAGGAATAAAGGACTTTTTTCAAACACTGGTAACACTACTGACATTTAAGGAAGAAATTTACATGCTGTGATTCTGAAAAGCAACAGTGTTCCCAACAATTTCGTAACAGCGATGCAAACTGAGTGGACTGGTAAAAGGATGTTTCCTTTTGAGTAGTCCTGTAAAAATACAGTCTTGGAGTGCAATGAGAAAAAGCCACGGTGCCACAGCAGGCCAGTGCTCGGCCCAGTAACAAAGTCATAGTGGCTGTAAATGGAGAGTCTCTGGAAAGGGCAGCTTATTCAGAAATGCAGCATATCACTGTGCCATCGGGCCTCAACATCTCTGGTCTGAGGAGCACGAGCAGGAAGACTCATAAGCGATGAAGCAGGTTGAAGGCAGCTGACATAACAAACGACCAACATTTCAGTCCACCTCCACACTCGTGCCTTTACTTCTCCATCCAACCTCCTCTGGAGTTCAGACCTTCTGCCTGTTTTCAAGTTTGGTCCTTAACAGGTGGACCACAGTTCCACGGTTCCCACTGGTGGACTTCAGCCGACCGGCAGCATGCGAGCATTGCCGTTGAACTCCTCCTCCGCCTCACAGTCCCATCTTTATGAACGCACCAGCCTTCCAGTACCCAGGGACCGTCAGGGATGAACATGCAGGTGACTTTCTTCTGCTTCATGCCACCTGCTGGAGACAGCAGGTCTGGGGTGTTGACATCCAGTGGCTCCTCCACCTCGAAACATTTCTTGCACTCTAGCACGGGCTGCTGCGGCCTCTCCATCAGGGCTTTGACACAGTACTGGACGTAGCCGAACTTCCCCTTGTATGACGACACCAGTTGCCCTTGCTGAGGGAGCTCGAATCCAAACGTGTACTCGTACTTGTTGCCAGGTCTCAACACCACAGAGCCGTCAGAGTCTGTGGGCTGGTCTTGCAGCCGCAGGACCGTTTCATGTCTGAGGTACTCGGCCTCCTGTCGGCACCGCTGCTTGCCTTTAGCGTACTCCACCTTGGCGCAGCCCAGACCCAGAAGCTTCAGCGCGGACACCCGCATCATTAGGGTTAGGGCGTTGGTTACGGCCCCGTCCCCCCTGGGGGGGACCGAGGAATGCGCGGTCCTTCCCTCCTGGGTTAGGATTATGGTGATAGCAGGCCACCAGGGGCCTGAGTGCACTGTCCATCAATGGGGGCCGGGAGGTGGAGACCCTGCCCAGCAGGTCCAAAAATTACCCATGTCTTGGGTTAGATCTTTCTTATCTCCGTCAGGACAAGTTCTGTGAGGTTTTCACACTCGCCTATTGAATCAGTCAGATGGGTCAGTCTGTTCTGGTCCACCTTCAGGATGGACAGCTGTTTCAGAGACCCTATGCTGTCCGGGACGACCTCCAGCAGGTTCTGTGTGAGCAGCAGGTCTGTGAGAGCCAGGAGGCCATTCAGCTCTGACGGGAGCTCCTCCAGACGATTCTCCGACACATCCAGACACACCAACCTACGAAGGTTTCCCAGCTCTGGTGGTAATGAGGACAACTGGTTACGGTCCAGCCACAGCTCCCTTAGGTTGGGGAGAGCGCCGAGGGTATCCGGCAAAACTTCCAGTTCATTGCTGCCCAGGTCCAGCTGTTCCAGTTTCACCAGGAAAGAGAGCGACGTGGGCAGAGACTTCAACAGGTTCTCCCTGAGCTCCAACGTCACCAGGTTGGCCAAATTTCCAATGTCATTGGGCAACATCTGTAATGACACATCATTGAGGGCCAGGTGAGCGAGCGCTCGGAGTTCAGTGAAACCATCCGGCAATCTGGAGAGGGGGTTTCCACTGAAGTCTGCAATCTCCAAGGCCCTGCAAAACTTAATGCTCTCTGGGATCTCAGAAATATCGTTCCTGGAGATGTCCAATTCCACCAGTTGCATGAAGTTAGCCACCTCAGGCGGGAGTCTCTGGATCTCATTGTCGCTCAGGCCAAGTTTCCGGAGGTTCAGTAGTCTGAAGAAAGGCTTTGGTAGCTCTTTGAGTTGATTGGCATCAAGGAGAAGCTCCTCCAAACTGCGGCTGTATCGAAATATTTCATCAGGAACCGTCTGCAAGTTGCAATGCCGCTTGTCCACCGACTCGACGTGGCGGTTGCAGCGCCACAGGGGGATACACTTCAGCATGTCCGGCCGCCGGAGGGGAGGGGGGTCTGGTTAGGGGGTTAGGATTATGGTGATAGCAGGCCACCCTTTCAGGGGCCTGAGTGCACTGTCCATCAATGGGGGCCGGGAGGTGGAGACCCTGCCCAGCGGGTCCAAAAATTACCCATGTCTTGGGTTCGATCTGCAATGAGCCATCGCGACGTTTCGGCATCGTAGTGCCTTCCTCAGGCTGGCTCAGGTCAGTACTGGTTGCAGGTAAGTGTTTTTCTCTCCCTTTTATACAGGTTTTACAGGTAAGTATTTCTTTTAATTTTCACCGCCATTTATTTAAGTTTTTACATTCCTTTTACTTAGGTTTTTGCAGGTAAGCACTTTTTTCTTCCTTTTATACAGGTTTTTTCCTTTAGGGTTGCAGGTAAGCATTTCTTTAATTCCTTTTATTTAGGGTTTGCAGGTAAGCACTTTTTTCTAACTTTTTTCTCTCCTTTTTCTTCAGGTATTGCAGGTAAGCATTTCTTTTAATTTTTCTTCCTTTTACTTAGGCTTTTTTTACTCCTTTTTTTTATGGATTTTGCATCTCCCAAAAACTTTTTTTTAATGATTTTCTCATATTCAAACATACTACAACAAGTCAAGTGTGAGAGGAAAAGCACATTTCCACCATTTTTGATTAGCCTTAAAGGGCAAGAACTACTGAATGGTTGCCTTTCTTCTTCTTCTTTTTTCCTTTTTTAATTTCACTTTTTACACTAGTGGTACAGCAAAATATATTTTTTTCAGCTGTTACTTTGACAACAGTTAAATGTGCAATAGAGAGCCTTCACAGTCCACATTTGTCTGGCCTCAGATGGGATGTGTTTTGTGTGTTAATGAGATCTGTGTGCAAAAGTCATGTATTCATTCATTCCTTTTTCCACCCAACAACTTTTCACTTCTTGTCCTGACACAAAGAACAGTAAATATAAGGCCTGAGTCTGAATTAGTGGTTTCTTAACTTTACAGTCCTGACTGTGTAGTGGAGCCACACTAGTTCTAGCTCTGCACTTCTTGTAACCCCCCCCTGGTTAGGGTTAGGGTTTTAGGGCCAGGCAGGGGCATCTCCCACCCCCACGAGGCACGGGCTGGTTAGGATTATGGTGATAGCAGGCCACCCTTTCAGGGGCCTGAGTGCACTGTCCATCAATGGGGGCCGGGAGGTGGAGACCCTGCCCAGCGGGTCCAAAAATTACCCATGTCTTGGGTTAGATCTTTCTTATCTCCGTCAGGACAAGTTCTGTGAGGTTTTCACACTCGCCTATTGAATCAGTCAGATGGGTCAGTCTGTTCTGGTCCACCTTCAGGATGGACAGCTGTTTCAGAGACCCTATGCTGTCCGGGACGACCTCCAGCAGGTTCTGTGTGAGCAGCAGGTCTGTGAGAGCCAGGAGGCCATTCAGCTCTGACGGGAGCTCCTCCAGACGATTCTCCGACACATCCAGACACACCAACCTACGAAGGTTTCCCAGCTCTGGTGGTAATGAGGACAATTGGTTACGGTCCAGCCACAGCTCCCTTAGGTTGGGGAGAGCGCCGAGGGTATCCGGCAAAACTTCCAGTTCATTGCTGCCCAGGTCCAGCTGTTCCAGTTTCACCAGGAAAGAGAGCGACATGGGCAGAGACTTCAACAGGTTCTCCCTGAGCTCCAACGTCACCAGGTTGGCCAAATTTCCAATGTCATTGGGCAACATCTGTAATGACACATCATTGAGGGCCAGGTGAGCGAGCGCTCGGAGTTCAGTGAAACCATCCGGCAATCTGGAGAGGGGGTTTCCACTGAAGTCTGCAATCTCCAAGGCCCTGCAAAACTTAATGCTCTCTGGGATCTCAGAAATATCGTTCCTGGAGATGTCCAATTCCACCAGTTGCATGAAGTTAGCCACCTCAGGTGGGAGTCTCTGGATCTCATTGTCGCTCAGGCCAAGTTTCCGGAGGTTCAGTAGTCTGAAGAAAGGCTTTGGTAGCTCTTTGAGTTGATTGGCATCAAGGAGAAGCTCCTCCAAACTGCGGCTGTATCGAAATATTTCATCAGGAACCGTCTGCAAGTTGCAATGCCGCTTGTCCACCGACTCGACGTGGCGGTTGCAGCGCCACAGGGGGATACACTTCAGCATGTCCGGCCGCCGGAGGGGAGGGGGGTCTGGTTAGGGGGTTAGGGTTTAGGTGATAACAGGCCACCAAGGGCCTGACTGCACTGTCCATCAATGGGGGCCGGGAGGTGGAGACCCTGCCCGGCGGTTCCAAAAATTACCCATGTCTTGGGTTTGAGAGCTAATGGGCTATCGCGAGACGTTTCGGCATAGAAGTGCCTTCTTCAGTCGAGCCCAGGTGAATAAGTGTTTTCCTTTTTGTTTCTTTCCTTTATACAGGCTTTATTTTAACAGGTAAGTTTTTTCTTTCCTTTATACAGGCTTTATTTTAACAGGTAAGTTTTTTTCTAGGGTTGTGCCCTCCCACCCCGATCGACTGGCAAACGTGGCCTGCCATCAGAGGGCTGCCGCCGGGCCCGGCACCTTCGCCGGCGCCTTCGGGCGGTCAGCTCCTCCGGCCCGCAGGCTCGCCTCTAGCGCTGGCCGGGGGTTACAGCGCGAAGGTCGAAGGGGGTGGTGGTTCTCGGACCCCGCCCTGTCCTCCCCACGCTTCCCCCCCCCCGCCAGACGCGATCGCTCGGTAGCGAGACCGAGACGCCCGGTCCGTCCCGGTGGTCATACCACGGCGGGCCTCGTCGCAGAGTGGGTAGGCAAACCCAGAGTTTGCCCACCCCGCGAGGGCGACGGGGCCCCGTCCGGCAAACACGGTTTCTCGAACCCTCGCCCCGGTCCACACGTGCATCCGGAAAGCCTCGCCCTGGTCGACAGGGCTCAGTAGCCCCGAGCGAGCGAGCGAGCGCGTGCGTGCGCGCCGCTGCCGCCGCCTGAGGGGCTACCTGGTTGATCCTGCCAGTAGCATATGCTTGTCTCAAAGATTAAGCCATGCAGGTCTAAGTACACGCGGCCGGTACAGTGAAACTGTGAATGGCTCATTAAATCAGTTATGGTTCCTTTGATCGCTCATCCGTTACTTGGATAACTGTGGCAATTCTAGAGCTAATACATGCAAACGAGCGCTGACCCTCCGAGAAGAAAGTCACCTGCATGTTCATCCCTGACGGTCAGGTGTCATTGAATGCAAAAATTGACCGGCGTGGATTCTGTGAAGGCGAAGAGATCTGCATCAATGCGAAGTTTGAGAACACCTGCTCCCGCATTGTTGTGCCCAAGGCTGCCATCATAGCCAAACACACCTACCAGGCAAACGGCCGCACCAAGATCCTACGCCAGAAGCATTTATTAGGATTGTCTCTTTATCTTTTTATGGCACCCCCTGTCTTTTTTGACATCCCGTCCTTTGTTCACTGTACTTTTGTTTATGGCACCCCCTTCCTTTAAATCCTTTCCGTGTGTATTTACATTATTTTCTTTGTTTTATCTTACGTGACTTCTTGTCTTTTTCTGTTTCTGTTTATCTTTCTTTCTTGTACGTGACTTCTTGTCTTTTTCTTTTTCTGACTACTTGTCTTTCTCTCTTGTACGTGACTTCTTGTCTTTTGCTTTTTCTGCTTATCTTTCTTTCTTGTACGTGACTTCTTGTCTTTTTCTTTTTCTACTTGTTTTTCTTTCTTACGTGACTTCTTGTCTTCGTTTTTTGTGTTAGGGACCCCCCTGTGGTTAGGGTTAGGGTAAGATAGAGGGCAGGGGCACCCCCAACCCCACGAGGCACTGGCTGGTTAGGTGTTAAGAAAAGAATCAGGCCACCAGCAAGCTGGTAGCCTGAGGTGCACGGGCCATCGATGGGGCCGGGTGGTGGTGTCCCTGCCCTGGTTCAAAAAATTGCCCATATCTAGGGTTTTAGTGCACATTTAGCATTCACTGGGCCGTTCGCGACGTTTCGGCATGTTTTTGCCTTCTTCAGGCCGACCCAGTGTGTCTTGTCTTTGTCTCTCTGTTTTCTGTTTGCCTCTCTTGGCCTTTTATACTCATGTTAGCTCCTCCCACTTGGGCTTTTTTAAGTTGACTGCTTGTCCTTTTCTTTTTCTGACTTCTTGTCTTTTTCTTTTTCTGCTTTTCTTTCTATTTTACGTGACTTCTTGTCTTTCATATCTTTAGTTTTCTTACTATTTTTCTCTTTGTTTTCTCTTTGTTTTCCCCTTGTTTTTTCTTGTCTTTCTGTGTTTACTCCATATTCAGACAAGGCGAGCAGGAGAAAGAAAACCAGCTTTCTAGAAATTTTAGTGCAAATTGCTGGAGTCAGATACATTTATTAGGATTGTCTCTTTATCTTTTTATGGCACCCCCTGTCTTTTTTGACATCCCGTCCTTTGTTCACTGTACTTTTGTTTATGGCACCCCCTTCCTTTAAATCCTTTCCGTGTGTATTTACATTATTTTCTTTGTTTTATCTTACGTGACTTCTTGTCTTTTTCTGTTTCTGTTTATCTTTCTTTCTTGTACGTGACTTCTTGTCTTTTTCTTTTTCTGACTACTTGTCTTTCTCTCTTGTACGTGACTTCTTGTCTTTTGCTTTTTCTGCTTATCTTTCTTTCTTGTACGTGACTTCTTGTCTTTTTCTTTTTCTACTTGTTTTTCTTTCTTACGTGACTTCTTGTCTTCGTTTTTTGTGTTAGGGACCCCCCTGTGGTTAGGGTTAGGGTAAGATAGAGGGCAGGGGCACCCCCAACCCCACGAGGCACTGGCTGGTTAGGTGTTAAGAAAAGAATCAGGCCACCAGCAAGCTGGTAGCCTGAGGTGCACGGGCCATCGATGGGGCCGGGTGGTGGTGTCCCTGCCCTGGTTCAAAAAATTGCCCATATCTAGGGTTTTAGTGCACATTTAGCATTCACTGGGCCGTTCGCGACGTTTCGGCATGTTTTTGCCTTCTTCAGGCCGACCCAGTGTGTCTTGTCTTTGTCTCTCTGTTTTCTGTTTGCCTCTCTTGGCCTTTTATACTCTTGTTAGCTCCTCCCACTTGGGCTTTTTTAAGTTGACTGCTTGTCCTTTTCTTTTTCTGACTTCTTGTCTTTTTCTTTTTCTGCTTTTCTTTCTATTTTACGTGACTTCTTGTCTTTCATATCTTTAGTTTTCTTACTATTTTTCTCTTTGTTTTCCCCTTGTTTTTTCTTGTCTTTCTGTGTTTACTCCATATTCAGACAAGGCGAGCAGGAGAAAGAAAACCAGCTTTCTAGAAATTTTAGTGCAAATTGCTGGAGTCAGATACATTTATTAGGATTGTCTCTTTATCTTTTTATGGCACCCCCTGTCTTTTTTGACATCCCGTCCTTTGTTCACTGTACTTTTGTTTATGGCACCCCCTTCCTTTAAATCCTTTCCGTGTGTATTTACATTATTTTCTTTGTTTTATCTTACGTGACTTCTTGTCTTTTTCTGTTTCTGCAGCAGGTTGGTACAGGAGCAGGCACCAGAAGCAGGCCTGTGGAGCACTATGTCATCTGCTCGGCCTTGCTTCAGGATGCACTGTACAATTCGATAGCAAGACCTCATGGGTTACCACAAAAAAAACAGTGTCTTTCTGCCTCTGTCGTTCTCTTTGGTTTGTTTGAGCGCTTGTTTTTTAAATACACAGCAAGTGTCTCTCTCTCTCTCTCTCTGTCTGTCTCTCTGTCACACACACACACACACACACACACACACACACACACACACACACAGAAGCAGAGCAGCTGCTGTGCCACTGGGATTGAACAAGAGGTGCTCCCTCTGCTGGCTCAATGCGGTACAAAGTGTCTGAAGGAGTTATACCGGCGAAAATAACATCTTTCAATTGCATGTTTGGTCCACAGGATGGCGCCTAGAATGTTAAGGTTCAAAATTGAGGAAAGAGAGTACACACCACCCATGGTCCAGAGGATCTTGGTCCAACAATGATTTTAATGAACACACGTGTGGGAAGACACTCTGTACGCAGACAGCCAGTAGTCCTCGACTTAATCAAAGCATGAACAGATATTTTATAGCATCAGGGTTTGTTTACTGACGCCCCTTCATGCGTCACCGGTACATTTTATACATAGATCAGATCAACACCATCATGACTTTTCACCCAGAAAATCATCTTCTATTTTCATGGCTAGCCCTTCCTGTCTACCTTTCAGTTCTTGTCTTGTTCCTCTTTCTTGCCGAGACAACAAGGAACGGTTCCTCTTTTACCGAGACACTTTTGCAGTTACAACCAGACATGAGTAATCTCTCCTCTAAATAAATTTAACTCATGTGTGTGTGTGTCACGACCTCACATGCTCTTTGTGTCACCTCTTCACCTACTATCTGTGTCTCGTCCTCAAATGCTCTTTCTCAATTCACCTGTTGCACTTCTGACCTTTTACCAGACCAGAAGCTCACTGAGACTATGTGTATGTCTTCTACTAAATAAATGTTTTAACCAAGAACCTCTACTAAAACCTTAATATAAAATGATCTGATATATAAGTGTTTTGTAAGCATGTATTGCAATTCCTTCTATGTTCTAGTTTTCCCTCAGCATGGATCATCTAGACACTCTCACTAGTTGAAGCTTAAGACCTTTAAAGAACCTGAACATCAACTCAAATAAGCACAGATATGCAATATGTATAAAATAGTTATAACTGCACCTGGAATACAAAGTTAATTTAATACCTGTGTGCATAAAACCTTAAAGCCTTCTTAAAGCTATCTGTTACATTGTTAAAGCCTCGTCTTAGCCTGCTGCTCAAAATAACTTCCTGCTTTCACTTCTGCATACAACTTCCTGTCAGCCTGCAACTCAGTCTTTCTGAAAGAGACACTGTTTAACCCCTGAATGCAATATAAACTCCAGATTATATTATTAATGCAATGGTAATGATGACAATTATTTAACAATAGCAGTAAAATAATTTCCCTGCTCCACACTCCCTCTCTCGACCACCGGACGAAGCCCCCAAATGTTACAGTTATGCTTGGGTGTCCTGTAAGAAAATTCCAAAGACAGACAAAGCTAACCAGCCCAACAACAACCTTCTTTACTCCTCCAAAAACTACTTCTTACCACCATGCAGTTCAGGCAAGTACTGAGAAAAAGGAAAAAACAAAACAAAATGTCTTAATTTGAAAAAGCATTAATTAGATACGCAGATGGATCTTTTTCTTTTTTTTCCTTTTTTCTTTTTTTTTTTTTAAACTGCCGTGCCAATACAAAACAAAAACAATACAAGCTTGTGTGCTCGTGCTCTTTTGTTCTTCAAAGTTTTCTATACCTCATAACTGATGCATAAAAATACAAGAGCAGTCTACTAAAAACAAACAAAAAAGATAGTAAGAGTAGAAAGTTGAGCAACAGTATGTAGAATGTAACCTTGTCTTCCAACTAAATCTTGGCTTCCTTCTCCCAATCACATCTTCACTGTCTTTACCTCTGCTGTTATTCCCCTTGCCATGTACAAACTCAGTTGTTGTCACCTCAAATATAAGGAGGCAGCTCCTGTTTTTGTCAAGCACAAATGTGTCATCAAAGGATGGTCAAAAACAGCACCGTTAATGAGTAGTACAGCTGCTGTGCCACTGGGATTGAACAAGAGGTGCTCCCTCTGCTGGCTCAATGCGGTACAAAGTGTCTGAAGGAGTTATACCGGCGAAAATAACATCTTTCAATTGCATGTTTGGTCCACAGGATGGCGCCTAGCTGGCAAGTCCTGTACATTGCATATTAAAAGTTGTTGCAAGTGCACTCACATGTATTTTTTGTGTAAAAGAGACACACACACACACACACACACACACACTCACACTCAGCGGCTCAGAGATGAGGGAAAAACAACAGAAATCAGGATAGATTTTAATGTCAGGAGATGCCCTGTGATGCTGGGGCCATTGTGTAAGATTGGAATGTGTACCAGTGGCTGGTGGGTGGTCCTTGAAGGTCCCGGGAGGAGGCGGCGAGGAGGCAGCGGGTGGCTGGGCTTGAGCTGTGGATCAGGGACGTCATTAATTCTGCCTGGTGCTGCGTGTGCCCTGTGCAGCTTGGATGTCTGCCGCTGACGCTCTGTGGTTCCTGTTCTGCTGATCTCCTGGTCCACACACGGCTTCAGGGTGCACTGTACAAGGGGAGAAGAAATGCATCATTGGTTACCAAAATAAAACAGTGTCTTTCTGCCTGTGTCATTCTGTTTGGTTTCTTTGAGCGTTTGTTTCTTAAATACACAGCAAGTGTCACTCTCTCTCTCTCTCTCTCTGTCACACACACACACACACACACACACACACACACACACACACAGAAGCAGAGCAGCTGCTGTGCCACTGGGATTGAACAAGAGGTGCTCCCTCTGCTGGCTCAATGCGGTACAAAGTGTCTGAAGGAGTTATACCGGCGAAAATAACATCTTTCAATTGCATGTTTGGTCCACAGGATGGCGCCTAGCTGGCAAGTCCTGTACATTGCATATTAAAAGTTGTTGCAAGTGCACTCACGTGTATTTTTTGTATAAAAGAGACACACACACACACACACACACACACACACACACACACACACAAGCTGGTCAGCTGCTTTGCAACTCAACGCGGTACAAATCGACTTCTGTGCCTCTTTTTCTCTTTGGGTTTTCTGTGTGTTTTTTTAAATTTTTAAATCCACAGCAAGTGTCTCTCTCTCTCTCTCTGTCTGTCTCTCTGTCACACACACACACACACACACACACACACACACACACTGAGGTCTGCAGTGCAACATTTGAATTACAGTGCTTTGAATCTCTCTCTCTCTCCCTCTCTCCGTCTGTCTGTCTGTCTGTCTCACACACACACACACACACACACACACACACACACACACACACAGTGAGGTCTGTAGTGCAAAATTTGAATTTCATTGCTTTTTAATTTCTCTCTCTCTCTCTCACACACTCACACACACACACACACACACACACACACACACACACACACACACACAGTGAGGTCTGTAGTGCAAAATTTGAATTTCATTGCTTTTTAATTTCTCTCTCTCTCTCTCACACACTCACACACACACACACACACACACACACACACACACACACACACACACACACACACTGTGAGGTCTGCAGTGCAACTGGGATTTAACAAGAGGGGCTCCCTCTGCTGCAATTGCATCTGTGGTCCACCGGAGGGCGACCAGCTGGGACGTCCTGTGCTTTGCATATTAAAGTTTTTGCAAGCGCATTGACATGTGTTTTTTGTGTAAAAGAGAGAGAGAGACACACACACACACAGAAGCTGGTCAGCTGCTTTGCAACTGGGATTGAACCAGAGGTGCTCCCTCTTCTGGCTTTTTCTTATGCACACTATTAAAAAAAGTTGGGCGCACCCAAATCAGCGTTCAAAGATTGATGGCTCCCTGTCAGAGCACTGGCTATGAATTTCAGATCGATCAGGCCTTAACTTGACAAAAAAGTTATCAATCGTTCTTTTCATCTTTTCTCATTGCCCACGGTCAGTTATATCCACTTCTGTCGGTCCTAGGATATTCACAAGGCCTGTGTATCATCACTGATTTCTATAATCCACTTGATTCCGATTCACAAGGTCCAGATTCGATTTGGTGCAATTTTTACTCAGAAAGTGAGAGATCTTATAATTCTGATCATTTATCAGTACTGACACTAAACTTTATCAGAGATGTGACCATCACAGCACATGCCGTTGTGTCAAAGTAACTGAGAATAAAATAAAATAAAAAACATAAAGGAGATTTTCCTGGCATGGATTTTATAGCAGATAACCTTAAAAATATTCTGCAATTATACCTAATTTGAAAAAGTTTACATTTCTTCAGTATTAAACAGCAGAAATTAAGCTTTCTTATCCGACGTCATTTAAGTACAAAGGAAAGAAAAGACAGCGGCCGCCAGCGCTGTAAACAACGGTAGACTGATGGGTAATAAGCGAATGAGTAATGCAGAAAACACATGTTTGAGATGGGAAACTTTTCTTGAAGTTTCTCTCACAGTTCACGCACAGCTCGCTGTGCGTGAACTGTGGGTTTTATCGTGTTGGAAGCAAAACAGCAAAAGTAAGAAGGAATTAAGGATGATATTAGCCCCCACGCCGACTAAGCTAATTCTGATGCGTCGGTCCGCTCTGTTTACGTCTTCGTGTGGAATGCGTTTCCTGCTCTCATTTGCTGGTTGTTGTTGAAATAGTTTTGTGAGCTTTAACCTGAGATTCTGGCGTTTCTGGTAAAACACATTTATATTCATTCAATTCAGGATTTAATGAATCGATATCGCTTCATTCAAGCTACTCACCTGTCTATATCCACCTCCACTTCCAGCTGGACCACGGACAGAGGTCCCGCCCCTGACTATCTCTGATTGGTTTAGACCACGAAGGGGAATCACGTGTGTCTGTTGTTGATCACATGGACGTCTGTGGCAAATTTTACAAACACTTCTCATAATGAACGAACTCAGGAGGGTTAGGGTTAGGGATGAGGTAAAGCAGGCCCCCCTAAAGGGTCCTGGGTGCACTGTCCATCAATGGGGGCAGGAAGATGGAGACCCTGCCCGGGTGTTCAAAAAATTGCCCATATCTTGGGTGAAGTAGCTCGGGGCCCACGTGACGTTTCGGCGGAGTAGTGCCTTCTTCAGACTGGCCCGGCTTAATTGTGACTCTGTCAGGTAAGACCTTTCTTTTTTCCTTTTATACAGGTTTGCAACAAGTAAGTATTTCTTTGTTTTAATTTTTTCTCTTTTCCCTTTCTTTACAGGTTTTTTCTTTAAGTGCTTTTCTTTTTCCTTTTATACAGGTTTTTAGGACAGGTAAGTATTTCCTTTCTCTCTTTTACAGGTTTTTTTCTTAAGTGTTTTTCTCTTTCCTTTTATACAGGTTTAGCGGCAGGTAAGTATTTTTTAATTTTTCTACAGGTAAGTATTTTTTTATTTTATTTTTTCTCTAGGGTTTTTGTTTCCTTCCTTTACAGGCTCCCCTAGGGCTTTTTTCCTTCTAAGGTTTAAGTTTCAAACCCCCCCTGGTTAGGGTTAGAGTTTGGACCTCAGGCAGGGGCATCTCCCACCCCCACGAGGGTTAGGGGGGTTAGGGTTAGGGATGAGGTAAAGCAGGCCCCCCTAAAGGGTCCTGGGTGCACTGTCCATCAACGGGGGCAGGAAGATGGAGACCCTGCCCGGGTGTTCAAAAAATTGCCCATATCTTGGGTGAAGTAGCTCGGGGCCCACGTGACGTTTCGGCGGAGTACTTTCTTTCTTTTTCTTTTTTTCTCCTCTTTTTTTTCTTTTTCTTTTTTTCCAAATGGGGGAGAAAGAACAACAAAATGTAAAATCTCACATTAAAATGTTCACGTTTTGATGTGAAAGGTGTCTCTGAAGTAACGTAGTCGGCATCGAGAGCGGTTCCCATTCATAATTACAACAATACGAAAACTAAAAATCTTGGCATTTCTTCTCGTCTTTTTTGTCTCCTTTGGTGAAAGATCAAAGTGACATTTTGGGACAACAAACCAGTTTGGGTTTTTTTGTTTTGTTTTTTTGTAATGACATGACAATACAGAACTGTGTAAACTCTGGTCCGCTGTTCCTCTTTGCTCACCACATGTACTGAGTCCAAATCTTGGGTGGATGTAAAAGCACAAACTGCAAAAAACAAACAAAAGAACAAAAAAATAAAGAAGCAGTCAGTCCGCACAGCTTCATCACCTGGTCCCTCTGTGTGGCAGAGACCTGCCAATCTCTGCACAACAGTTCACACCATAGTTTTTTCTCCCTATTTTTTCTGGTCACGAATAAAGTCGCCAATCCCTTTTACGAGTCCGTGTTCAAAGTGGCTCACAGAAAGAGGATCCAGAGTGCTCTCAGTACTTGGCAGCACCTGTGTGCTGGTGTCATGTCCAGAATAAGAGGCAGGTCAGCTAGAAGGTCACAGTTGCAGTGCTCTTGTTTTGAAAGGTCATTGTCTGGATGCTGGAAAGGATTTTCCTCTGATGCCCAGCCAAAGTCACACCCATGTGCAGCAGATCCTGTGTGGTGATTGGGGCCAGCTGGTCCACTGAGTTGAAGCCAGCCTGAAGGAAACTGTCTTCGTAACGCTCCATCTTGATGGCCCTAAGCCAATCCCCCACCGAAGCACACGGCGGGAGAGCTAAAGGTGCGCGCTGGTCCAGCAGGGGGTAGGACGGGTGTTGAGGTAAGACCAGGCCCGGCTATTGCCGGAGCCTGAGGTGCACGGTCCATCAATGGGATTGGGAACGGTGCCCCCTATTCAAAAAATTACCCTTAGCGGGTGTAGTGCACTGCCGTTGGGCCATCGCGACGTTTCGGCTGGGTATAGCCTTCCTCAGGCTGGCCCAACGTCTCTCTGTGTTCTTTTCTGTTTCTGTCTTTCTGTTGCCACTCAGGGCCTTTTATACTGGGCTGTCTCCGCCCCTTTTTTTTCCAGACATTTCTTTTTTCTAATTCTTTTCTTTGTCTTTTCTGTTTCTCAGTTTTTACGTGACTCTCCCTTTTTCTATCTTTCTCTGTGTTTCGTCTTTCAACTTTACCCCTTGGTTCATTTGTTTTTTTCTCTATGTTTTTTTCTTTCTTTTACATGGCACCCCCTGCATTTTAGACATCCCGTCCTGTGTTCTTATGTTCTCTTTAATGGCACCCCCTTCCTTTATATCCTTTCCAGTTTTTCTTGTTTGTGTCACTTGTTCCTTCTTGTCTTTTAGGGTTAGGGTTAGGGGTTAGGGTAGGGGAATTGATTCCTCCTACGAGGGTAGAAGGAGGGTTAGGGTTGAAGAAAAGAACCTGTCCCTCCCGAAGGAGGAACAGGGCGTGCACGGGCCATCAACCCCGATGGTCCGCAGCCTCACATCCCTCTACCTCCATAATTGATTTTTAATTTGAAAGGTAAGTATTTCTTTTTTTACAGGTTTGCAAAGGTAGGTATTCTTTTTTTGCAGGTTCCCAATTTTTCCGTTACTTTGGCTTGTTTCCAATATTTCTTTTTTTACAGGTTTGCAAAGGTAGGTATTCTTTTTTTGCAGGTTCCCAATTTTTCCGTTACTTTGGCTTGTTTCCAATAAAGTGTTTTCAATCCCAATTTGTTTTCTGTGTGGTTTTTAATTTTGTTTTGAGTTCTCTCTAATTTGAGTTGTTAAGGAAAATCAATAAAACATGAATTAAAACATGAAATAAAATCCCCCAAAAATAACAAACTAAAATAACAAACTAACGTAAAGTTGAAAAAATTAAATGAGTATGCCCTTGTCGCGACGTTTCGAAGTTGTTTCTTCTTCCTCAGGCGAGGGCATACTGAAGAGCACTGGGTTTGAGGCTCCTATTTATACTCTCCCCTCTGATCCCGCCTCCTTGGCTTTCTTTGGCTTTCTTGTAATATCTTTTTTTAGCTGTTTGCTTTTTTCCAATTCTGCCAGACTTTTTGGCTCTCATTTTTCCTTTTTTCTTTCTTTCTTCCTTTCCAGTCTTCTCCTCTTTCCCCTTTTGACTTTTCCTTTTTCATCATCCTTTTCTTCCCTTCTCTTGACCTCTGCCTTTTTTTTTCTTGCTTTAAATTAAGTTTCATTTTGACAAAGTGTAGTTGCAGAACAAAAGTCATTGAAGTACAATATATTAAACTGTGAAAAAAAGGAAAACTGACAAAAACGTCTTCACAATCTTTAGATTAATATGGAAGATCATAATTTAACATAAAAGAAAATATATTCTATTGTTCATTATCCAGATAAATACAAAAAACAAAATTAACAAAAAATGCATATGATCACCAATAATTCTTGACCTCTGCCCTTTACCCTTCCTTTTGGCCTACATCTGACCTCTTTCTCTTCCGAATTTTGGGCTACTACAATGCCGACTTGGCTTTAATACTACACTCTCAACCCTGCTTGGGGAGGACTCAACCCGACTTGGGGAGTAAATTTAGAAAGGAGATGTGACTTTGGGTTAGGCTTTAGGTTTCAGCTGGGATTAGGATTACTTGGGCTTCAGATCCAGTACTTGGGTAAGGTTTAAGATTTAATTTCCAGGAAAGAAGTAGAGTTAGGGTTAGGGTTAGTGTTAGGGTTAGGGGGTAATAGCCAGAATTTGACGGAATAAAATGGAATAACTGGGAAAGTAAGTGTCGTAGAGGGATGAAAGTTGTGTCTACGGGGGGGTTTCGGGGTGCTCCGGACACCCTGGTGAAGACCCCATGTCGATAGCACCAACGGTTCTGGACTTGGTGTAAATGGGTCCAAATTTGACGGAATAAAAAGGTCAAAGTGGCAGATAGGAGTGTCCGATCGGGCCGATTCCACCACCACTGTACTCAGCAGGCCCTGCCGGGTCGTTAGACACGCAGCATGGCAGGGATCGGTGACATAACATGTAGCAGTTTCCCTTCACAGAAGCGTCTGCAGCAGGTGGGTGGAGGAGGAGGCAGCAGAACCAGGCCTTTGGAGCACTGTGTCATCTCCTGGTCCTGATGCTTTGAATCTCTCTGTCTGTCTGTCTGTCTGTCTGTCTGTCACACACACACACACACACACACACACACACACACACACACACAGAAGCTGGTCAAGTGCTGTGCAACTGGGATTGCACCTGTCGTCCACAGGAGGGCGCCTAGCTGGGAAGTCCAGTACATTCCATATTAAAGTTGTTGCA